>NC_090390.1:44465478-44780939 GCF_036365525.1 Heterodontus francisci
TGTATCAAGTTTAGTGATGATCAAACATGATGTTTATTTTAACAGTTATCAAGTTGACAAATTAGTAATCAAGAGTAGATACTGTTCAGAAAACAGTCACAAATGCAAAGGGGAGGATTTTCCCTCCAGGGGCGAGAAACAGAGGTCGGGACTGTTTCTGGGTCTTGAACCCGCCCCCAGGGGAAAACAGTCACTCATTGTGATTTTCACAGGGGCGCCCCCTTAATTTGCCTGAAGATGGGCTCACCATCCAATTAAGGACAGTGGGTGTGCTGCTGAAGCTGGAGGGCCAGAGCTGGAGAGCCCTGTGTCCAACCTTTTTAAATCTTACATAAAAAAATGGACGTTTCAGCCAGGCCAAGACTGTGGGAGGGGGAGGTGGGGAAATTCCTTCGACTGGGCAGCCTGTGGCTACTCCGGCACACAGGCAAACAGGGAGGGCCTCCAGGCCTGCCTTGAGCACTGAATTTTGGCCTGCTGCCAGGACTGCCTCCAAGTACCTAAACTGGCCCCCTCCGCCAGCGGGAACCTGGAGGTCGACTAGAAAACCGCAGTTGCCCTCCTTTAATTGGTCTCAATAGGCTCCTAATGAGCTGTGTCAGCTACCTGCTGCATGTGAGCAGGTAGCCCTGCCACCACCACCCCGCCCATCCCGCCTCTGTAATAATGGCCCGGAGGAGGGATGGAGCCAGGGAAGCAGCACGCCAACTGGCTGGGCTATTTTTAACTCCGGCCCACCTCCCATCCTGGCCCAGGCAAGGGCTCAAACTCCCACCATAAAGATCTCCCAGGTAGCTTACTTAGAAATCAAGAGACTGGCAACAAATAATTTTACACATCTGCTGAAAAGTTTGTAACTTTTTCAGTGTTTTGAAAGTGTGTCAGTTGTCAGCCACAGCTCAGCTGTAGCACTCTCCCCTTTGCGGCAAAAGGTTGTAGGTTCAACTCCCACTTCAGAGACTTCAGTACAAAGTCCAGGCTAACACTCCAATGCAGTACTGAGGGAGTGTTGCCCTGTTGGAGGTGCCATTCTTTGAATGAGACATTAAACCAATGGTGGGATTTAAGGCTGTTAGAAACAATGAATCAGGTATTACTTTCTCACACTATTCCATTACGCAAAAACTGGAAACAATTTCTTTTCAGTTGAACTGATGGTTTCTGAGAGTTGCAATTACAGGTGTGCTCAATTAGTCTATGGCCAGAATTTTACACTCCCCATAGGAGCGGCCTGGAGACGCGGGGGGGCGGGGGATGGTGGGGGGGTTGGGGGGGGGGGGGATGGTGGGGGGGTTGGTGGTGGGGGTGCAGGGTGTAGCAGTGTAAAATTGAATGGGAGGCAGGGGAGAGGCAGGGGGTGCCAGTCCCTTCATTTTCCCACTCCCGCTGTGATTTTATGAGCTGTTGACAAGTGACAAAAAGCCTATCCTCCCCAGGCCAATTAAGGCCCCTAAATGGCGAATTAAGTACCACTTAAGGAGCTTCTCCCACCACTGCTAGTATTTTGCCAGTGGCAGGTAGCTCCTCCACCACATCGGGAGGCTGTCATGTAAACTCTGGCGGCCTCCTTGCAAGCCCGAGTTGGGGGGAGCCTCCTAATCAGCATTCTGAGGGCCCCCACCCACAAGTCGCTCCCAATGGAGTACCTCACCTCCTCTTGACGAGCTCCACCCCAACACCTTGCTGGGGCCCAGCTGATTGTCCACAGTGAGGCCCCAGACACTTACCTTAATTCCAGGACCTCCTCCATTGCTGTTCCTCTCACTGGGTGCAGTCCCAGCAGTGGCCACCACTCCCGGTGTCACTGCTGGATCTGAAGAGCTGCCGGCCCACTGATTGGCCGGCAGTTCTTGGAGGTGGGACTTCCTGCCTGAGAGGAGCAGAAGTCCCGCCCGAGGCCAATTAAGGGCCAGGGGCCATGCAAAATCACAGCGTGGCTCCCAGGCTCGGCGGAGGAGGGCTCACCCCCGACTTTCGGGCTCGTGGGCAGAGCTTGCGCCCCGACGTAAAATTCCAGCCCATGTCTCCAAAATGAGATAGAACTAAAAAGCTGGCAAATGCAGCTAAAGAAACAAATATTCCACAAAGAAATTTTCTGAAGCATAATCGACATGTTTTACATGAAAGTTTATTTGCTCTCAGACCAGTTGCTGATATTTTCCTGATATAAGGAGGTCGTTTCTGCTATGAATATATTAGTTGGTTTTATTTGAGCATTCCAGTAACTACACTTTGCAGAATTGCCAGGGTTTGGAAAAAGAGAGAAGTGAATTACAGCAGTGATGTGCTTAATTTACAAATAAAAGCACAGATGAGCAATGTGGGGGTGAGTTCCAGTAACCTGTTATGCTCTGTAATTTTGAAAGCACTTCTCAGGTTTGTTTAGACGCTCATGTTGGAGGTTGCTTTGTTACAAAGGAGAAAGCTGGCACTGTCTCTATTAGAGTAGTCAATATTTGTGGGAAATGTGATTAAAGGCATTAAAAATCAATAAGCCTATCATAGATTGCCAACCCCACACTGGGGACTGTCAGACAAGAACATTAGAGGACAAAATTCAAGACTCTGTTCATGCAAATCATATTTTTTGTGCATTTTTTAAATGACTGCAGGATGCAGTGCTTTTTTTATTTCCAGGATAAGAAAATAACTGGTTTGATGATCAGAAGAGCAATACGGGCCAGAAATTACTGTTGGTAATAATAACAGATGCATGCCTAATGCATTTGATAGACTTATCTCTGAGAGCTATTTTAAAGGAAGGGATTAACCCATTTAAGTGCAGTAACCATGTTGTTAAATACAGGACACAGTGATGTCATGTAAGCACGTTACACATTTGTCTGCCATCAACAACAATAATGTTTCGGTTCAAATGTCTCAAATGGTGGGTCAGCATTGAAAACAGGGAAATAAAAGAGGTGACTGTATGTAATCCTTTATCAGAACAAGCTCCACAGTTTTGTTTCAATGACTCAGCTTTATCTCTTCTGAAGCTACTCAAAAGTCCTCGATTTAAAATAATTTAAAATCAAGATAACCTCAATTCTTGTAATCCCCAACCTGCCTCTGTGCTCAGCACAAGGATAGATATAAGTGGGTCCTGAATCCAGCATTTCTTGTTTTTGATATAAGTGGGTCCTTGGGTATCTTGGGTTAGATTTACTGGACCCTGTCAGGTCATAATGAAGGATCTAAAGTGCCTATATTTCCATCTTTAAAATATCTCAAAATACTTTTTCAAGAAATAATATTTTCACTTTGAAAGACAGTGAGCACCAAAACGTCAACATTTTCTGTGGATGTCTTCATATCCTTCTAGAAAGGAACCAAATGCATTCAGCCCTCATATCTCCCTTCAGTATGTCCTAAAAACACAATTGCTGCAAACTGTATTTGTGCTCCCAACAATTATTCCAACATGACTAAGGTATAGCATTCCTGGGACATTGGGATTAATTCTGGGGGAGATGGGACCTGTACAGGCCGGATGGGCTGCACCTGAACAGAGCCAGGACCAATGTTAGTGCTATTGGGGAGGGTTTCAACTAACTTGGCAGGGGGATGGAAACCAGGAGGTAACATTAGAGAGGGAATACAAGGTGCATAAAGAACTGGGAAAGAGGGATAGCACTAGAATAAGACATAATAAGGTCAGAGTAAGAGGAAATGCAATAAGGCCTAAATTGGGTTTATTATGCATTCGTGTGAATGCACAGAGTGTGGTAAGTAAGAGTGATGAGCTGCAGGTAGCCACATGGGAATGTGATGTGGCAATAACAAAGACCTGGCTCAAAAATGGACAGGACTGGGTACTAAATATTCCTGGATACAAGGTGTTCAAGAAAGATAGGAAAGAAAAGAAAGGAGGAGGGGTGGCAGTCTTGATAAAGGGTAATAATACAATGCTGGAGAGAGAGGATGTCCCACAACGGTCAAGGACAGAATCTATTTGGTTAGAGCCAAGAAACAAAGAGGGACCATTACACTATTTGGTATATTCTATAGGCCACAAACTAGTGGGAAAGATACAGAGGAACATATTTGCAAGGAAATTAAAAAGAGGTGCAAAAATTATATAGTTATAATAGAAGATTTTAATTATCCTAATATAGACTGGGATACTAATAGTGTAAAGGGCAGAGAGGGGGAAGAGGTTCCAGGTGTTCAGGAAAATTTTTTTGATCAGTATGTTTCCAGTCCGGTGAGGAAGGAGGTATTGCTGGATCTGGTTCTGGGGAAAGAGGTGGGACAAGTGGGACAAGTGGATCAAGTGTCAGTAGGGGAACATTTAGCGGACAGTCATCATAGTATCATAAGGTTTACGTTAACTATGGAAAAAAACAAGGAGGAACCCAGAATAAAAATAATTAATTGGGGGAGGGCCAATTTCAATGGGGTGAGAACGGATCCATCACCACCCCTGGGTATGTCGTGTCCCACCGGCAGGACAGACCGACCAGAGGTGGCTGCACAATGGTATACAGTCAGAAGGAAGTTGCCCCGGGAGTCCTCAATATTGACTCCAGACCTCATGAAGTATCATGGCATCAAGGTAAACATGGGCAAGAAAACCTCTGCTGATTACCACCTACCCCCTCCCTCAGCTGATGAATCAGTACTCCTCCATGTTGAACACCACTTGGAAGAAGCACTGAGGGTGGCAAGGGCACAGAATGTACTCTCAGCGGGGGAGTTCTATGTCCATCACCAAGAGTGTCTCGGTAGCACTGACCGAGCTGGACGAGTCCTGAAGGACATATCTGCCAGACTGGGCCTGCGGCAGGTGGTGAGGGAACCAACAAGAGGGCAAACCTACTAGACCCGGTCCTCACAAATCTACCTGTTGCAGATGCATCTACCACCGCACAATCCATGTGAAAACGAAGTCCCATCTTCTCACTGGGGATACCCTCCATCTTGTGTGGCATTACCACAGTGTTAAATGGGACAGTTTAAGAACAAATCTGGCAGCTCAAAACTGGGCATTCATAAGGCTCTGTGGGCCATCAGCAGCAGCAGAATTCTATTCAACCACAATCTGTAACCTCATGACCCAGCATATCCCCCACTCTATCATTACCATCAATCCAAGGCATCAACTCTCATTCAATAAAGAGTGCAGGAGGGCATGCCAGGAGCAACACCAAGTAGTTCTAAAAATTAGGTGTCAACCTGATGAAGCTACAAAACAGGACTACTTGCATGCCAAACAGTGGAAGCAGCATGAAATAGAACTGTGATCACATAACCAACAGATCAGATCAATGATCTGCAGTCCTGCAGAAGTCCAGTCGTGAATAGTGGTGGATAATTAAACAACTAACAGGAGGAGGAACCTCCACATATATATCCCCATCCTCAAAGATTGAGGAGCCCAGCACATCGGTGCAAAAGAAAAGGCTGAAGCATTTGCATCCATCTTCAGCCAGAAGTGCCGAGTGGATGCTCCGTCTTGGCCACCTATGAAGTCCCCAGCATCACAGATGCCAGTCTTCAGCCAATTCAATTCACTCCACCTGATATCAAGAAACGGCTGAAGGCACTGGCTACTGCAACGGCTATGGGTCCTGACAACATCCCAGCTGTAGTAGTGAAGACTTGTACTGCAGAGCTAGCTGTGCCCCTAGCCAAGCTATTCCAGTACAGCTACAACACTGGCAGCTACCCAACAACGTGGAACATTTTTCAGGTATGTCCTGCCCACAAAAAGCAGGACAAATTCAATCTGGCCAAATACCACCCCATCAGTTTACTCTCGATCATCAGCAAAGTGATGGAAGGGGTCATTGACTATGCTATCAAGTGCCACTTAAACAGCAATAACCCGCTCACCGATGCTCAGTTTGGGTTCCGCCAGGGCCGCTTGGCTCCTGACCTCATTACAGCCTGGTCCAAACATGGACAAAAGAGCTGAACTCCAGAGGTGAGGTGAGAGTGATTGTCCTTGATATCAAGGCAGCATTTGACTGAATGTGGCATCAAGGAGCCCTATCCAAGTTGAAGTCAATGGGAATCAGTGAAAAATGCTCCATTGGTTGGAGTTATACCTAACACAAAGGAAGATGGTTGTGGTTATTGGAGGCCAATCATCTCAGCCCCAGGTCATTACTGCAGGAGTTCCTCAGGGTAATGTCCTAGGCCCAACTATCTTCAGCTACTTCATCAATGACCTTCCCTCCATCATAAAATCACAAGTGGGGATGTTCATTGATGATTGAATGATGTTCAGTACCATTTGCAACTCAGATACTGAAGCAGTCCATGTCCATGTGCAGCAAGACCTGGACAACATCCAGGCTTGGGCTATAAGTGGCAAGTAACATTCGCACCACATAGCTGCCAGGCAATAATGATCTCCAACAAGAGAGAATCTAACCATCTCCCCATGACATTCAATGGCATTACCATCACTGAATTCCCCCACTATCAACATCTGGGGGGTTACCATTGACCAGAAACTGAACTGGAGCAGCCACATAAATACTGTGGCTATAAGAGCAGTTCAGAGGTTGGGAATTGTGCAGCGAGGAACTCAACTTCTGTCTCCCCAGAACCTATCCACCAATTACAAGGCACAAATCAGGAGTGTAATGGAGTACTCTCCACTTGCCTGGATGCGTGCAGCTCCAACAACACTCAAGAAGCTCGACACCATCCAGGACAAAGCAGCCCACTAAATCAGCACCCTTTCCACCACCTTAAACATTCACTCCCTCCACCACAGACACACAGTGGCAGCAGTGTGTACCATATACAAGATGCACTGCAGCAACTCACCATGCCTCCTTTGATAGCACCTTCCAAACCCCCGAGCTGTTTCAAGGGCAGCAGATGCTGATAGAGGATAGATTGGTGAAGCTGGGGTTGTTCTCCTTAGAGAAGAGAATATTGAGAGGTGGTTTGATAGAGGTGTTCAAAATCATTTGGGATCTAGACAGAGTAGATACGGAGAAACTGGCCCATTGGTGGAAGGGTCAAGAATCAGAGAACACCGACTTAAGGTAATTGGCAAAAGAACAAGAAGCGACATGAGGAAAAACATTTTTACACAGCGAGTGGTTAGGATCTGGAATGCACTGCCTGAGAGTGTGGTGGAGGCAAATTCAATTGTGGCTTTCAAGAGGGAATTGGATAGTTATCTGAAGAGAAAATTTGCAGGGCTATGGGAAAAAGGCAGGGGAGTGGGATTAGGAGTTGCTCTCACAGAGAGCTGGCATGGACATGATGGGCCGAATGGCCTCCTTCTATGTTGTAACCATTCTAGGATTCCAGGAAAACATGTCTACTCATCTTCGTTATGCAACATAAACCCAAGTCATCAGGGTCACTGGGAGCAAACCTGTTCAGAGAATACTGGTCTGCAGGTGGGTAACAATGCATTAAAACTTACTCGATATATAATATATATTTATTTCATTCTTGGGATGTGGGCAATGCTGGTATCCTTGAGATGGAGATACTTCTTCTTGAACTGCTGCAGTCTGTGTGATGAAGGTACTCCCGCAATGCTGTTAGGTAGGGAGTTCCAAGACCTAACCCAATGACAATGAAGGAGCTTGGGAGATAATGTAGTGCATCCTGAAGATAGCACATATTGCAAACACAGTCTGCTACCGGTGGAAGGCATGGATGCTGAGGCTAGTAGATGATGTGCCAATCAAGTAGACTGCTTTGTCCTGGATGCTGTTAAGTATCTCCAGTTTTGTTACAGCTGCACGCATCCAGGCAAGTGCAGAGTTGTAGATAGAAACATAGGAGCACATAGGTGGTGATGAAACTTTGGAGAGTCAGTGAGTTACTTGTGCAGAATACCCAGCATCTGACCTGCTCTAGTAGCCATGACATTTATATGGTCCAGTTGAGTTATTGATCTGAAGTGCATAAACATAAAAATCAGCCAGGCAGGTTCATTTCCTCTAAGTGAACCCAATATTCTGTGTACTGTGTCCAGGCTAGAAGTTAATAACAATCCATCTTTGACAACAATGGCATCACATTTACCTACATATCATCAGTGGCTGTACCTGAAAATAATTAATTTATTATATGTGATTGCCTTTGTGAGGTCCCAGGTGATATAAGGTGAAATATAAATGCAAGCTCTTTCTCTTACTTGTTTCTAAATGCTGGTGAGTCACAATGAATGATGTGTCACCATTTGACTTTCAGTTTTGTCCCTCCAGTGTTTATTGACACATTTATCTAGTATATATGAACCACACTAATAGTGGTTTTAGATGGGGATGGATGTAATTCGGTGACCATTTTGACTGTGGCAGATATTGTTACAGCAAGTCTGGAAAGTACACAAATTAAGCCTTATACCTGGAGGACAAAGCAGCCCACTTGATTGGCACCCCATCCACCACCTTCAACAGTCGATCCCTTCACCACAGACACAATGGCAACAGTGTGTACCATCTACAAGATGCACTTCAGCAACTCACCAAGGCTCCTTCGATAGCACCTTCCAAACCTGCGACCTCTACCACCTAGAAGGACAAGGGCAGCAGATGCATGGGAACACCACCACCTCCAAGTTCCCTTCCAAGCCACACAACATCCTGACTTGGAACTATATAGCCGTTCCTTCACTGTCGCCGGGTGACAATCTTGGAACTCCCTTCCTAACAGCATTGTGGGTGTACCTATCTCATATGGACTGCAGCGGTTCAAGAAGGCAGCTCACCAGCACCGTCTCAAAGGCAATTAGGGATGGGAAATAAATGCTGGCCTAAACAGTGATGTCCACATCCCACGAACGCAAAAAAATGATTCATTTGATTTCAATTTTTTTAGAATTCGAATCTGGAGAACAGAGGGCTTCTGAAAATCTTCAGCGATTAGTAAACTCCTTGCCCTGGTTGTTACTAATGAAAAATGTATTACGTGTTCACACTGAAGAGGCACAATTTGTCCTTGTAAGCTTATCAAACCACTTCATGTAATACCTTAGAAATGTTTTATCTTTAATCCAAATCATCCAAGGTGTGATAGCCTTTTGCAATCCATGTATTCACTACAAAGAGCACATTAGGTACATTACACACTAGACCTGGGTTTGGCAGATAAACTCAATATCCAGCTGTGCAATTTACATACCATTTTTATGATGCATAAGTGATTCATCTAGAAACAACAGTGCAAACAACACGTTCAGCATACAAATTTCTGAGCTGCCTGCCTTGGAACTTGAGTTTAGCAGTATTGATGAACAAGATAAAAAAAAATTCTTCTCTTCAATCTTGGCTCTTCAATTTTGGACTTCCATTCCTCATCCTCACTGGGCTTATGGTTGCACATAAGATTTAAGGGAGGGCAGTCAGTTGCACACTTACTCTATATTTATATATACTATAATGATAGCTGCTGGTATATTCAAGACTAACAGAAGGGGTTTATGGTTTATGTCATAAACCAACAACAATGTGCATTAATATAGTACCATTAGTGTAGTAATGCATCCAAAGGTACTTCACAGGAGTATCATCAAACAAAATTTGACACCGAGCCAAATAAGGGGATATTGGGGCAGATGACCAAAAGCTTAGTCAAAGAGGTAGGTTTTAAGGAGTGTCTTAAGAAGGAAAGAAAGGTAGAGGCAGCAAGGTTTAGGGGGGTAATTCCAGAGCTTAGGGTCCAGGCAGCTAGAAAGACAAGGCCACCAATGATCGACCAGTTAAAATCAGGGATGACAGAGACTGGAATTAGAGAAGCTCAAACATCTCAGAGGCTTGTCGGTCAGCGAGCAGCAGGTGATGGGTGAATGGAACTTGGTATGTGTTTTCAGATGATGTCACCAAGTGGAAGCAGGTAGATGAGAAATAGGAGGAGGCCAAGGATAGATCCTTAGCAGACTCCAAAGGTAACAACATGGGAGAAGCCATTGCAGGTGATTCTCTGGCTGTGACCAGATAGATAACAATGGAATCAGGCAAGTGCAGTCCCACCTAGGGGGACGATAGCGTATACAGTGTTTTCAGTTTCCTGAAATATATTTACCTTTACTGAGCTTTCCACTTTCACATTGGATTTTCAACCTTCTGTTAATGTCAGCAATCAGGAAATATTAGCACAAAGAATAATTTTGAATGTTCCTAGGCACCCAGCAAATGTTGCACCACACTAATTCATGGGCACAAAAAGAAATTTTGCTGTCATACATTTGCCAGACAGACAGCAACCAGATATTTGCTTGAGTACAGCATCTCTCACCTCATACAGCACAACAGGTGATCAGGTTAAATTCACACTTATACAGCGTGTTCAGGAAAATTCACACTTCGTACACAATAGAACACTTGGGCAGGCAGCACTAAGTCAGAAAACCAGCTATTTGTTTTGCGATAAGTTCAATGTAAGAGCTGTTTCCCAGCTTAGCCTGAAGACTGAGAACCTGAGCCTGAAGGCCCTCCACCCTCACCGCCCACCACTAAGAGAGAGGAAGGGCAGACAGCATAGGCCTGGGAGGGACAGTGCATGTAGAGGATGAACATTGGTACGACAATAGCCAGAGGCATGGATTGGCCAGTTAGAGGGCAGGCAACTAGTGAGCACTAGTGAGCAGGGGCAGCCAGAAGTCTGAGTGGCCCACGAAGATGAAAAGGTCCTACCAAGAAGAGGAAGCAGCAGCAGGTAAATAAATTTAAAACTAATCAATTAACAGTGTTCAGCCAGCAGCAGAAGGAAATAAAACAATATTTTTAAAACTTATCTAAAGGAAATGGGGGCTTAATGAAGTTCAAATTGATCCAAAAAACTTAACCTGCACTACCAGCGAGAAAAACAGACCACAAGACTGAGCTTGGCGGATAGCCACCCTAAAAATCAGGAGGTCTCAGCAGTAAATTTACAAACCTATACACACTTGGCAGTTTAAAAGCAATTCTAGGTGTTACACCTGCAAGCATCAACCAAATGCCACAGACTGTATACCAGGTCTTCCTTGGTCAAGGCTGGCTCGTTGAGGATTAAAAAAGTTAGCAAAGACTGGCCAAACTGAAGCTGAAGCAGAAGGAGTTCCAGAGTGCGACCACATAAAGGATGAGGTGCTGATGAGGAAGTGGAGACCCCCTCACTGACCTGCAGACCAAGAGTGGAGAGTGGGTCACGAGGTAGTGGTGCCGCCGAGGTACCATAGGGAAATATTGAGAATAGCCCACGAGATTCCAATAGCTGGACATGTTGGAATCAGAAACACCCAAGCCCACATCCAACAGCATTTTTACTGGCCACAACTCCACAAGGATGTAGTGGAGTTCTGTAAGACTTGCCACACGTGCCAGGGTAGTGATGGAGGGGTTAACCCAATTCTTTACCCAACATGGGCTGCCTGCTGAGATCCAGTCGGATCAGGACACAAATTTTATATAAAGTATTTTTCAAAAGGCCATGGGTAATCTGGGCATAACCCAGCTAAAGTCCTCAGCCTACCACCCACAGGCACAAGGGGCTTTGGAACAGTACCACAGATCCTAAAGATAATGGTCAGTGCATACTGCCATGACTGGGACAAAAGGCTGGGATTTCTTCTGTTTGTTACCAGGGATTCACACAATGAGTCCACTGGCTTTAGTCCTTTATGGAAAGGAGGTGAGAGGTCCTCTAAACTAATCAAGGAGAGGTTTTGGGGACACAGGGACAAATCTTCCCTGTTAGACTACATCTCCATGTTCTGAGAATGGCTCACGAGAGCCTGTGCGGTGGCTCAGGAACACCTAAAAACCTCGCAGACAACTATAAAAAGACAGGCGGATAAACATGCCAAAGCAAGAACATTTCATCCCGGAGACCACGTGTTAGTGCTATTACCAATACAGAGAGAATCACTGAAAGCCCGGTTCAGTGGCTCATACAAAGTAATAAAGAGAATTAGTAAGGTGAATTATATAATTAACGCCCCAGATCATAGGAAAAAGCAAAGGCTGTGCCACATCAATATGTTAAAACAGTATCACAGCCAGGAAGGCGACAAACAAGCATAAGTCTGTCAGGCATCAGGAAAGAGCAAATTGTTGGAGCTGCGGGCTGATAAGTCCCCAGGACCTGATGGACTTCATGCTAAGGTCCTAAAGGAAGTTGCTAGTGAGATAGTTGATGCGTTCGTTTTAATTTTCCAAAATTCCCTAGATTCGGGGAAGGTTCCATTAGGTTGGAAAATAGCGAATGGAGCTCCTTTATTCAAAAAGGGAAGGAGACAGAAAACAGGAAACTACAGGCCAGTTAGCTTAACATCTGTCTTAGCGAAAATGTTAGTAGTTATTATTAAAGACATTATAGCAGGGCACTTAGAAAAGTTTAAGGTAATCAGACAGAATCAACAAGGTTCTGTGAAAAGCAAATCATGGTTAACCAATTTATTGGAGTTATTTGAAGAAGTAATCTTCTGTGGATAAAGGGGAACCGGTGGATGTGCTATACTTTGATTTCCAGAAGGCATTTGATAAGTTGCCACATCAAAGGTTATTGCGGAAAATAAAAGCTCATGGTGTAGGGGGTAACGTATTGGCATGGATAGAAGATTGGCTAGCTAGGGCGGCACAGTGGCGCAGTGGTTAGCACTGCAGCCTCACAGCTCCAGGGACCCGGGTTCGATTCCGGGTACTGCCTGTGTGGAGTTTGCAAGTTCTCCCTGTGTCTGCGTGGGTTTTCTCCGGGTGCTCCGGTTTCCTCCCACAAGCCAAAAGACTTGCAGGTTGATAGGTAAATTGGCCATTATAACTTGTCACTAGTATAGGTAGGTGGTAGGGAAAGATAGGGACAGGTGGGGATGTTTGGTAGGAATATAGGATTAGTATAAATGGGTGGTTGATGTTCGGCACAGACTCGGTGGGCCGAAGGGCCTGTTTCAGTGCTGTATCTCTAATCTAATCTAATCTAACAGGAAACAGAGAGTAGGCATAAATGGATCATTTTCTAGCTGGCAATATATAATGAGTGGTATGGCGCAGGGATCAATGCTGGGGCCTCAACTTATTATAATTTATATAAGTGACTTGGATGAAGGGACTGAAGGTATGTTTGTCTAAATTTGCTGATGACACAAAGATAGGTAGGAAAGTAACTTGTAAAGAGGACATTAGGAGGCTACAAAGAGATATAGATAGGTTAAGTGAGTGGGCAAAGATCTGGCAAATGGAGCATAATGTGGGAAAAAGTGAAATTGTCCATTTTGGCAGGAAGATTAAAGAGAAGCATATTATCTAAATGGTGAGAGATTGCAGAGCTCTAAGATGCAGAGGGACCTGGGTGTCCTAGTGCATGAATCGGACAAGGTTTGTATGCAGGTTCAGGACATAATTAGGAAAGCTAATAGAATGTTATCGTTTATTGCAAGGGGAATTGAATACAAAAGTAGGGAGGTTATGCTTCAGTTATACAGGGCATTGGTGAGACCACATCTGAAGAACTGTGTACAATATTGGTCTCCTTATTTAAGGAAGAATGTAAATGCATTGGAAGCAGTTCAGAGAAGGTTTACTAGACTAATACCTGGAATAGGCGGGTTGTCTTACGAGGAAAGGTTGGACAGGCTAGGGCTTTTTTCTGCTGGAGTTTAGGAGAGTAAAAGGCGAGTTGATTAAAACATATAAGATCCTGAGGGATCTTGACAGGGTGGATGTGGAAAGGATGTTTCCCCTTGTGGGAGAATCTAGAACTAGGGCTCACTATTTAAAAATAAGGGGTTGCCCATTTAAGAGAGAGATGAGGAGAAATTTTTTCTCTCAGAGAGTCGTGAGTCTTTGGAACTCGTTTTCTCAAAAGGCAGTGGAAGCAGAGTCTTTAAATATTTTAAAGGCAGAGGTAGATAGATTCTTGACAAGCAAGGGGGTGAAATGTTATCGGGTGTAGACAGGAATGTGGAGTCAAGGTCACAATCAGATCAGCCATGATCTTCTTGAATGGCACAGTAGGCTTGAAGAGCCAAGTAGCCTACTCCTGCTCCTAATTCGTATGTTCGTATGTAACAGGAGGGTGAAAGGGACAGTGAGAAAGAGTTATAGGGAGGCCGGGAGGATTCCCAAATCGAACCGCCTACTGTCCCGTTAGCTAACACTGAAATGTTAGGGAAATTAGACACCGTACTCTCCTATTTAAACGCAGAACAGAGAGGAAAGCTAACAAGGCTGCTCACAGCATTTAAAAGGATCTTCAGGGACAAACCAGGGTGCACAACCCTAACCCTACACGATGTGGATGTAGGGGATACCCCTCCCATAAAACAAAATCCCTATCGCCTCGGTCCCAGGAAACTGACCCCAAGTTCAGGAGGAAATTTAAAACAGGATGACTGCTGGCAGCTTAAGATGATCATCTAGTTTACTACACTGTATCCTACATTGCAAAGGACTGTGAGGAGAAAGTCGAAATCTCTGCTCAGTCCCCCGCAAGGACCAAGATCCTGGAAGTTTAAAGGAACTACCTGTTCTCTCAGCAAGCAGAGAAATACTACCAACTGCTATGTTTGAATCACTGAGTGACTGTCATGTGACAAGCCTCTTCTCATCTGTAGCTTTAAGCTGGTGTTTTCTCTGCAGCAAAGGGGAAGCTTTTGGACTCTGGCATGTACAGACCCTAAGCGGGGTCCCTCTCTCTCTCTTTCTCCATTCCAGCTTGAAAGCTTTCAAATTCTGTCTACTGAGTGACTATCTTTGCATACTCTGGCTACAATCAGAAACCCCGTTGGAGGAAATCATCTGCATTGCTATCTCCAAAGAGACCAACTGAACCAGTCATCTACCTCTCCAAACTAAAAGCCTCAGGACCACCAAATTCAGCGAGAAGCCAGCCGAATCACCAAACGCCACAGACTGTATACCCCTTTTTCCTATGGACTCTAACTCAACGAACCAACCTTTCTCCACTCTGTAACCTATTTGTGTGTGTGTAAACCTCCAGTGTGTGTGTAAGTGAAAGTTGGCACGTAGTTTATTATTTCCATTAGTTTGGTGTAGGTACAATAAAGTTAACCTCTTTCTTTGGTAATCTCAAGAAAACATGTCTGATTGGTTCTTGTTATGATCATAGAAAGTAAGCAATCAAATACCTACTGAATTGGCCAGTACATCCACTTTTGTAGTCAAACAAGGAGAAGGAAAAGAGGGAAGCCTTCAACCCCTCCTTGACCATAACAATATTGTTTTCTGGAAAGAAGTGGATCTAGTAAGGTATTTGTTACTATAGGTGAGGCAATGTGATTTGCAGGAATGGGTTATTTGGTCTGAAAGTTTTTGGTAGGGGTGCAGAATCAGTTCATTGGGTTGGGGAAAGACATGACTAGTTGCAAGGATTTTTTTTAAAGTGAGGAACAGGCATTCAGGGGAAAGAAAAGCACAAGCTGGTGAGGAACAAGCAGGTGGCCACTCCTGGGGCATTTGATGGGCTTTTGAGTGAGCTGAACAGAATACAGGTGGAGGGTGAAATAAGTTGGAGTTTGCTGAGGGAGGCGGATGGAAGGTGAAAGCCCATAGAGGAGACTGTGAGAATATTTAGGCTAGGTTTCTCACCCTTTGATGATAAGTCATCCAATGCAAAGCTCCTGATTTCTGCTGCAAAACAAACTTGCATATGTTGACCAGGAAAGTCAGATATCTGCAGACACACCAAAATAGGACCTAGCCATGAACTGTGGGGGAAATCACACACTCAGTTCAGACCGTTCAGCCACAAATGTGATGATCTCGATGGATAGCCAGAATAAAACAGTCACATTTCACAAAAAAATTCAACCTGGAATTTTCCCTTCTGCTAACCAAATACTGCTTCATGTTTGATGCAGTTATGTATTAATAGCAGCTATGTGCTGTTATAGAAATTCTAAACCTTTCGCATCTCTCCTTTGAAACTATATTTTCTATATAAAGATATATATGTACATACACACTGATGCTAGAATAAAAGCAGCTGGGTTTGCAGGCCTCCAGTAAAAATCTTCACAAAGTCACTGGGTTGGGGGGTGGGGTAATTAGCATAAGAATGGTTAGTAAATTTATCCTACTTCATTAGCTGGCTAAAATTAGAACATCTGGGCCAGAACAAGTGACTACTACATCAGTCTGACCACATTAAGAATTTATTTTCGATGTTTGTGGTGCCTCAGCATCTTGCTCAACCACACATTTAGCTTCCTTCCCTACATCGGATCATTCACATTTGAATCACCCCCATTCATATCCTCTTCTTCATTGCTGTCAAAACCCTTCCTAATCCGCAACTTTATTGTTTTGAAATTCAACATCTCCGGCACTCACCTCCACGCACTTGTGTTAATCTGCACCAAGTCCCCCGTACTCCTCATTAACACCACATTTGCTAAACCTCACTATCTCCCAATGTTGCAATGAATTGACCAGGATCATCCTTGCCTTCAAATCACTTCATGGTATCATCCCATCAACAATGTCCAGCTGAACGTCCTCATGCAAACCCTATGTTATGTCTCCTGGTTGTCTTCTGGTTCCCATAAGTTAGAAATGATCACACTTTAGACTGGGAAAGGCTGGAACTCTTAGTTTATTTTATTCAGCTTCCGTGCTTCCTGGTAAGGACCTCTCAGACCAGTGCAGTGTTATGCATCACATGACTACAGTGCAGTAGTGAATGTGGAACATACTTACAGACAACAATTAGTTATGCTCCTCCGACACCAGATTCCTCCTCATTTCCTCCTCCACTCTTTAGTGCCTATGCCGCCATCCTTGAACTCCTTCCATATGCAGCTCACTTCCTAAAAAAAACCCTCCTTTGCTTTCAATCCCTCTCTTACTCTCTGGCAATCCTCATTTTTGTTTTTCTTGTACCACACTCAACCATCCTCCTCTAAGTGAAAAGCACAATAGGTCTAGGCACAATTAGCTGCTATTCAAGAGAACTCAAGGGGACCAATCTTCCTGAGCTATTGGAGATTTGTCCCGGTCAGTTGAAATGAACCCTTAATGTTAGCTAGCAATGACTTGGCCATTGGTAGTGCAACATTTCTGTCCCTGTTTATAACTGAAAGCCCAAGGTACAACTTAGGGCAAGCATTGTAAGTTGCCATCACTGCAAAACAGTGCACAAAATGCAAGGACAATGTTATAACTTAGATGTCCCTGATGAGGTGGAATAGATAATTAATCTTCCATAACATGCATATAAAATGTACTTTAGTCAGAGGCCCAGTGTATGCAGAAATCCCATTGTGAAATACAAACTCTGGTGAACACACAAAAGATTATCCTGTGAAATAGCTTTCAGCATACTGCTCCAATAATTATCTATGCAGTTTATAAATTGAAAGTGAATAATTTTCTTACAATGTGCAATTGTTTTGTCAGACTATTATTGTAAAGTTAAAACTGACATGTCCAGTTGTGTCCTGTGGATACAATCCTGCCTTGATTTGTTAAATTAAGTCAATATATAGTAAAAGAAAAAAAATCATATTTTAATATTTATTCATGCAGATTTCACCACAATGATGTAGGTGGAAAAAAATCCTTTGTTTCCAAAATGCCCACCTTTTGAAAAATATCTATAATGTTGAATGTTGTACAGTACAAGAACAATGCACAGAACCAAAGCACGTTTCTTACTTTAGCAAGTTTCTGAATTCAACTGTAAACTTATAACGTTTTGGGTTTAATTTTGAAGAATGTTACATTTTGAGTCTTTTCTACCCTTAATCCAGATTATTTCAATTCTCATATCTTAATTATGGGGCAATCCCAACTTCCCACACCATCTTGGCTCAGTGAAATACTGGGAAAATGAAAAGGAAAGCCCTGCCTGCTCATTGTCTTTTGCTCTTAGGCTTGTTCATTTGAGCAAATAGCATCACATGTTCAGATTTCCAGCATCCGCAGTATTTTGCTTTTATATCACATGTTCAGATCGTGTTTTAAATTTAAAACTATTAAGTTAATTTAACAAAAGGTGAAGAAGCAAATACGCCATATAATCATTCTATATTTGCCATATATTTTCCACTGAACTCCCTTCAGTACACTCTAGGGTGAAGTCTTTCATTGACGGTACCTTCATGAAGCAAACTTAAGCATGAATGACAGACTAAAACAATAGTAATCAGAGATGAATTTCTATACTACGCGAAACCTTTAAAGTTGCAACCTTGACTTTGAAGACCGCAGGCAACCTGTGAACACAATGCTGCTCACAACAGAAAATTACTGTTTTCCCTAAAATATCTCTCTTTAATGTTTCAGTCAAACATTGTGAGTTCAGTATTCCTTAGCTTGTTAGGCTGCTTGACCTAGGCAGTTCGAGACATCAAGCAAACTTGATTCAGTTTCTGAACAGGATGTTATACAAACGAAAGGAATGTATTCACAATTGAAATCTTCCATTCCCATGATCTGATTCATACAGTCAGTTACTTAAACTAGCCTTCTCATCACAGAATCACTGGGGGCTAAATTATTTAGCCCCCAAAAATGGATGTGAGGATTGTGATGCGCAATTAACCCACATCTGTTCAATAGAAGAAATCCAGCATGCCAGCTTACTGTTATCTGCTTATTATAATGCATTGTGTGTGCCAGAACTGTTTGTTGACTGCACACATCAGCAGCGGGCCAAATATTGTCAGTGCCTTGCTCTATTTAAAGCTAACCTGTACCTCTTAAAGGGGATGTGCATTGTAGGTGCTGACATCACTTTGCAAATTGTGCTGTGCAACAAGCAACAATGGCAGACCACGGGAGAGTGCAGACATACAGGTTTTTGGATGCTGCACTGAAAATCTTGGTGGAAGAGGCAGAAGAGAGGAGAAATGTCCTGTATCCTCAAGTTGGGCAGGTGGCCCTTCATGCACTTGTTGAGAAGGCATCGGGAAGGGATAGCCGCAGAGGTCAATGCCAGGAGAATGGCTCCAGGGACTTAGATTCAGTGCAGGAAGAAGCTTAATGATCTCACATGTGTGGTCAAGGCTAGTGAATGAATCTTCAAATGCCATATTATATCAACTGCACCACTAGCCTCAAACACCGCTCGATGCACCATACCCCCATCACTCATCTACCAATAATCTCTATTAGTCACATGTCAAAACTGACATTTATAAGCTCCACAGCACTCTCACACACTTAGTACTGCTGCAAGCCTCATACCCACGTCTCACAGCTTGCACACACTGGCAGCTGTTCAACCATGACAGCCACAGCACCCAATCAGATTGCACAACACTCACCGACACACTTCCCTCTCTCTCGTAGGAAAACCAGAGGCAGCAGGAACTGGGAGGGGGAGAGATACATCTGAATGTTCCGACCCCCATGGAGGGGATGGTGATATCCCTTATGGGGAGGGGCATTGCTGAGGCCATGGCCAATGGCGAGGCTGAAGCAATTAAAGATGACAGTTTCCTAATACTTAATCCTCCTTCTCACATCCCATTTTCTTTCATTCCCTCAATATTTTCAGACATTAGAAACTGCAGATGATGAAAGCATGCACTTCTTACTTTCACTGCTCTTCTCACCACAATCCTACCCTTGACTCTTTTTCATTTCAGATACCCAACAACTGCAACCTTGACAGGCAGTGCTGAAAAGGCAAGAAGACCGTGAAGATGAAGAAACACCATCTCTCAATTTCATCAGAGTCGTAGTAACAAGCTCAGATACTAATACTGCGCATATTTTAGAGAACATAGAGATGGAATCTGCACATGGTGAGACACTGGGCACAAGTGGGCTACAGCCGGGCTTGGAGGCAAGGACAGCGCAGGTGCCAGCTTACCAGAGGGCATGGTCACACAGGAGTGCTGCTGTAGAAGACAGAGATAAGGACTTCGATGGGCCAGGCTAAAGGAGGCTCCTGATAGGTGTACATACTGAAATGCTTGGTATATTGGGAAGCCTGCATTCAATGGAGGAGTCCAGCACCAACTTGGCACGGGGCTTTGGTACAGAGTTTGGAGCCCATTATTTCAAACTTGGAATGGGTGGCCAGCTCTACCAACACACCTGCGGAATCAACCACGATGCAGCATCTCATGGTTGATGTCTCAGTTTCCATTGCAGCATAAGCAACAGCTACCCGAAGTCTGAGTGCTCCACTTGAAGCCCAGACTGCTGCCATCACGGCTGTGGATACCAGTGTTCAAAAGGGCTTCCAGGGCGTCACAGCAGTCCAGCAATCTGTTCTGCAACAGGTTACTAAGATTGCTGAGGCAGTGTCTCCTTGGAGCACAGACCTGCTATCCACTCCCAGAATGGCAACATTCGTGATCTCCGCCAGTGCCCTTGCTGTTGCCTGTCAGCCAGACAGCCGCTGCCTAAACCAAGATGATATGGTCTGAAGCCGGCCCAGAGCTGCTCAAGGGCATCCTGCAAGGACATATGTAGTCTCCCCCACTGAAAGCCAGCAGCCTTTCACCAGCCATGCTGCAGCCACTGAGGTAGCATCTTGTAGGAGCACAATGTCAGTCAAAGACACACAGAAGACAGGCACTAAGGAATTACACTAGAGTCATGGAGAGATACAGCACTGGAACAGGCCCTTTGGCCCACCGTGTCTGTGCCGACCATCAACCACCCATCCATACTAATTCTACATTCCCTACCACATCCCCATCTTCCCTCAATTCTCCTAACGCCTGCCTACACTAGGGGCAATTTACAATGGCCAATTTACCTATCAATCTGCAAGTCTTTCGCAGGAAACCAGAGCACCCGGCAGAAACCCATGCGGTCACAGGGAGAACTTGAAAATTCCGCACAGGCAGTACCCAGAACCAAACCTGGGTCGCTGGAGCTGTGAGTCTGCGGTGCTAACCACTGCGCCACTGTGCCACCCCAAATCACTAATGTGACTAGTTTAAGTTTGTATGAAATGTGGCATCATTTAATGTATAAATTTGGTTTAGAATGCTTATTTGGTGTTGGCTTTTATTTTTGCATTGTGGTCAAGCAAACACTTTGATGGAAGTGAAGGAGTGTGGCACTGTTGGTGAATGGGGAATTGGGGTTGATGTTACTGGTATCGCACTTGAATTAATTCTTCATGTATAGCTTGGGGAGAAAGGGACTGTCTAGTTTGCAGCGTCCCTTCCTCTTCAACTTTCCCCCAACTCCTTGTCCTCCTCCTCTTCCACGTGCTCCTGCACCTCAGCTTCTCAGCTACTAGGTGGTCACAAGGTCTATTCCCTCACAATGACGAGGTTGTGCATCATGCAGCAGATCACCACGAATCTTGACACTCAACTGAGTAATACAGGGCTCCTGCAGAGTGGTCCAAGCAGTGGAATGATTACTTCAGCACACCAATGGTCTGCTCTAGCAGCTGTCCTATGGCAGAAGGTCTCTCATTGTAAGCCTGCTGCGCAGATGTGTGTGGTTTGCAGACCAGAGTCACGAGCTATGTCACCAGTAGTTACCCTTTGGTTTGCTGTGGTGTCTGTAATACAGCTGACACAAAGGACTACCACAGAATGAATGCCAGGATACCAGGTATTGACCTGCTTGATGCACTGCCTGTGGTCACAGATGCACAGTGAGAGAGCAGAATCTCTTTTGGTTCAGGTACATGGCAGAGTTAACATGAGGAGCATTTAATCAACATGGGGAAGCCTGCAATTCTTGAAAACACTTGTGCTCCTTCTGCCTGCTTCTCTGGCAAGAGGAAGTGAAATGAAATTGTCTCTTTTTGCATTGACAGTCTCAGTGGCCTCCCTTATACAGCAGTGCATTGCAAACTGGGAGCTGTTGCCTCTATCTATCACAGCAGTTTGGAAGGAGCCAGACACACTGAATTTCAAATCCAGTCACCTTGACAGCCACGAGCAAAGCAGCCATGACCTGCGCTGAGGTTGGAGTTGTGGCTGTAGCAGGTGGCAGATTTCATGGACAACCTCCTTACTAAAGTGCAGACATCTCAAGCATTGATCAGTGCTGAATTTCAGGTGTGAGAACTGGAACTCTCTTCCTCAAAAGGCAGCAGAAGCAGAGTCTTTGAATATTTTTAAGACAGATTCTTGATTAACAAGGGGGTGAAAGGTTATCGGGGGTAGGCGGGAATGCGGAGTTGAAGTTGCAGTCAGATTAGCTATGATTTTGCTGAATGGCGCGGATCAGGCTCAAGGGACGAGTGGCCTACTCCTTCTCCTAATTTGCATGTTCACATGTATGTTCTCAACACCATTTGTGGATATGACCTTCTGCCCCTCCTCCTCCTCCTCCC
Source organism: Heterodontus francisci (assembly GCF_036365525.1). NCBI lineage: Eukaryota > Metazoa > Chordata > Chondrichthyes > Heterodontiformes > Heterodontidae > Heterodontus > Heterodontus francisci. Next base: position 44,487,661 of record NC_090390.1, read on the forward strand.
TCTTAGAATCATAGGAAGTTTACAGCACAGAAAGATGCCACTTGGACCATCGGGTCTGCACGGCCGAGAAAAAAAGAGCCACCCAGCCTAATCCCACTTTCCAGCATTTGGTTCGTAGCCCTGCATTTCAGGTGCACATCCAGGCCCCTTTTAAATGAGATGAGGGTTTCTGCCTCTATACCCTTTCAAGCAGTGAGTTCCAAACCCCTAACACCCTCTGGGTGAATTTTTGTCCCTCATTTCCCCTCTAATCCTTCCACCAATCAGTTTAAATCTATGCCCCTTAATCACTGGCCCTTCTGGTAAGGTAAATAGGCCCTTCACCTCCACTCTATCCAGGCCCCTCACAATTTTGCACATCTCAATCAAATCTCCCCGCAGCCTTCTCTGTTTCAAGGAGAACAACCCCAGCCTATCCAATCTTTCCTCATAGCTGCAATTTTCCAGTTCTGGCAACATCCTCGTAAATGTCCTCTGTACCCTCTCTAGTGCAATTCCATCCTTTCTGTAATGAGGTGACCAGAACTGCACACAGGACTCAAGTTGTGGCCTAACTAATGTTTTATACAGTTCTAGCATAACCTCCCGGCTCTTACATTCTACACCTTGGCTAATAAAGGAAAGGATTCCATATGCCTTCTTAACTACCTTATCGACCTGTCCTGCTACCTTCAGGGATCTGTGGATACACTCCATGGTCCTTCACTTCCTCTACACCTCTCAGTCTCCTCCCATTTATTGTGTATTCCTTTACCTTGTTTGACCTCCCCAAATGCCATCACCTCACACTTCTCTGGGTTAAATTCCAATTGCCACTTTTCTGCCCACCTGACCAGTCCATTGATATGTTCCTGCAGCCTACAGCTATCCCCCTTGCTATCAACCACATGGCCAATTTTTGTGTCGTCTGCAAACTTCTTGATCATTCCCCCTACATATACGTCCAAATTGTTAATATATACCACAAAAAACAGGATACCTAGTAATGAGCCCTGTGAAACCCCACTGGAAACAACCTTCCAGTCATAAAAACACCCGTCCACAATTACCCTTTGTTTCCTGCCACTGTGCCAATTTTGTAACCAGTTTGCTACATTCCCCTGGATCCCATGGGCTTTAATTTTTTTAACCAGTCTGCCATGTGGGACCTTGTCATAAGAACATAAGAACTAGGAGCTGGAGTTGGCAATTCAGCCCCTCGAGCCTGCTCCGCCATTCAATAAATTCATGGCTGATCTCATCTCGGCCTCAACTCCACTTTCCTGCCCATTCTCCATAACCCTTCATCCCATTACTAATTAAAAATCTGTCTATCTCCTCCTTAAATTTACTCAATGTCGCGGCATCCACCGCACTCTGGGGTAGTGAATTCCACAGACTCACGACCCTTTGAGAGAAGTAATTTCTCCTCATCTCTGTTTTAAATCTGCTATCCCTTATCCTAAAACTATGACCTCTTGTTCTAGATTGCCCCACCAGAGGAAACATCCTCTCTATGTCTACTTTGTCAATCTCCTTAATCATCTTAAATACCTCAATTAGATCTCCTCTCATTCTTATAAATTCTAGAGAGTAAAGGCCTAAACTGCTCAATCTCGCTTCATAAGACAAAACCCTCATCTCTGGAATCAATCCAGTGAACCTCCTCTGAACTGCCTCCAATGCAACTACATCCCTCCTCAAGTAAGGGGACCAAAACTGTACGCAATACTCCAGGTGCGGTCTCACTAATGCCTTGTACAGTTGCAGAAACACTTCCCTACTTTTATAATCTATTCCTTCAGCAATAAATGCCAAAATCCCATTTGCCTACCTTATTACCTGCTGTACCTGCATACTAGTTTTCTGCGATTCATGCTCGAGGACACCCAGATCCCTCTGCACTGAAGCACTCTGAAGTTTCTCTTCATTTAGATAATAATTTGCCTTTCTATTCTTCCGACCAAAATGGATAACCTCACACTTATCCACGTTAAACTCCATCTGCCAAATTTTGGCCCATTCACCTAACCTATCCATATACATTTGTAAATGTCTTATTTCTTTATTGCAACTTACTATCCGACCTATTTTAGTATCATCTGCAAATTTGCCTATAGTACCTTCTATCCCTGCATCCAAGTCATTGATTGTAAATAGCTGGGGCCTGAGGACCGAACCCTGTGGCACCGCACTAGTTACATCCTGCCAACCAGAAAAGGACCCATTTATCCCGACTCTCTGTTTTCTGTTGGTTAGCCAATCCTCTATCCAAGCTAATAAATTGCCCCTGACCCTATGTGATCTGACCTTGTGTATTAACCTTTTGTCGGCACCTTATCAAATGCCTTCTGGAAGTCCAGATATACAACATCTACAGGATCCCCATTATCCACTTTACTTGTTACATCTTCGAAGAACTCTAGCAAATTAGTCAAACATGATTTACCCTTCATAAAACCATGCTGACTCTGATAGATTGTGTTTTGACTTTCTAAATTTCTATACTCCTCTCAGCTTTCTATAGTATAGGCTTCTTGGTGTCTGACATAAGCTTTCCTTTTCTGCCTTATCATACCCTGTAAGCTCTTTGACATCCAGCGGGTTATAGATTTGGCCGTCCCACCCTTTCTCTTCTAGCAGCTTGTCCTGCTCTGTGTGGCCTCTGCTCATTCTCCCAGTCATGCTCCATGCCAAGAGAAAGGCCTACTTGTCTACCCCTGTCTCAGAGCATCTGGTCTGTGCACAAGCCTTTGAGTCAGCAGAAAAGTTACTTGAGAACCTGCCACACCAATCCTTGAAACTATTGACACTTCAGCAAACTATACAATGCACCCAAAACTCATAGAATTGCTGCAACAGCCAGGAGAAACCAACCAGCAACTAACCGTATGCAGTTGATTAACCCCTTAAATAGTGCTAGTGGGGGGTCCTTCATGCTGCTTAATGTCATAGCAGCTGTGTGAAGTTGAGAGACAGCTGGAGCACGGAGCTCCACAATGGTAACGGTGGTGTCAAATCAGCATTGCATGTTGCTATATGTCACAAACTCCCTGTTCTGCGCTCTGACGGCAGACGTCAGGTGAATGCACACTAACCCCTTTACCAATATGGGATCCTGTGCACTTCTCATTGAAAGTGTGATACATGCCATGGATGCTATTTTTCAACTTAAGGAGCCTCGTAACGCCCAAAGAAATGGGCGACTGTGTGTCCAATTTTGCCCCCAGAGAGTTATGTCTGAAGCCAATTTTTAAATCACATTTACCCAATCTTCATTGGCTGTAAAGTGCTTTCAGATGTCCTGAGGCAGTGAAAGAAGTTATACAAATGCAATTTCTTTCTTCTTTCTATCTAAAGTCATCGGAAAATATAATTATGAAATCTCCCTATTTTGCTGCAAAGGTCACAACTGTCCAATTCTACTCTTTAGTAAATAGGAGTTAGTACATTTTAACAAAATTGCCAATGTAATCATTCTATGATTGAAATCAATTTCCTGTGCCATTTCGTAATGCAGTACAAACATAAATCAGCTTTTAATTTGACGTAACAATTCTTTTTGTCCTAAACTTGCTGAATACTTTTATTCCCTTCCCAGTCCAATACGGAAATGGCATTATGCATCATTCCAAAGGTCACTCAAACTTGGACGAATGAAACCTGAAGCCTAATCTCTATGATAAAGAATCAGCCTTTTAAAGATATGCACACCAAGCAATAACAGTGACCTCCAAATATAGACAGCACCTGCTTATTCACTTATTTATTACCTCAATGCAAAAATCTTTTTTTGCTTTTTAAGTAAAGAAAGGGCGGCACAGTGGCGCAGTGGTTAGCACCGCAGCCTCACAGCTCCAGGGTCCCGGGTTCGATTCGGGGTACTGTCTGTGCGGAGTTTGCAAGTTTTCCACCGGGTGCTCCGGTTTCCTCCCACAGCCAAAGACCTGCAGGTTGATAGGTAAATTGGTCATTGTAAATTGCCCCGAGTGTAGGTAGGTGGTAGGGAATATGGGATTACTGCAGGGTTAGTATAAATGGGTGGTTGTTGGTCGGCAAAGGCTCAGTGGGCCAAAGGGCCTGTTTCAGTGCTGTATCTCAAAATAAATAAATAAACTTTCATTTATATAGTGCCTTTAACATCTTCAGGAAGCCCCAAAGTGCTTCAGAGCTAACAAGTGAGGAGCCATTTTCACAGCAGTGTGACCGAGTACTGGACTTAATTTTGCAAGTGACTTGGCACTGCTTTGGGACATTGAAACTTCCATTCTCTGGGAACCAGGTCACAGAAACAGCACTGAGCCAAAATGGCACCCAGTATTCATGGCTGTCACCCAAAACACTGTGTAATGATACTTCCATTTGTTTCCAAAGCAGTTAACATTGCCTGAAGAACAAAACAAATAATAAACACAAGATTTAATTTGCTCTCTATCCATTTCCCATGTGCATACACAAATAAAGGATAATGTACAACAATAATTTTATTTTGCATAAGGAAGGCCAGAGACAGGGAAGGAGAGATTGGGAGAGAGAGAGAGAGAGCGAGAGAGAAGTAGAGACAGAAGGTGGGACAGTAAGGGAAGCGCGAGCACAAGTGAGGTGAGAGAAGGGAGAGAATAGAGGGAATGAGGGAATAGAGGTAGAGGGGAGAGGAGCGGGAAGAGAAATGAGACAACGAGAGAGACAGAAGGGAAAGAAAAGGGGAGAGAGAAGGGAACAAAAAAAAAAGTGAGGGAAGAGGGGGGAAGGTAAGACAGGGAGAGAAAAGAGATAAAAGGAGAGCAGGAAAACAAATACATTTATAATTAGTCCCGATTTCTTAAAGCCACAGAAACTATTCACTAAATTGCTCTATTGACTATTTTTGTAGAGGGTGCATTTTAATATAGTTTTGGAAAAATGCCAGACTCAGACTACATTGAATTATTCATCTAAAATCAGCTAGTAAACTTGCAACACATTGAACAGGGTTATACACACCCAATTTATCAGTGACATTGCACACTATTCCAGGGTAGGGACATGGTACCAAACAAGTAGGAGATAGCATTCCAAAAATAGCAATAGTGATAGTACTACATATTATAGGAACATAGGAGCAGGAGTAGGCCATTCAGCCCATCGAGCCTGCCCCGCCATTCACTATGATCATGGCTGATCATCCACTTCAATGCCTTTTTCCAACACTATCCCCATATCCCCTTATGTCATTTGTATTTAGAAATCCGTCAATCTCTGCTTTAAACATACTCAATGACTGAGCTTCCACAGCTCTCTGGGGCAGAGAATTCCAAAGATTTACAACCCTCTGAGTAAAGAATTTCTCCTCATCTCTGTCCTAAGTGGCTTCCCCCTTATTTTGAAATTGAGTCCCCTGGTTCTAGACTCCCCAACCAAGGGAAACATCTTAGATGCATCGACCCTGTCGATACCCTTTAAGTATTTTGCAGGTTTCAATGAGATCACATTCTTCGAAACTCTAGAGAATACAGACCCAGTTTCCCCCATTTCTCTTCATCGGACAGTCCCGCCATCCTGGGAACAAGACTGGTGAATCTTCGTTGCACTCCCTCTATTGCAATAATACCTTTCCTAAGGTAAGGGGACAAAAACTGCACACAGTATTCCAAGTGCAGTCTAACCAAGGTTTTATACAATTGAAGCAAGATTTCACTACTCCTGTACTTAAATCCTCTTGCGATATAGGCTAACATACCATTAGCCTTCCTAATTGCTTGCTGCACCTGCATGTTAGTCTTCAGTGACTTATTGACAAGGACACCCAGGTCCCTTTGTACATCTACACTTTCTAATCTCTTACCATTTAAGAAATACTTTGCACATCTATTCCTCCTACCACAAAGTGGATAACCTCACATTTTTCCACATTATATTCCATCTGCCATGTTCCTGAGCACTCACTAAGTCTGTCCAAATCCCCTTGAAACCACTTTGCATCTTCCACACAGCATACATTCCCACCTAGTTTTGTGTCATCTATGAACTTGTAAATACTACATTTGGTCCGCACATCCAAATCATTGATACATATTGTGAACAGCTGGGGCCTAAGCATTGATCTCTGCGGACCCCAAGAGTCACATCCTGCCAATGCTTATTCCTACGCTCTGCTTTCTGCCTGTTAACCAATCCTTAATCCATGCCAGCATATTATCTCCTATCCCATGAGCTTTAATTTTGCTAACTAATCTCCTGTGGGGGACTTTATCAAAAGCCTTCTGAAAATCCAAGTATACCACGTCCACCGACTCCCATTTATCAATTCTGTTAGTAACATCCTCAAAAAACTCCAACAGGTTTGTCAAACATGATTTCCCATTCCTAAATCCATGTTGACTATGCCCAATCAGATTATTATCATCTGTTATTTTGTAGGTTTCAATGAGATCATATTCTTCGAATGCTTTCATCATTTTCCATCCTTTCAATCACCCACAGGGAAATCTTGCAGCGTTCAGGCGGAGTTCCCAGGAAAAGGGATCTCTGCGTCTTTTCTATAGCTTTAATTGGAGCTCTCCTGCGCTGACATGATTTCCCATTGATATATCCATGTTGACTATGTCCAATCAGATCATTATTATCACATCATTTAGAATAGATTCTAGCATTTTCCTAATGACTGATGTAAGACTAACAGGTCTGTAATTCCCTGTTTTCTCTCTCCCTCCATCTTAAATAGTGGGGTGACATTTGCGACCTTCCAATCTGCAGGAACCGCTCCAGAATCTATAGAATTTTGGAAGATGATCACCAATGCATCCACTATCTCCATAGCTACCTCTTTCAACACTCTGGGATGTAGAATATCAGGTCCCAGGGACTTATCAACCTTCAGTCCCATTAATTGCTCCAATGCAACCTCCTTACTTATACTAACTTCTTTCAATTCCTCATTCCCCGTAATCCCTTGGATCTCTAATTCTGGGAGATTTCTTGTATCTTCCTCAGTGAAGACAGACACAAAGTAATCATTTAGCTTCTCTGCCATTTCTCTATTCCCATTATAAATTCTCCTGATTCTGCCTGTAATGGACCCACATTTGTCTTAACCAAATGTTTCTATTTTACGTACTTGTCGAAGCTTTTACAGTCCATTTTTATATTTTTTGCTAGTTTACATTCATATTCTATTCCCTCATTCTTTATCAGTTTCTTAGTTCTCCTTTGCTGTATTCTAAAATTCTCCCAATTCTCAGGTTTACTACTATTTCTTCCAACTTTATGGGCCTTTTTATTTAATCTTACACAATCCCTAACTTCCTTTGTTATCCACGGTTGACTGCCTTTAATTTTGGGGTCTTTGTGCCTTGAAGGAATGTATAGTTGCTGTAAATTATGTAATATTTCTTTAAAGACTATCCATTGCCTATGTACTGTCATACTTTTTAATGTATTTTCCCAATCCACCTCAGCCAATTTGCCCCTCATACCTTCATAATTATTAACAGCACAGAAACTGGCCGATCATCCCAAAGATCTGTGTTAATGTTCCACACAAGCCTCCTCCCAATCATCTTCATCTAACCTCATTGATATAGCCTTCTATTCTTTTTTCCCTCATATGTTTATTGAGCTTCCTCTTAAATGTATCTATGCTATTCACCTCAACTGCTCCTTGTGGTAGCATGTTCCATATTCTTACCACTCCCTCAAGAAGTTTCTCCTGAATTCTCTAATGGATTTATTATTCACAACTTATATTTATGGCCCCTAGTGCTGGTCTCACCAACAAGTGGAACCATTTTCTCTGTCTACCCCATCAAACCCCTTCATTATCTTAAAGACCTCCATGAGGTCATGTCTCAATCTTATTCCATTTTCTAAAGAAAAGAGCCCATCTGTTCAACCTTTCCTGACGGGTATAATCCCTCAGTTCTGGTATCGTTCTAGTAAATCTTCTTTGCACCTTCTACAGCGTCTTGATATCCTTTTTACAATATTGTCATGCAGGCCCCCACCTGCCAAGAATGAGGCACATTAATTTTGCCACATGGACATTAAATTTTAAATTGTTGCTGGGAAGAAGAGAAGGCCTGTTATAAGGGGTTGCCAGGCCCTTGGCTGGAAAGACATTTTTGCAAATTAACGGACAGTGCTTGTAGTCAAAGGAGCTACTTACTGCTCCAATTCAATTCACAAACAGACATGGTCAGACCAGTTAGTCGCATGACTAACTGGCCATTGTACAGTTTGAACTGAGAGTTTGGGCAGCAAGCTATTTGCTCCTGGACTGAAGCAGACCTCCTCTACTGTCCTGTCTGCTTCCATCTCTTTCTCACGGAACTCCAAAAACCGACTGAAGACACAAGAACCCCAAGAGAGAAAAGTATCCTACAGTAAACAAGGTTTAAGAAGAATACTGGGCCCCAACAAAAAACATGATCTCCCAACAAGCAAGGACTCTACAGTGAGCTCGAAGAACCGTAACAACTCTTCAGATATTGCCTCAAAACTTTCCACTTTATTTTTTTCCCGCTCTTGTCTGTCTCTATTTGCATGTGCGTATCACATATGCATGCTAGCGTGGGCGCCCCATGTATCTGTAGGCGTCAACTGAATTAGAGTTTAAGTTTAATAAAATTTCACCTTTCTTCTTTAAACCTAAGAAAGCCTGTTTGTGCTCGTTTCTTTGCTTTATTATTGGAAAGCGGTGAACAAGGATTCACCAAGGGGAGCTAAAGCCAGTGTGTTCAAAATAAAACCCTGTTACAGTAAGACCAGGTGAAAGCGAAAGGGAACCCTAGACCTCTTTCTCATCTGGTCATAACAATATGGAGACCAGAAACGTACACAGTACTCCAGGTGTGGTCTTGCCAAGGTTCAATACAAGTTTGACATAACTTCCCTTCTCTTCAATTCTATTCCTCTAGAAATTAACCCAGGGTTTTGTTTCCTTTTATATGGTCTTATTAACCTGCATCTGTGCCTTTAACCCATTTAGATTCTTAGTTTCCAAGGAGAATATGGTCTCAATTCTTCTGACCAAAATTTACCTCACACTTAGCTATATTTACTGTTATAAGAAACTTGAATGTAATAACTCAAAAAGTTAAATAAACAACATTTTTCTTTTATTTCAAACCCATATGAACTAAACAATATATTTTTATGTGAGTGTTTCTATTTTTCTTTGCAAAAAACTGCTTTAAGAGCTGATATTGGAATTGTGGACTGAGTAAAGTGTGCACACATAGCAAGGCACCTGTTTCCAAGCAGTTCAACAGGGAAATTACAGGCAGATTTACGACTGTCACGTGACTTGATTGTGGGTCTTTGTTTCACTTTGCATTGTGAAAGAAGTGTGGGCTGGACCAGCAGCTACAGTGAGCTGGCTAGGACCTGTTTGCAAACCAGAGGAAAGGACCAACTCTCTGTAAAAGGAGACTTGCCTCTCTTGGAAAAAGAAATCCCACGTGAGGTGGTGGCTGTGGTCTGCCTGGAGAGAGGAAAAGACCCAGAAAAAGAGGAGTTGCTGCTCTCTGTGGAGGAAACCTGCTTTGCAGAGAGGACACCTGCATTGTAAAGGTAGCAGATTCTATTGCCTCCAGTCTCTGAAAAATCCCTGCCTCAAGAGTGATTCCTGTTACCTCGTGTGTTTTGGGAGATCCTAAAATCTCAAGAAAGCTTCTATTGCTAGACTGCTACTACAAAACTCAAGTAGACATGTTGCTACACCCTTTTGCTGAAAGATCTGTGTGACGCCTGCTGCAGACATATTGCCTTGAAAGCTACCCATCACAGACTGTTCAACAACCTCGCCTGGAGAGACTTCGAGTGGAATCCGACTATTCAACGCTGGAACACCTCACCGCCCCAGAAATATCCTACCAGACTGTGACAACATAATTATATTATTATTCCTAAGAAACAGTTGTAAATCGAAAATGACCTTTTCCCCAGTTAACCATTTTTTTGGAATGTATATGTGTGTGCATGAGGGTTAGGAAAAATAAGAAGTTTTAAAAGAATCTTTTTCACATATAGAGTTATCTCATTATTGTTTAAGACTTAGTTTATTAATAAATAGTTAATTTTGTTGTTGTTTAAAGAAACCTGGTTAAGTATGCTTTATTCTGGGGGACAAATAGTGTGTTTAATTTGGCTACTTTCCGGTCGGTGGGAAACTTTACTAATATGCTATGACCTGTGGAGTACTGGGACTGAATTAACAATGCACTACTCCTGCCTTGGTCGTAACAATATGACGAATTTCTCTCCAATCCCTCAGCTATGCACTAATCAGGCACAGTGTATTTATGTTTGCATCTGTTGATGTAACATGAACTCACCTGGATATCTGGGCTCAGGTGCTTAGCCGACACAGCACCCAACTGGTATTGGTGTGTCTCATTGGGTCTTGTACCTGAAAACCAATTTAATGTATCTTTGGTGCTCTTGGTTGATGGTGAAATGCTGGCCTGGACATCAACTGAAGTCCCTGCTCTATTTGAAACAGTTCTATAAGATCTTGAATATCTATCTAAACACAAAATGATCCCACCTGATATACATCTTACAGCCTACTATTCTTCAGTACTGGTGCTAAAGGGTTAAGCCTCAAACTCCAAACTAAATTTATTGTTGCAGATCTGGTCCACATAGACCAAATAGCTACTGAAGATCAACTTGCCTCAGTCAGAAGTTAGTAGATTCAAGCCCCACTCCAGGACTTGAATGCATAATCTGTGGTGCTACTCCAGTGTCCTACTGGAGGAATGCTGTACCACTGGAACTGCCTAGATGGCTCCACTGAGTGAGGAGCACTGGGAAGGTGGATGCACAGGAGATTGGACCAAAGGGCACTGGACTGGAGGGAAGTTGCAAAGGTAGAGGGGGCATAGCCATGGAGAAATTTGTAAATGAGGGCATGATGAATTCAGCACATTGTAGACACAGGGGTGCCAGTGGAAGTCAGCAAGGGGTGACAGGCAAGTATGACTTAGTGCTGGATAGAATGCCAACTATAACCAAAAACACAGAAAACATTGAGGGGTCCTGGGAACAAAACTAGTTAATGGGTTAGAAATGGTGAAAGGGAGACAAATCGCCAACAGCACCATTTGCAGGAAATTGAGAAAGAACATTGTACATACTCCACAAATTTTCCGTCCACACCAGATGGTTGCTAGTGGGGCTCCACTTACATGTACGATTATGACATTTCCATATTCGGCTATTCTGTGCTGTATTCTGCAAGAGTACAAGTACCATAACTGGCTTTGTAATTCCACAGAACTCATCCTAAGACTTCCTGGACCTTCACTCTGGAGAGGAAGGGTGACAATAACAAGGAAGACATCACAACTTTCACTGCTAGTTATAAGGCAGTGATTCTCCTCTGTGGAAGAGTGCAGCCCTCCCCACAAGCAGGTAGCTCAATACGGCATATTCCAGTCAGAATGGACCAGATTTTTCAGTCAGTGGTGAAGCAACAGCGCTCGCCACTGACCTCGAAGAAAGCCACCCATAAAGATCAAGCAATCTCTGTGATGTGGACTTCACCTTTCTTGATTCTGGTGCCAACTATAGGAGCTCTCCAGCCTCCAGCAACTTTCAGGCTATCCAGCAAACTAAGCAGCCATTCACATTGAAGAATTTTCAGGGACAGCAAATCAGGAAGTAAAATGCACTGATTATCCTTCACTTTTTAATCATTTTACAGAAAACAAAATAAAGATTTGACGATACACATGGGATTAAGGTAGAAGCTGAAATATCAAACAAATTTTTAAGAAAGTCATTATAATAAAACCTATGCAATTTTTATCTTAAAGGAGAAATTTGACATTCAACAAATATAAACTTAGCTTTTTGGGCCGAAGAGTTGTTCAGCAGTAATTATGACTTAGTACGCTGTTAAAAACCCAGTTAGACCTCATTCATCTAGTTGTAACTTTTTTGGGGGGTTTTACAGGGATATTAGAGGGTAAAAAGCGGAAGTTCGTGTCAATTCAAGTGATTTCTAAAGATTTCCAGCTGTGGGGACTTTGACAGCACATTCTGTGAAGGAGCAGACAGTCACAAAAACAAGAATGACAACTTGCATTTATATAGCACCTTTAACGTAATAAAATGCCCCAAGGCACTTCATAGGAGATTTATAAAGCAGAATTTGACACTAAGCCACATAAGGAAGTATTGGAGCAGATGACCAAAAGCTTGGTCAAAGATGTAGGTTTTAAGCAGCGTTTTAAAGGAGGAAAGAGTGAGAGAGAGGGCTTTAGGGGGGAATTCCAAAGCTTAGAGCCTTGGTAGCAAAAGGCACAGCCACAAATGGTGGAGCAACTAAAAGCAGGGATGCTCAAGAGACCAGAATTAGAGCAGCATAAAGATCTTGGAAGAGATTACAGAGATAGGGAGGGGTCAAGCCATAGAGGGATTTGGGGAGGCAGTGGCGTAGTGGTATTGTCACTGCACTAGTAACCCAGAAACCCAGGGTATTGCCCTGGGAACATGGGCTCGAATCCCACCATGGCAGAAGGTGGAATTTGAATTCAATAAATAAAAAGATCTGGAATTAAAAGCTAGTCTAATGACAGCCATGAAACCATTATCGATTGTCGCAAAAACCCATCTGGTTCACTAATGTCCTTTAGGGAGACATCTGCTGTCCTTACCTGGTCTGCCTTACACGTGACTCCAGACCCACAGCAATGTGGTTGATTCTTAAAATGCCCTCTGAAATGGCCTAGCAAGCCACTCAGTTGTACCTAACTGCTAAAAAGTCGATAAGGAATGAAACCGGATGTACCACCCGGCATCGACCTAGGCACCGGAAACAACAGTGGCAAACCCAGCCCTGTCTACCCTGCAAAGTCCTTCTTACTAACATGTGGGGGCTTGTGTCAAAGTTGGGACAGCTGTTCCACAGACTAGTCAAGCAACAGCCTGACATAGTCATACTCACTGAATTAGACCTTACAGACAATGTTCCAGATACAATCATCCCACCAGCAGGACAGACCCAGCAGAGGTGGTGGCACAGTGGTATACAGTCAGGAGGGAGTTGCCCTGGGAATCCTCAACATTGACTCCAGTCCCCATGAAGTCTCATGGCATCAGGACAAACATGGGCAAGGAAGCCTCCTGCTGATTACCACCTACCACCCCTCCCTCAGCTGAACAGTCAGTACTCCTACATATTGAATACCACTTGGAGGAAGCACTGAGGGTGGCAAGGGCGCAGAATGTACTCTGGATGGGGATTTCAATGTCCATTGCCAAGAATGGTTTGGTAGCACCACTACTGGGTGAGTCCTAAACAACATAGCTGCTAGACTGGGTCTGTGGCAGGTGGTGAGGGAACCAAACAAGAGGGAAAAACATACTTGACCTCAGCCTCACCAATCTGCCTGCCGCAGATGCATCTGCCCATGACAGCATTGGTAGGAGTGACCACTGAACAGTCCTTATGGAGACGAAGTCCCGTCTTCACATTGAGGATACCCTTCATCGTGTTGTGTGGCACGACCACCGTGCTAAATGGGATAGATTTCGAACAGATCTAGCAATGCAAAACTGGGCATCCATGAGGCACTGCGGACTATCAGCAGCAGCAGAATTGTACTCATCCGCAATCTGTAACCTCATGGCCCGGCATATCCCCCACTCTACCATTACCATCAAGCCAGGAGACCAACCCTGGTTCAATGAAGAGTGCAGGAGGGCATGCCAGGAGCAGCACCAGGCATACCTCAAAATGAGGTGTAAACCTGGTGAAGCTACAACCCAGGACTACTTGCGTGCCAAACAGTGTAAGCAGCATGCGATAGAGCTAAGCGATCCCACAACCAAAGGATCAGATCTAAGCTCTGCAGTCCTGCCACATCCAGTCGTGAATGGTGGTGGACAATTAAACAACTAACAGGGGTGGATGGCTCCACAAATATCCTCATCCTCAGTGATGGGGGTGCCCAGCACATCAGTGCAAAAGATAAGGCTGAAGCATTTGCAACAATCTTCAGCCAGAAGTGCCGAGTGGATGATCCATCTCGGCCCTCCTCTTGAAGTCCCCAGCATCACAGATGCCAGTCTTCAGCCAATTCAATTCACTCCACATGATATCAAGAAATGACTGAAGGCACTGGATACTGCAAAGGCTATGGGCCCTGACAACATTTCAGCAATAGTACGAAAGACCTCTGCTCCAGAACTTGCCGCGCCCCTAGCCAAGCTGTTCCAGTACAGCTATAACACTGGCATCTAGCTGGCAATGTGGAAAATTGCCCAGGTATGCCCTGTAGACAAAAAGCAGGACATATCCAATCCAACCAACTACCGCCCCAACAGTCTACTCTCAATCATCAGCAAAGTGATGGAAGGTGTCATTGACAGTGCTATCAAGCGGCACTTACTCAGCAATAACCTGCTCACCGACGCTCAGTTTGGGTTCCGCCAGGGCCACTCATCTCCTGATCTCAGTACAGCCTTTGTCCAAACATGGGAAAAAGAACTGAACTCCAGAGGTGAGGTGAGAGTGACTGCCCTTGACATCAAGGCAGCATTTGACCGATTATGGCATCAAGGGGCCCTAGCAAAACTGGAGTCAATGGGAATCAGGAGGAAAACTGTCTGCTGGTTGGAGTCATACCTAGCGCAAAGGAAGATGGTTGTGATTGTTGGAGGTTAACCATCTCAGCTCCAGGACATCACTGCAGGAGTTCCTCAGGGTAGTGTCCTTGGCCCAAACATCTTCAGCAGCTTTATCAATGACCTTCCTTCAATCATAAGGTCAGAAGTGGGGATGTTCGATGATTGCACAATATTCAGCACCATACACAACTCCTCAGATGCTGAAGCAGTCGGTGTGGACAACATCAAGGCTTGAGCTGATAAGTGGCAAGTAACATTCGCGCCACACAGGTGCCAGGCAAATGATCATCTCCAACAAGAGAGAATCTAACCATCTCCCCTTGACATTCAATGGCAATATGATCGATGAATTCCCCCACTATCAACATCCTAGGGGGTTGTCATAGACCAGAAACTGAACTTGAGTAGCCATATAAATACCGTGGCTACAAGAGCACGTCAGAGGCTAGGAATCCTGTGGAGAGTAACTCACCTCCTGACTCTCCTAAGCCTATCCATCATCTACAAGGCACAAGTCAGGAGTGTAATGGAATACTCTCCACTTGCCTGGATGGGTGCAGCTCCAACAACACTCAAGAAGCTCGACACCATCCAGGACAAAGCAGCCCGCTTGATTGGCACACCGTCCACAAACATTCACTCCCTCCACCACCGACGCACAGTGGCAGCAGTGTGTACCATCTACAAGATGCACTGCAGCAACGCACCAAGGCTACTCAGGCGGCACCTTCCAAACCCGCAACCTCTCCCATCTAGAAAGATAAGGGCAGCAGATGCATGGGAGCACCACCACCGGCAAGTTCCCCTCCAAGTCACACACCATCCTGACTTGGAACTATATCGCTGTTCCTTCACTGTCGTTGGGTCAAAATCCTGGAACTCCCTTCCTAATGGTACTGTGGGTGTACCTACCCCACATGGACTGCAGCAGTTCAAGAAGGCAGCTCACCACCACCTTCTCATGGGCAATAAATGTTGGCCTGGCCCACATCCCGTGAAACAAATTTTAAAAAGCACTGACGGTGGCAGAAGTTTCTGCATTTAACTGCACATGTGCAGATCCAGAAGTTGCTGTCAATTTCACAGCCGTAATGACAGCAAACGCTGACAGTTTCGCCGTCATTACAACCGCAAAATCTGAGCCAATATGTTCAGCCTCCAGGTGCCACGAATGAAACACTAAAGAGCTCTTGGAGATCCACTGACAAACCCTTCTTTTCCTTTTCTCGACTCTCTCCTAGTATCGCAATCCCGTCACTGACTGGGAAGCAGACTGACCCCAGTCAGTATTACTGCAAGGACATGGGCTACCTTCAGAACTCCTACACCCAACTATTTCCCCAAAGACCAAAACAAAACAATCTTAAGCCCTGAACCTGCACTGCTTCCAACACAGGCACAGCAATGTCAAAAAACCTGAAGTGAAAGAAGCTAGAGGAGAGAGATATTAAAATATACTGGCATGACGGTGCCATTTTAATAATTAACTAGGGGATGAATATCTCTGTACTGTCAGGTGACGGCAAAGATCTTTGGAACAAACTGAGGGAGGGAAAATTAGTGAACCATTGAGATTAGGGTGCTGTTATGCCAGATTAAGAGTGGCATTAAGAGCAGGCTGTCTCTACCTACCAAAGAATTATGCATACCTGAAGGAACGTGAAAAGGCTTTTGCAGCCAACAAACTTTTCTCTTTTTGAAATGTCAAACTTATCCATTTGCCTTATCATCATATCCTTCGATTCCTTCTCTTTCTGAAAATTGTCCAGTTGCCTCTTGTACCAATTTATACTGCCTATGTCAATGGCCTTCTCTGCTAACTTCTCTGCGGCACAGTGGCGCAGTGGTTAGCACCGCAGCCTCACAGCTCCAGCGACCCGGGTTCAATTCTGGGTACTGCCTGTGTGGAGTTTGCAAGTTCTCCCAGTGTCCGCGTGGGTTTCCTCCGGGTGCTCCAGTTTCCTCCCACATGCCAAAGACTTGCAGGTTGATAGGTTAATCGGCCATTATAAATTGCCCCTAGTATAGGTAGGTGGTAGGGAAATATAGGGACAGGTGGGGATGTGGTAGGAATATGGGATTAGTGTAAATGGGTGGTTGATGGTCTGCACAGACTCGGTGGGCTGAAGGGCCTGTTTCAGTGCTGTATCACTTAACTTACTACACAACTCTATTTTCTTTTGACTGAAAAGATTCTGCAATAATTCCCTTCATACTTCACCTGTAACTCCAGTACTTGAACCATTTGTATTTATATATTTGCCTAGATTCATTTTACAATAGTTAGATCACCTTGAAGTCTCCCATTTTCCAAAGACATCAACCCTGAATTCCTTAAGGTTCCCTCCGAATTAAATTCGTAATATTCTAGATTATCATTACTTGCATCTTGGTCTCTGTACACTCAAAAGGTAAGAACATCCCAGGATAAGAGAAATACACAAATGAAAAACAATGATAGTGGAAAGTAACTTAAAAACAAATATTGCTTAGCACAGGCCACAAGAACATAAAATAGCATAACAGTGTAATGGTAGCATGAAAGGAGAAAAAAAAATCAGATATATTCAATACTTGTCTTCTAATCACAGCTTCTCAAAGCAAACAGTACAAGCAGCACTTACCAAGACTGCAGTTCACTGATTTAACATAGAGTCATTAAATGTCAGAGCTACTACAACAGTTCAGGACGAAAAAAAAATCAACAATGCAGCTCTTAAGGAAACTTAGATGTTTGCCAATGGTTAACCCTTCTGTGCCAGAGATCCTGATTTTCAGAACAATTTGTCAGGTATTTCTTTTTAAAAATCTCAGTTTACACCTCCTCTTGACCCATATTATGTTTCTTTATTTGTTGCAGTATGTTACAACCGAGGCAGGAGGAATGCACTGTCTTTTCTAGTTCCACTTCTCCACAGGTCACAAAATATATTTATATGTTTACCTGGTTACTGATACAGCCAATCATATACTCTATTTTTTAATCCCAGAATCAAATACACCAACCAGGTTTTCTTTAATAAACAACAAAATTATCAGTTTATTATGAAACAAGACTTAACCAGTAATGAAGCAAAGCATTAACACACAAATTGAAATATGAAAGTTCCCTTTTTAAATTCCCCAATTACACTCATACACACATTGGAAAAAATACAGAAATTCTCTCTGCAGAGGTCTGTTACAAAAAAAAGACAAGAGAGACTACTTTGGCCAAATACTTGCTAATTCTTGATGGGAAAAAAACAGAAGATATGGAAGGATGTCAGTTGTCCCTTTTTTAGTCTGGCGCTCGGGTATACGGAAATGGGTCACTTGCATCGTTTCAGAAGCAGTCCGTTCTGGAGATATCAAGAATTATTCTCGTAGGCTTTCTAGGAGAAATGTTGCATCAGGGTTTTCCGCCAACACACACTTGAATCACAGGATTTCTTCCCAGCTTCTCAGGAGCTGTGCAGCACCAGGGATTTTTAGCTCTCCCACACTCGATCTTTGCAGGATAGCTTCAAAAAGATAGAGAAGGAGGTGAGCTCGGTGTTTTTTTTTCCTTGGCAGGAAAAACACCAACTGTCTTCAAGCAGTTCCCACCCCAAATAAAAACTGTAAACAATGTCCAAACCTCAGATAGAGAGTCGACATCCTGTCCTCTACAAACCTTGACATGTGGCTTCCCTGTAACCATTTTTCCCCAGGTCACCAAGGGTTCTGTTGTTTACTGAGTCCAAATCGCATGACTTCCAGCACAAGTGGTTTTTCAAATATCTCAAGTGCCTTTTTGGTGAACTTGGTAAAAGGAAACACATCCATGGAATCTTTTCAGTTTTAACTTAAGTCCACAAAAAAAAAATTAAAAATGGAAGCACTTTTGTAACAAATAACATCTCCTTTTATCTTGCACCATCAGTATTTTGTCATTTAAGTTCTCCTGCCTTCCATTCAATCACAGACCTTCACTTTTGTTCTTTCCTCCCCTCCCCCCTTTCCTGTCTTAGTACTTACTTAAAAACTGTTGTATGTTTAACATTTTCCAGTTCTGTTGGAAGAGCACCAACCTGAAACGTAACTTTGTTTTTCTCTCTCGACAGATGCTGCCTGATCTGTGGAGTATTTCCTATATTTGCTGTTTATATTTCAGATTCCCAGCATCTTCAATATTTTGCCTTTGTATGAGAATTGATTAGCAGCTAACATAAAAAGGAACCAAAAAGTCTTTATAAACACTTAAATAGTAAAAAGGAAGTCAAAGAAAGAGTGGCACTGATTAGGGATCAAAAAGATCTTCTTGTGGAGGCAGAGGCCATGGCTGAGGAAGTAAACAAATACTTTGCACATCTTCACTAGAGACGGGGATGCTGCCAAGGTAGCAGTAAAACAGAAGGCAGTAGTGATATTAGATAGGATAAAAATAAAGAGAAGATATTTACAAGGTTGACAGTCCTTAGCCACACAGTCCAAATGGGATGCATCCTCAATTACCAAGGCAAGTAAGGGTGGACGTTGCAGAGACACCAGCCACAATCTTGCAAACCTCCTTAGATATGGGGGTGATGCCAAAAAACTGGAGGATTGCAAATGTTACACACCTGTTTAAAAAAGGGGAGAGGAATATACCCAGCAACTACAGCCCAATGCTGATGATGGTGTTATGGTGTGACAAGTGTACCGCCCCAGTCAAACTCCAGGACAAAGCAGCCCACTTGATTGGCACCCCATCTACACCCAACATTCACTCCCTCCACCATCGACACACAGTGGCAGCAGTGTGTACCATCTACAAGATGCACTGCAGCAATGCACCAAGGCTCCTTAGACAGCACCTTCCAAACCCACGACCTCTACCAACGAGAAGGACAAGGGCAGCAAATGCATGGGAACACAACCACCTGCAAGTTCCCCTCCAAGTCACACACCATCCTGACTTGCAACTATATCGCCGTTCCTTCACTGTCGTTGGGTCAAAATCCTGGAACTCCCTTCCTAACAACACTGTGGGTGTACCTACCCCACATGGACTGCAGCGGTTCAAGAAGGCACCTCACCACCACCTTCTGAAGGGCAATTAGGGATGGGCAATAAATGCTGGCCTGGCCAGCGACGTCCCTATCCCATGAATGAATTTTTAAAAATGGCGATACCATTAGAGAAATTAATTTGGGACAAACGTAACTGACATTTGGAAAAGTATGGGCTAATAAATGAATGCCAGCACAGATTTGTTTAAGGCAAATCATGTTCAATTAATTAGATCGAGTTATTTGATGAAATAATGGAAAGGGGAAATGTTTATCTCTGGACTTTCAAAAGGTATTTGACAAAGTAGCACATATTATAGACTTGTTAGCAAAATTAAAGTCCATGGGATCAAAGGGACAGTGGCCACATGGATGGCAAGTTGGCTATGGAAAACAGAAAATAGTGTATACAAGATCATAAGAAATAGCAGCACAAAAGGCCATATGGCCCCTCGAACCTGCTCTGCCATTCAATAATATCATGGCTTGATCCTGTCTGCAGTGTCTACAGCTCGAGGAGCTTTGGCTCAGAGTCAGTGAGCTGGAGGCCGAGCAACAAACACCGTGATGCATCACGGAGGGGGAAAGTTACCTGGACAATTTGTTCCAGGTGGCAGTCACACCCCATAGGATAGGGCCTTCTGATTTGGTCACTGGTCAGGAACAGGAGGGTGTGACTGTGAGTGAGGCAGAAGTGGAGGAGGCTCAGCTCTTGCAATTGTCCAAGAGGTTTGAGATTCTTTCAGCTTGTATGGATGAGAGCAAGAGCTACAGGGTGGATGAGCAAACTGACCATGACACCATGGTACAGGAAGCCATTCAAGCGGGGGTAGTAAATAGGAATTTAGTGGTAGCAGCGGACAGTATAGTCAGGGGGATAGACACCATTCTCTGCAGCCAAGAGTGAGAATCCAGAAGGCTGTGTTGCCTGCCCTGTGCCAGGGTTCGGGACCTCTGCTTAGGGCTGGAGAGGAATTTGCAGTGGAAGGGGGAGGATCCAGTTGTTGTGGTCCATGTGGTTACCAATGACATAGACAGGACTAGGAAAGAGGTTCTGCAAAGGGAGTATAAGCAGCCAGGGGCCAAATTAAAAAGCAGAACCTCAAAGGTAATAATCTCTGGGTTATTGACTGAGCCACGAGCAAATTGGCATATGGTAGATAAGGTTACACAGTTAAATGTGTAGCTCAAAGATTGGTGTGGGAGAAATGGGTTTTGATTCATGGGGCATTGGCACCAATACTGGGGAAATTGGGAGCTGTACCATTGGGACGGTCTACATCTGACTTGTGCTGGAACCAGTATTCTTGCGAGTTGTATAACTAGGGCTTTAAACTAAATAGTGGGGAAGAGGGATCAAATGAGAGAAGATGTGATTATTTAAAGAGAGAAGGCAACAGAGCAAGATAGCAATAAGGATAATGACATAAGGGGTGTGACAGAGCGAGCCAGCAGATAAGACTAGAGGTTGTGAACTAACAGTGTGGGAGGAGGGTTTGGGAGAGGTGAGATTTAGAAATCCAAAGAGAAAGGCCAAGGCATCAGAACAATATAGTGTTGTGGGTAAAAACAAGCAGAATGGGACAGGAAGGGGCAGAGAGTTTAACAGAAATTGCATATCAGCAAATAAGATCATTGAAGGGAACGGAAGCAAAAAAAATGAAATTAAAGGTTCTATATCTGAATGCGCGAATCATCTGCAATAAGATAGAGAAACTAGTGGCACAAATAGAGGTACATGATTTAGATCTAATCGCCATCACAGAGACATGGTTACATGGTGATCAAGATTGAAAAATAAATGTCCAGGGCACACAATATTTCGGAAAGACATACAGAATAGCAAAGGAGGAGGGGTAGCACTGACGGTAAAGGATGACATAAGAGCATTAGTGAGAAAAGATCTGGCCTCAGAAGATCGTGAAGCAGAATCCGTATGGGTGGAAATAAGGAATAGCAAGAATCAGAAAACACTGGTGGGTGTAGTTTATAGGCCTGTTAATAGTAGTTATACCATTGGACAGAGCATTAAGCAAGAAATTATTGCAGCTTATAACAAAGGCAATGTAATAATTATGGGGGATTTTAATCTTCATATAGACTGGGACAATGAATTTGGAAGGAATGGTCTAGAAGATGAGTTTGTAGAATGTTTTCGGGACAGTTTCTTGGAGCAATACATTGTGGAGCCAACTAGGGATAAAGCTATATTAGATCTAGTGTTGTGTAATAAGCATTGTCATAGAAAAGGATCCACTGGGAAACAGTGATCATAATACCATTGAATTCCATGTTAAGTTTGAAAGTGACATGCTCCAATCACAAACAAGAATCTTAGACCTAAACAAAGCCAATTATGTAGGCATGAGGGAAGAACTAGCTAAGGTGAATTGGATAAATAGACTAAAAGGTATGGCAGTAAATGATCAGAGGGTTACTTTTAAAGAAACAGTTCAAAATGTTCAACAAAAATACATTCCTTTGAAAAACAAAAACTCAACCAGAAAGACCCATCCGTGGCTCACTCAGGAAGTTAAGGATAGTATTAAATTTAAAAAGGCTTACACTATTACAAAAATAGAGTAGCAAGTCTGAGGATTGGGAGCATTTTAGAAACCAGCAAAGGGCCACCAAGAAGTTGATAAAAAGGGAAAAAATAGAATGAGAGTAAACTGGCCAGTAACATAAAAACAGATTGTAAGACCTTTTATAGGTATATCAAAAGGAAGAAATTAGCTAAAGTAAATGTTGGTTCCTTGGAAGCAGAGACAGGAAAAATTATCATGGGGAATGAGGAAATGGCAGAGGAATTGAACAAATATTTTGTGTCTGTCTTCACAATAGAAGACACAAGTTCCATACCAGAAATAGACAGACTAAAAAGTGAGGAAATTAAGGAAATTCATATCAGCAGAGAAAAAGCATTGGAGAAACTTAAGGGACTAAAGTCTGACAAATCTCCAGGGCCTGATGGCCTATATCCTAGGGTTCTAAAAGGGATAGCTGCCAATATAGTGGATGCACTAGCTTTGATTTTCCAAAGTTCCTTAGATTCGGGAATGGTACCATCTGATAGGAAGTTAGCAAATGCTACAACACTTTTCAAGAAAGGTGGGAGAGAGAAAACAGTGAACTACAGGCCAATGAGCCTAATATCAGTCGTTGGGAAAATGCTGGAATCTATTATTAAGGAAGGCTTAACAATGCACTTAGAAAAGCATGACTATAACAAGTCAACAGAATTCTAGTAAAGGGAAATCCTGTTTTTTGAGGATGTAACTTGTAGGGAAGATAAAGAGGAACCAGTAGATTTAGTATACCTCGATTTCCAAAAGGCATTCGATAAGGTGCCACACAAAAGGTTAATTGGCAAGATAAGGGCTCACGGGGTTGGGGGTAATATATGAGCATGGATAGATGATTGCTTCCTGTCTGATTAATCAATGAATGGGCATAAACAGGGCATTTTCAAGTTGGCAGGCAGTAAATAGTGGAGTGTCACAAGGATCAGTGCTGGGGCCTCAGCTATTTACAATCTATATCAATGACTTAGATGAAGAGATAGAGAGTAATGTATCTACGTTTGCTGATGATACAAAGGTAGGTGCAAAGATCAGCTGCGGGAAAGACACAGAGAGGCTGCAAAGAGATATAGACAAATTAAGTGAGTGGGCAACAAGAAGCAGATGGAATATAATGTAGGGAAGTGGGACCTGGGTGTATATGTGCATAAGTCATTGACGGTGGCAAGACAGGTTGAGAGAGCAGTTAATAAAACATATTGCATCCGAGGCTTTATTAATAAGGACATAGAGTACAAAAGCAAAAAAATTATTTTAAACTTGTATAAAACACTGGTTCGGCCTCAACAGGAATGGTGTGTCCAGTTCTGGGTGCCCCACTTTAGGAAAGACGTGAAGGCAATAGAAAGTGTGCAGAAAGGATTCATGAGAATGATACCAGGGATGAGGAACTTCAGTTATGTGGATGGAGTGGAGAAGTTGGGACTGTTTTCCTTAGAGAAGTTTGAGAGGAGATTTAATAGAAGTGTTCCAAGTCACAATGGGGTCTGGACAAAGTAGACAGGGAAAAACAGTTCCCACTGGTGTAAGGTTCGAAAACCAGAGGAGACCAATTTAGAGTAATTGGCAAAAGAAGCAATGGAGACATGAGGAAAAACTTTTTCACAGCAGTGAGAGGTTAGGATCCAGAAAGCACTGCCTGGCAGTGTGGTGGAGGTAGGTTCAATCAAGGCATTCAAGAGAGAATTGGTTTATTATCTGAAAAGGAAGAATGTGCAGGGCTATGGGAAAAAGGCAAGGGAGTGGCATGAGGTGAATTTCTCCTTCCGACAGCCAGTGCAGACATGACAGGCTGAATGGCAGTAACAATTCTGTGATTGGACTGGATGTGGGAGAAAAAATTGTGCTAAGGGCCAAGCAGTATGCCACACACCAAAGCTGTGGTGACAGCGGACAAGATTAATGGAGTCAAGCCATGAAACATATAAATTCTGATGGAGCCATAGGAACAGGAGTAGGTCAGTCCGCCCCATTGAGCCTGTTCTGCCATTCAATTGGAATAATGACTGATCTATAGCTAAACCCTATTTGCCAGCCTTTGTTCCATATCCCTCGATATCTTTACCCAACAAAAAACTATATCTCAGTCTTGAATTGTAATTGGCCCAGCATTCACAGCCTTTTGAGAGGAAAGAATTCCATATCTTTACGACCTATTTGAATAGAAAAAGTGGAAAAAGTTCACTCCCAAATGGCATAGCTCCAATTTTATTATGCCTCAATGTCCTGGATTCAGAGACTGGCTTCAGTTTTACTGATCAGAAGAAAAAGATCAGTTAAACAAAACACTGCTTCAATATAAATCAATGAGATTTATATCCCAGAGACCCAGGGACATCGATTCAAATCCCACCACAGCAGAAGGTGGAATTTGAATTCAATTAATAAAAATCTGGAATTAAAAGCTAGTCTAATGATGGCCATGAAACTATTGTCGATTGTTGTAAAAACCCATCTGGTTCACTAATGTCCTTTAGGGAAGGAAATCTGCTGTCCTTACCTGGTCTGGCCGACATGTGACTCCGGACCCACAGCAATGTGGTTGACTCTTACATGTCCTCTGAAATGGCTTAGCAAGCCACTCAGTTGTATCTAACTGCTACAAAGTCAATAAAAAGGAATGAAACCGGATGGACCACCCGGCATCGACCTAGGCACCGGAAACGACAATGGCAAACCCAGCCCTGTCGACCCTGCAAAGTCCTCCTGACTAACATCTGGGGGCTTGTGCAAAAGTTGGGAGAGCTGTCCCACAGACTAGTCAAGTGACAGCCTGACATAGTCATACTCACGGAATCATACCTTACAATGTCCCAGACACTGCCATCACCATCCCCGGATATGTCCTGTCCCACCGGCAGGACAGACCCACCAGAGGGGGTGGCACAGTGGTATACAGTAGGGAGGGAGTTGCCCTGGGAGTCAACATCATATCTGGACCCCATGAAGTCTCATGCATCAGATCAAACATGGACAAGGAAACCTCCTGCTGAATACCACCTACCGCCCTCCCTCAGCTGATGAGTCAGTACTCCTCCATGTTGAACAGCACTTGGAGGAAGCACAGAGGCTGGCGAGGGCACAAAGTGTACTCTGGGTGGGGGACTTCAATGTCCATCACCAAGAGTGGCTTGGTAGCAACACTACTGACTGGGCTGGCTAACTCCTAAAGGACATATCTGCTGGACTGGGTATGCAGCAGGTGGTGAGGGAACCAACAAGATGGGAAAACATACTTGACCTCGTCCTCACCAATCTGCCTGCCGCAGATGCATCTGTCCATGATTGTATTGGTAGGAGTGACCACCGCACAGTCCTTGTGGAGATGAAGTCCTGCCTTCACATTGAGGATACCCTCCATCGTGTTGTGTGGCACTACCACCGTGCTAAATGGGATAGATTTCGAACAGATTGAGTAATGCAATACTGAGGCGCTGTGGACCATCAGCAGCAGCAGAATTGTACTCAACCACAATCTGTAACCTCATGGCCCGGCATATCCCCCACTCTACCATTACCATCAAGCCAGGAGACCAACCCTGGTTCAATGAAGAGTGCAGAAGGGCATGCCAGGAGCAGCACCAGGCATACCTCAAAATGAGGTGTCAACCTGGTGAAGCTACAACACAGGACTATCTGCGTGCCAAACTGCGTAAGCAGCATGCCATAGACAGAGCTAAGCCATCCCATAACCAACGGATCAGATCTGTTTAGTTTAGTTTAGTTTAGAGATACAGCACTGAAACAGGCCCTTCGGCCCACCGAGTCTGTGCCGACCATCACCCACCCATTTATACTAAAAATACATTCCTACCACATCCCCACCTGTCCCTATATTTCCCTACCACCTACCTATACTAGGGGCAATTTATAATGGCCAATTTACCTACCAACCTGCAAGTCTTTTGGTTTGTGGGAGGAAACCAGAGCACCCGGAGAAAACCCACGCAGACACAGGGAGAACTTGCAAACTCCACACAGGCAGTACCCAGAATTGAACCCGGGTCGCTGGAACTGTTTGGCTGCGGTGCTAACCACTGCGCCACTGTGCCACCATCTAAGCTCTGCAGTCCTGCCACATCCAGCCGTGAATGGTGGTGGACAATTAAACAACTAACTGGAGGAGATGGCTCCACAAATATCCCCATCCTCAATGATAGGGGAGCCCAGCACATCAGTGTGAAAGATAAGGCTGAAGCAACAATCTTCAGCCAGAAGTGCTGAGTTGATGATCCATCTTGGCCTCCTCCTGAAGTCCCCAGCATCACAGATGCCAGACTTCAGCCAATTCGATTCACTCCGCGTGATATCGATAAACGACTGGAGGCACTGGATACTGAAAAGGCCATGGGCCCTGACAATATTCCAGCAATAGTACTGAAGACCTGTGCTCCAAAACTTGTCGCGACCCTAGCCAAGCTGTTCGAGTACAGCTACAACAGTGGCATCTACCCTGCAATGTGGAAAATTGCCCAGGTATGTCCTGGATACAAAAAGCAGGACAGGTCCAACCCGGCCAATTACCGCCCCATCAGCCTACTCTCAATCATCAGTAAAGTGATGGAAGGTGTCATCAACAGTGCCATCAAGCGGCACTTGCTTAGCAATAACCTGCTCAGTGACGCTCAGTTTGGGTTCTTCCAAGGCCACTCAGCTCCTGATCTCATTACAGCCTTGGTTCAAACATGGACAAAAGAGCTGAACTCAAGAGGTGAGGTGGGAGTGACTGCGCTTGACATCAAGGCAGCATTTGACCGAGTATGGCATCAAGGAGCCCTAGCAGAACTGAGGTCAATGGGAATCAGGGGGAAAACCCTCCGCTGGCTGGAGTCATACCTAGCGCAAAAGATGGTTGTGGTTGTTGGAGGTCAATCATCTGAGCTCCAGGACATCACTGCAGGAGTTCCTCAGGCTAGTGTCCTAGGCCCAACCATCTTCAGCTGCTTCATCAATGACCTTCCTTCAATCATAAGGTCAGAAGTGGGGATGTTCGCTGATGATTGCACAATGTTCAGCACCATCCCTGACTCCTCAGATACTAAAGCAGTCCGTGTTGAAATGCAGCAAGACCTGGACAATATCCAGGCTTGGGCTGATAAGTGGCAAGTAACATTCGCGCCACACAAATGCCAGGCAATGACCATCTCCAACAAGAGAGAATCTAACCATCTCCCTTTGACATTCAACGGCATTACCATCACTGAATCCCCCACAATCAACATCCTAGGGGCTACCATTGACCAGAAACTGAACTGGAGTAGCCATATAAATACCATGGCTACAAGAGCAGGTCAAAGGCTAGGAATCCTGAGGCGAGTAACTCACCTCCTGACTCCCCAAATCCTGTCCACCATCTACAAGGCAGAAGGCAGGAGTATGATGGAATACTCTCCACTTGCCTGGATGGGTGCAGCTCCAACAGCACTCAAGAAGCTTGACACAATCCAGGATAAAGCAGCCCGCTTGATTGGCACCCCATCTACAAACATTCACTCCCTCCACCACCAATGCACGGTGGCAGCAGTGTGTACCATCTATAAGATGCACTGCAGCAATGCACCAAGGCTCCTCAGACAGCACCTTCCAAACCCACGACCTCGACCAACTAGAAGGACAAGGGCAGCAAATGCATGGGAACACCACCACCTGCAAGTTCCCCTCCAAATCACACACCATCCTGACTTGGAACTATATCACCGTTCCTTCACTGTCGCTGGGTCAAAATCCTGGAACTCCCTTCCTAACAGCACTGTGGGTATATCTACCCCAAATGGACTGCAGCGGTTCAAGAAGGCAGCTCACCACCACCTTCTCAAGGGCAATTAGGAATGGGCAACACATGCTGGCCTGGCCAGCAATGCCCACATCCCATGAATGAATAAAATAAATTGAATCCAACTATTGACAAGGTCACAGGAGAAATCACGAATCATTCAACTGTACTTGCGAGTGCAGGATCTGCACTATTTGTGCTATAGCAAGTGTATGAATTAATTATATCCACTACTGCCTTATGGAGAATTCTGTACACGTGTTCAAATGCGTTGCTAGTGTGATTTACTTGCATCCTGCACTTCTGGTGTATTTTGTGCTAACTGATGAGAAGAGCGCTGACATCAATTCTATCTAACAGGTCAATAAAAGGCAAATTTCACACTAATTATACCAATGCAAGAAGGTCTTTTGATGTGTGTTCTATTACAACCACAATAATATTATACTGCAATGTTGCAGTATGCCAAATGAAATGTACTAATGAAATAAAATGCATTTGGGCCAAAATAGAATGCTGGTTAATTCTCATTGCATATTGGAACCCATAAGTGGTTTGTGGTTATTGAAGCAGCTTTTCACCATCTTTGCAACTGCATTAGCCCTTTTCAACTATCTGGCACTGCCAAGATCTGAGTCAACAGATTTGCTACTTCCATTCCTTCTAGTTGTCTGCTTTGTAGCCAAATCCTATTACCACATCCGTTTAGGTTTACTGGCTTTGGGCAGAATTGATTGCCAAATATTTTATGTCATAATTTTCTGCTAAAAAAAAATAAGTAGGACCAAATTAAAAAGACATTTTGTGCCCTTGATGAGCTTTCATTTTAGGTTATAATCACCTGACAATCAATTGTATCAACTCTGGATCAGCTGACAAACACCGTTAGGTCTTCGAGACGAGTAAAACTGCCGGAAGCGATGGTTTACCAGTTGAGTTGTATTCGACTCTGTGGGGCTGGGTTGGCCCAGCCCTGCTGGAAGTATACGAGAGTATGCTTCTGGCCGGCAGCATGTCAGAATCCATGAGGAAGGGCATCATCACCCTCATCTACAAGCGGAAGGGGGAGAGGGTGGAAATCAGAAATTGGCGGCCCATCTCACTGCTTAATGTTGACTGCAAGTGTCTGTCCAAAGTCATCGCCAGTCAGGTCAAGTCTGCTCTGGAGTTGGTGATTCACCTTAACCAGAACTGTACTGTACCTGGCAGGAGGATCTCTGATAGGCAATCGTAACCCAGAGCAGTGCGAGACTATGTACGGGACAGGAGGGTGGACACCTGCCAGCTTGGACCAGGAGAAGGCTTTTGACAAGATATCGCACACCTACATGATAGACGTGCTCTCCAAAATGGGGTTTGGGGAGGGAATCTGCAATTGGATCAAACTGCTCTACACAAACACCAGTAGTGCAGTCTCAATCAATAGGTGGGAATCAGAAAGTTTCCCGATCCAATCTGGAGTCAGACAGGGCTGTCCTCTCTCCACTGTCTTGTTTGTTTGCTGCATCGAACCTTTTGCTGAGTCCATTAGGAAGGATGCAGGCATAAGAGGGATGAAAATCCTAGGCAGCGGAGACACTCAGGTCAAAGCCTCCCTGTACATGGACGACGTCGCCATCTTCTGCTCGGATCCGCTGTCCATTCGCAGACTGATGAGCATCTGCGACCAGTTCGAACTGGCCTCAGGAGCCAAAGTCAACCACAGCAAGAGTGAGGCCATGTTCTTTGGGAACTGGGCCGATTGATCCTTTGACCCCTTCACCGTCAGGTCAGACTACCTGTAGGTGCTGGGGATATGGTTTGAAAAGGCTGGGGCGTGCACCAAAACTTGGAAGGAGTGAGTAGCCATGGTACACCATAAACCGAACGTGTAGGAACAGCGAACTCTCTCCATTGTGGGTAAGAACCTGGTTATCAGGTGAGACGCGCTCACATTGTTGCTGTATGTGGTGCAGGTCTGGCCCATAACCCACTCCTGCGCCATGGCAGTCACCCGAGCCATTCTCCACTTTATCTGGAGATGCAAAATGGACTGGGTCCGGAGGGACACAATGTTCAAACCTCTGGATAAGGGCGGGAAAAATGTACCCAACGTTGCCCTCATCCTGATGACCACCTTCGTGTATGGCTGCATCAAGCTGTTCGTACAGCCCCAGTACGCAAACACCAGGTGTCACTATGTGCTGAGGTTCTCTGTCCCCGGTGTTGCGAAGGATGGGTCTGGTCACACATTGCCGTGGAACGCTCCATCCAGTTGGACCATGCCGTACCACCTATCCTTCGTGGGAAAGTTTCCTTTGAGCACCAATCCATCAGGCAGTGGTCTGCATGGAATGTCCTCAAGGTCTGACGGGAAAAGGAGATGGTGGATCCTGTCGGATGGTTCCTCGAGCAGACTGCCAAGGTCATTTCGTAGAATGACATCACCAGAACCTTCAAACAAGCACCAAGACGTAGCTTGGCTGTTGGTGAGAAGGGCCTCCCCGTCAGATCCTTCCTGTACGCCCAGAGTTTCACCCCCTCTGCATGCTGCCCTCAAGGTGGCTGTGGTGGGGAAGAGACAGTTTCCCACCTCCTTCTGGAATGTGTCCTTGCAAAGTAGGTGTGGAAAGAGATGCAGTGGTTTTTGTCGAGGTTCATCTCAAGCAGCTCTGTAACACAGGAGTCTGTGCTCTACAGGCTGTTCCCAGGGACGCACACCGAGATAAATATCAAGTGCTGCTGGAGAATCATCAATTCAGTGAAAGACACTCTTTGGTCTGCCCAAAAGTTGCCAGTCGTCCAGCGCAAAGTGTTGTCCATGACCGAGTGTTGCAGACTGGCACATTCCAAGGTCCAGGACTACGTGCTGAGGGATGCACTAAAGCTTGGGGCAGCCACTACAAAGGCTCAATGGGGGAAAGACCACTGTGTAAGGTTCTCTCGCCACAGTGAACTGAGGGACTGGACACATGGGAAACCTTGGGCTCGAAACACCAAATATGGGTTTGCTGTAAAATGTACATGGCAGGTAAAATGGAATGGAAGGATTGTAAGGCAACTCATTCCTGTATCGAAGAAAACTGATTTCCTTTTCACTTTTTGGAATTTCAACTTGGTGCTGTTTTGAACTGTTTTGTAATGTATTTTTTTTTAAACAGATTTTTATGAATAAAGTATATTTTTGGGGAATAAAATGTTCTCCTCTCCACGTACTTTCCTGGCAGGGGAGAAACCATGATCAGTGGCCTTTGATGCTGTTCCAGGTAGGTTTTGAATAAAATGGCTGTAACCAATTCTAGAGCTTCAGGCCAGGGAGTGCGCAACACCGTTCGGGTGGTGGTGAAGGATAAGGAAGGAGGTGAACTTGTGGACTGAACTTTCTTCAATAAGAGAATCCTTATCGATTGCTGTGGATTCCAAGCTGCGGACAACTTCTGCCTGCAGGACTTCCCCAGCAGTGGATATTTCGATGTGGTGTTCAAGAATGTCGCAGGATGCATCAAGTTCCTGAAGGTGTTCAAGAAGAAGGGAAACCAGGCGCCGCTGTCAATCCTCATAGTGGAGCTACTCTTCACACTGCCATTGCAATGCGACCGGGTGGTGACAATTCATCTCTATAACCCCATGTTCCTGTCCTGGATGTACTCATTTTCCTCGCCAGGTACGTCGAGGCAGCCACAGCATGGATGTCAAGGACCCATTTGGGATTTGGACCAGCAAGCAACAGCTCAAGGTGACCTTGAAGGTCGATGCCAACAGAGCCATCATCCATCCCCCTCCAGTTTCGCTATCGGGGGAAGTTGAAGCTTCTTGGTCTCTGCGAGGCAGCCCAGAGTTTGTCGTACCTGTGGGAAATCTGGTCACGTGGCAGCAAACTGCAGCACAGTTATCTGCAAGAACTGCAAGGAAGGCCATCAGACCAAGGACTGTAAATACAGTAAGTGCTGCAATCTGTGTGGTAGGGCAGGCCACCTCTACAAAATCTGCTTCAAATGCTGCCTTGGTTATGGTCAGGTGACAAGGTCCAAGGAAAGGTCGGGAGAAGGAACGGTGAATGCGTCTGGTGCTGGGAAGGAGACAAGCAATCCTCCCCACAGCGAGGGAAGTCTATCTGAGAAGGAGAAGGGGATGTAGCTGCAACCAATAACCCAACACCGACCCCGTGCCCGGAAACTCCTCCACTACAGACAGAATCAATGGAGGAGGAGGCAGCAGATGGACAAACTGGTCAGTGGCAAGTGGTATAAAGGAAAACCACAAAGAAGCCCCCAAAAAAGGAACAGGTCACCACCCAAACCAGTGGCAAGAGGAGACGACCGTCTGAGACAGACGACAGCAGCTCCTCCTCATTGGACAAGGAAGGGCTGGAACGACGGCACCTGCAAAAGAAGTGGCAGAACTCAAAAGGAGCTGGAAGAGAAAGCCCCCCAGCTCCGGGGAACTGAAAGCTGTGATGGGCCCAGTGCGCCCCAAACCCAAAGCGCCTAACCCAGCGAGCTGCCCAGCGCACCCCAGCTCCGGGACACAAGACAGCAATGAAGCATCTGGCGCACTCCTGCTCCGGGAAGCCGGGAGCAGTGATGTCTTCGAGAAGGAACAGTGGGGAAAGACACACCAGCAGAGGACAGCCCAAGCCTTGTTGCCTACAAGTCCCCCAGCCCCCCCACCCCAAATGTCACCCCAGCAGAACAAACCCCCCATGAGTAACCAGGAGGGATTTCTGAGCCCAACGAATGTGAAACAGCTTGTGTACACTATGGGTATGCAGGAACATATCCACGGATTGGGACTAGCAAGGACACCTGGTTTGGGAAGCAACACCCAACTTTAAAATGGGTATAAAGATTGCTTTGATAACGTGCATAACATTAAATCTACTACGCGATGTGTTTTGACCTTGGACTACCTCGCTAAGGTCAAAGCCAACCTGCTTTTTCTGCAGGAGTGTGGATACCACACCTCAATACCTTCAGGCAATGGTCACGATGGTGGTCCAACTGGCCATCCATCTGGTCAGGTGGTAATGATTCCCGTTCCTTCAGCCTGGGTATTCTGCTGCGGGGAGGCAACCTCACCATCTCCGAAGTTAAGGAGGTGGTGGGCGCTCACCTTCTCATAGCAGATGTAACGTACAGCAATGCTCCGCTCCGGTTGATCAACATATACACCCCGGTTCAATGCAGCGAATGGCTGACCATCTTCCAGCAGCTCCCACTGCTGCTGGCAATGTCCAGGCCATTCTAGGTGGTGACTTCAACTGCATCATTGATGCAGCTGGACAATCCGGCAGTGATGACAGAAAACTGGACGCTATGTCTAGATTCCTAATGGAAACAGTAAAAGATGCCAAGCTGCACGACATCTTCAGCAAACCTGCAGATGGAGCACAGCATAGATACACCTGGTCAAGACCGGACGGGTCTGCCCTTTCCAGGATTGGCTTCCTGTTTGTGCCTCATGCTGTCACGGTCAGATCCACCGAGGTCAAACCGGTGTTCTCTGACCATTGCCTCTTACTGGCCAACTGTCACTTACAGGACGACCAGCGGGTTGGCAGGGAGACATGGAAGCTCAATGCTACACTGCTACCCCCATAGAACGTTGAGGAACCCAAAAGGGATTACAAAGATTGGATAACCCTGAAGCCCCTCTTTGAGTCTCCAGTTCACTGGTGGGAAATGATCAAGGAGAAAATCAAGAGGTTCTTTATCTCCAAAGGTGTTCGGAGGGCAAGAGAGAGAGACAGAGGGAAATGTCCCGACTCCGGAAAAGAATGCAAAATCTCTCCGGCTGCAGTCGATGGGGAGTCAAGGTCAGGGAGGATCTCCAAGTGGTGAAGAGTCAGCAGGCCTCGCTCTTAGCCATGGAGGCCTCCAAGATCATCTTCCGGTCCAGAGTCCGCTCGGTTGAGCAGGATGAACTGTGCTCACGTTTCTTCTTCCAAAAGGTACACACAGAGAGCTCTGTGAACAGCAGCCTAAAGGAAGAGGATGGCTCGGTAACGTCTTCGCAGTCTGACATACTAAGGATCAGCAAATCCTTTTATGCTGGGCTGTACAACGTGAAGCCCATGGACAGCACGGCCTCCCAGTCCTTCCTGTCATCTATCACAGAGGTCTTAGATGACAGCATGCAGGAGACACTGGACAAACCACTAACTCTAGATGAGCTGACAAACACCTTCAGGTCCTTTGAGACTAGTAAAACTCCCGGAAGCGAAGGCTTACCGGTTGAGTTGTACTTGGCTCTGTGGGACTGGATTGGCTCAGACCTACTGGCAGTATACGAGAGTATGCCTCTGGCCGGCAGCATATCAGAATCCATGAGGAAAGGCATCATCACCCTCATCTACAAGCGGAAGGCGGAAATTGGCAGCTCATCTCACTGCTAAATATTGACTACAAGAATCTGTCCAAAGTCAGTCATCGCCAGTCAGGTCAAGTCTCATCTTTAGTTGGTGATTCACCCTGACCAGACCTGCACTGTACCTGGCAGGAAGATCTCTGACAGTCTCGCACTACTCAGGCATACAATCACCTATGTACGGGACAGGAGCGTGGACATTTACCTCATCAGCTTGGACTAGGAGAAGGCTTTTGACAGGATATCGTACACCTACATGCTGGACATGGTCTCCAAAATGGTGTTTGAGGGGGGAATCCACAATTGGATCAAACTGCTCTGCACAAACATCAGTAGTGCAGTCTCAATCAATGGGTGGGAATCAGAGAGTTTCCCAACCCAATCTGGAGTCAGACAGGGCTGTCCTCTCCACTGTCTTGTTTGTTTGCTGTATCGAATCTTTTGCTGAGTCCATTAGGAAGATGCAGGCCTAAGAGGGATGACAATCCCAGGCATGGGAGGGACTCGGGTCAAAGCCTCCCTGTACATGGATGATGTCGCCGTCTTCTGCTCGGATCCACTGTCCATTCACAGACTGATGAGCATCTGTGACCAGTTCGAATGGGCCTCAGGAGCCAAAGTCAACCACGGCAAGAGTGAGGCCATGTTCTTTGGGAACTGGACCAACCGATCCTTTGTCCCCTTCACCATCAAGTCAGACTACCTGAAGGTGCTGGGGATATGGTTTGGAAGGGCTGGGCCATGCGCCAGAAACCGGAAGGAGCAAGTAGCCAGGGGACAGCATAAACTGAGAATGGGGGAGCAGTGTTCTCTCTCCATTGTGGATAAGAACCAGGTCATCAGGTGCAAGGTGCTCACGTTGTTGCTGTATGTGGTGCATACCACATGGTCTGGCCCATAACCCACTCCTGCGCCATGGCGGTCACCCGAGCCATTTTCCGTTTTATCTGGAGATCCAAAATGGACCGGGTCCGGAGGGACACGATGTTCAAACCTCTGGATAAGAGCGGGAAAATATCCTGATGACCACCTTAGTGTGCAGCTGCATCAAGCTGTTTGTAGAACCCCAGTACGCAAACACCAAGTGTCACTACATGCTGAGGTTCTATCTGTCTCCGGTGTTGCCGCGGAATGCTCCATCCAGTTGGACCGTGCCATACCACCTATCCTTAGTGGGAAAGTTTCTGCAGAAAAACACCTCTGACCACCAATCCATCAGGCAGTGATCTGCACAGAATGCTCTCAAGAACCTACAGGAAAAGGAGATGGTGGATCCTGTCGGATGGTTCCCCAAGCAGACTGCCAAAATCATTTGGCAGAATGCCTCATCACCAGAAATTTCAAACAAGCACCAACACATAGCTTGGCTGGTGGCGAGAAGGGCTCTCCCGGTCAGATCCTTCCTGCGGGCCCTGAGTTTCACCCCCTCCACACGTGTCCTCAAGGTGGCTGTGGTGGGGAAAAGACAGTTGCCCACCTCCTTCTGGACTGTGCCTTTACAAAACAGGTTTGGAAAGAGATGCAGTTCTTTTTGTCACGGTTCATCTCAAGCAGCTCTGTAACACAGGAGTCTGTATTCTACTGGCTGGTCCCAAGGACATACACCAAGATAAACATCAACTGTTGCTGGAGGACCATCAATTCAGTGAAAGATGCTCTTTGGTCTGCCTAAAACTTGCTGGTCTTCCAGCACAAAGAGTTGTCCACAACAGAGTGTTGCAGATTAGCACATTCCAAGGTCCAGAACTACGTGCTGAGGGACGCACTAAAGCTTAAGGCAGCCCCTGCAAAGGCTCAATGGGGAAACCCCTCAGGCTGTATACACCAAATATAGGATTGCTGTAAAATGTACATGGCACATAAAATGGAACAGAAGGATTGTGAGGCAACTCACTCCTGTATTGAAGAAAACAGATTTCCTTTGCACTTTTTGGAATGTCAATTTGGTGCTGTTTTGAATGGTGTTATAATGTATTTTTAAAAAAAGATTATGAATAAAGTATATTTTTGGGGAAAAATTTTTCCTCCAGCTCTATTTTATGTATTCCCTGCATGATTGGCATGGGTTGTGTAATTTGCGATGTACAAGTCCACATTTTCATCGGTTAAGTCTTACATGTCCAAATCCTTTTCCCCACAGCAAATTGTTTTAAGGATTTACACTTTCATAACCATGCTCTCTTTGCCTAACTTAGCCGTACATTAAAAGAAGAAACTAGGTACTTCTTGGTACTGCTTTGGAAATTAACTATTTCTGGAATTTAGATAAGAGCAGTATTGGGTTGGGTTGGTAACTAGGCATGGGTACTTGACAAAATACTTAGTCATCGAGAGATACAGCACTGAAACAGGCCTTTTGGCCAGAGTCTGTGCCGACCAACAACCACCCATATATACTAATCCTACATTAATCCCATAGCCCCTGCCACATCCCCACCATTCTCCTACCACCTACCGACAGTAGGGGCAATTTACAATGGCCAATTTACCTATCAACCTGAAAGTCTTTGGCTTTGGGAGGAAACCAGAGCACCCGGCAGAAACCCACACGGTCACAGGGAGAACTTGCAAACTCCTCACAGGCAGTACCCAGAATGGAACCCGGGTGGCTGCAGCCGTGAGGCTGCGGTACTAGCCACTTTGCCGCCCCCAAGCAAGACTTTAACCCACTACAATAAACAGGCAACTGAAGACTCATTCCTTTGATCTGGAACCCATTTATCTGTTCATGATTCACACATTTGCCATCTCCAAGGATAATATCCTGGTTTGAAAATGTAAAGATGGCAATTGAGCCAAAAAAAAAATCATTTTTGTGAAGTCACAAATTAATGTTCCTTAAAACTTATATTAAAGTGTCCAAATATCATCATCCTTTCATTATCAATTATATAAATATTTGCTTGCAATGTTTGAAAACACCAAATTATATGAAGGCTGTTACAAATTATCTATTCCTACCTCAAGGTTTTAAAAATTACTATGTAGCTTCAAGTCTGTTGATTGCAGATATACCAGTGATTTAACATCCAGAACAGTAATGGTGCAGAGAAATGAAACATTGGAAAATAGAACACAAGGTGACTAGTTTTCTTTAACAGCAATGAAACCAAAGCAATACCATCTCAGATGTGAACAGCAATACAGCTTGGTATGATGGCAAATCAGAGAAAATGCTGGAAATACTCAACAGGTCTGGCAGCATCTGTGGAAAGAGAGAGTTGATGAAAGGTCACTGGTCTGAAACATCAACTTTTTCTCTCTACAGATGCTGCCAGACCTGCTATTTCAAGTCTTTTGCTTTGGTATTATAGCACTCCATTTCTAGTACAAGGTTTTCTAGCCATATGTTGTTAGGAGCTTTGCTACAAGTTAGCAAACGTTATAAAGTGAATTAATTTTCCTTTTTTTAAAAAACAAATTGCATTTGTCTCCACATTAGTACTCAGGCCATTTGGTAATTGAGCAAATAAGCATAATTTCAATGGAGATTTTATCTATTTATAAATAAATGAGTCACCAAAATTTTCTCCATTTGTGAATGTTTTCAATTCAAATACCTGCCATTTTATTCAACAATTACTCAGGGGTTTTTTAAAAAAAAGGATATAAAGAGCATTGAAAACAGATGGCAGTCTATTTACTGATGTGCTTTCCTGCATTATTTTTACCATAGCCATTTTTAACTAACAAGCAGCGCCAGGCTACAAAAAGAGTTGTAGAGAATAAAAATGGGCTAACAGCTAAAAGATGCACCTGCACTCCATTTCCCCAAAACCTTTATCCCAACAGTTAAAAGGACATTTGCCAATGCTTTTCTCCTGTCCTGTGTTTAATTACAGTGTGCAGCAGCACTTAGAAAAAAAGTTAACCTCTCAAAACAAACTTCCTCCAAACCCAGCAATAACTATCATGTTGGACAAGAATAATCTCTAAAGTAAATTTGAGGCTTCCTTGTTCCATTTAAAGCACACCTACTACTTAGCAGAGCACTTTTACATCGTCTATGAAATCTCTTTTGCGACAAGTGTATGGGAAGGGGGGAACAAGGGAACATCCAAATCCACATAAAAATGTCCCTTGCTTTTTGCTAAATTGACCTTTGACAAAAATGAGGGGAGCAAGAAACTATGCCTTCTTGAACATCTCAAAAAAGCTTGTATACTAAAGCATGTTATTATTGGCTAAAATTCTTGAAGTACAGCACAGAATTGGGAAAAATTATCCAAGCATAAAATGGTTTAACAATCTAATTCAATGCACAATGTTGTACTGACAAATTTGAAATTAGGAATATTTTATTAGCTGGCTTTGGGTTGCTTCCTCTTCAGTCCCCCAATTAAATCAGTGAATGGCGTAAGATGCCAAGATTTTACGCGAGATACTAATTTCAAAAATTGCTTTGTTTCAGTCATCACCAATTCAGATGCAATGTCAGTATCACAAAAAAGAATGAATTGCAAAGTGTTTCATGAGACTTTATTGCTGATTAGCTTTTTACCTTGCTGATGGCTACTCCCAAATCAGCAGTTTGTACAGTGGAAGTGCACTAGTAAATACACAATGTCAATCTGTTGTAAAGCAAGTCATATAGAGACGGAATAGAATTAACTAGCATTTACAAGTACAGCAGAGCACATTTTAAAATTAACTGATACTTAAAATAATTTCTCCTGTACAGTATATAAACTATTAGCATTCACTGCAGTTTACAACCCAGGAAATCAAATCCAATTTAAGACTGACATTTTCAATGCAGGGTCATTGAAGTTGAGATTCTATGCTGTACCTTACATGCCACAGCTTCTTAATGATTCCAGGGAGTTTTAATACCTGCATCTTACCCAAATCCATTTGGTTTTCTCATGCTAACGCAAGTGGAGGAGTTCAGACTTGTCTATAACCGTTGAGAGCACGCACACGTGCACACACACACAAAATAAAACAAATAGATCCTGCAGTAGCCTTTGACCATCTTGGCATCACAGCATGTTTTAATACACATTGATGTTCCACTGTAAGTAAATAAAATTGCCAATAAGCAGGAAACAGCTTTATTTCAGGATTCAATTTTCCTTACAAATGTTCTACCTTTTTAAGAAAATGGAATTATTCAAATGACAGCAGATTGATACAATAATCTATAACTTTTGTTTTCAACATAAGGTGGGTCTTATGGCTTCACACCATTATAAACAGAGGAATCGCTTAAAACAAAGACATAGTTGGCAGCAGCCAATGGCTGCAACTGTCCCTGCATAAGTAGGAAGGCGCCTTTCAGCTGTATCAAGGTTTGTAAACAATTGGGTAAATTGATGGTTGAAAGACATTGTACATGCAGGCTTTAATTCAAAAAAAAACTAACGGCTGCACGATTAGCTCAAGGAGATCTGAAGAGTTATTCACTCAAGGTAGCAACAACCAAGTCTTTGCTGCTAAAACCACATTGCACAATAAAAAAAGTGGTTTGATCAGAAGCATGAACATACAGAGCTACATTTTGAAGCCGTTATTATAAATAGGATAAAGGGAGACAGGTCAGTCACTTTTTGTTGCAACTGATACTGCAATGAGATCTTTAACATTCCTTCTCAGAAGGTACTGGAAAACAAAAGATGAACGGTAAGCGGACAAAGATTTTTGCAGGAACAGGTTAACAAACTATACAAAATACAAGTCATCACACTGATGATCAGCAAGTTTGAATACATCTGTATTACACTGATCATTTAGGTTTCCTTACATACCTCAAACAGGATTTTGCAATATATATATATATATATTTTAAAAAAAAATCAGTGGCGTACTGGGGAAAATGCTGGAAGCATCTTTCAGACAAGAGTCTTCTGGCTCCCTAAATGTATATGAACTGAGATTGACAAAACAATTGAATTATCCCATAATTCCAGGTGACAGTGAGCAGATAACTGGTTCATGTTTTGTTTTAAATGTTAGAGGAAGCCCAAGGGCAGACATTTGTCTAGAATGTCCCTTCATGCAAGATTATGATGCTCAGCTCCAGTGGAAGAAGGAATTAAAGCTGTTGTGGAAGCTGTCAATAAGGGAAAACAGCAGAAGAAAAGCCATTGCTATCCCCCCATGAATCGGGAACATCGCAGGGTCATCCATGAGCTGGCTGAAGTCTATGGTGTTGAAAGTGTCAGCTATGACAGTGAGCCCAAGCGGAATGTTATCACTGCTGTGAAAGGAAAAATCGCTGTGTCCAAATGTGTCACTGACTTCACTGATTATCATAGCAGAAAATAGTTGCTGATCCACAAGCTCCACAAAATAGCTGCTTCTAAACTTTTTTCATCCCATTTCTCAGACTCCCCCTTTCCTTTCTGAAGGCACCAACTCATGCTTCGGTGCAGTTCTGCAGCAGACCAGGAACCTCCAGAACCTCAAGTGTCCATTCTTTAACATGTACTATTCATCTGAAGGGAGGATTTCAGCTAATTCAGTCCTTGTTTTATATCTGCACACAAGTATTTTGCAACAGGATAAAATTTTCACCCCTCCTAGCCATAGCCATCAAGACCAATTATACAGCTCCAAACACTACCCCCTGACCAAAAGCTGGACAGAATCTAATGCCGGATGTGTATAGCTCAATATTGCACAGGCGCATTTACCAATAGACATTATGGAATGCTCTAAAAGGCAGTTCTAAAGCATAAAATTGGGTAAAAGACAGCAGTAAACATGCAGGTATTGCTTCTTCAGTTATGATGGGATAATTCATAGGTTCAGTCAGTGACCTTCACTATACAAGACTTACAAACACATACTAGAGACACTTACCATTTAAAACACAAAAACAATGCACTCCACAAACGATGTTAACCCTTTCAACAAGTCAAATGTTATGTAAACAATCTTTATATGGCCTGATTTTCTTCAAATTTTACTTTTCTCTATTAAATAATTTTGGTTTATTTCGGTGGAAGCACTTCAGTTTTTGGTAAACTTCATGCACATAGTACTAGGAATGAAAACTTAAAAGGTGGAACAGAGCAGGTCTACTGATTTACAGTGGCCTAGCCTGCACTTGCAACCTCCAACACAATCTGTTTTTGCTATGTCCAGTGCTGTTAATAGCACATCTGGTAACCTCAAGAATTAGCTTGATATCATGGTTTGCTCAGTTACTTCAGCATCATTGTGCACAATAAACCTTACAGACAGCCACCATTAACGCTAACTTTAATTGTTTCACTGAAAAATGTTGCAATGAGAGAGTTAGAGGTTTATGCCATTCATGATATTGTTTTATGGCAAATGAAAAGGGACAACATTCAATGCTGCTCAATATGGGCTCCTCCTAGCGATTTGGATCTTAAGTAACTTTTCCCCACTGTAAATTTAGAATGTTACAATTTAATCGATTATGCAGTGAAACAGTTTTAAATGCATTATTATTTCAGCATTACTTGTGCATTGGAAACATGTCCAGTCAGTGCTACTGGAGGAAGAGGTAACATAAGCCTTTTGCAAGCCTTGCATCTAAGTGCACTGTGATAATGAAATGCTGCTAAATGCTAATGAAGTTGAAAACAATGCCCAATATGCCTTGCAATCATTGAGACAAATGGGCAATTGCAGTATTTAAAGACATCTTATACTCACTATTAAAACTACTGCACTACATAATTTAAAAAAAAATCATTTCTGAATCAAGATAAAAAAGTCTTTATCCATTACTCACCCTGGAAATTTTTTTGCAGTAATTTTATTCAGTTGAGACAAGTCTTAGACAATGAAAACAGTGACTTAAATAGTTACATTCCAAATTATATTATTCACTGTCCACCCATAGGAATATGGGCTACATCACAGCCATTAATAGTCGAAAAAAGCCAGACTTCCTTCTGCTTGGTCTTTTCTCTTGCAAGTGTCACAGCTCAAGCCCAGTCTTTCAGCTCCTTCAAGATAACTTTGTAGAATTCACCAGGATTCAATAGCCATATAAATGCCATACAAAATGGAGTATTGGCTGAAGTTCATAGCCACTTAAAACATAGGAAGGATATCCACTCATCTTTCCCCCGATCTTTGGCTATCTTAAAAAAAAGAGAAAGGAAAATTACTGCACCATCAGCTGATTAAAGAAAGTTACAATAACATGTAACCTGCACTGAGGAAACACATTTCAGCTGTTGTATCTTGACATTAAAAAAAAAGTTAATTATACAGATGTGCACAACAAATGCTTCTATAACAGCAATCCATTGTATGTAAAGCTTCTTGGGAACAAGTTGCTGTACAAAACAAGCTCTTACCAACTGCAATTTTTTGTTTTTTTAAAAACAGGGAATTTCTAAATAGTAGAATGCAATGAGTTCACTGATAGCTTAAAAAAAAAATCAGCTTGAAACAACTTCCAAAACTTCTATGGGTCTCTAAAGAAAACTGATGAAAAAGACCAATTAGTAAGGTCCTAAATCCATATACAGCACCTATTGGTGACACAATGCTCTATGTAATATTCAAGGGAATTAAACTTCAATAAATATGTACTTTTGATGGATCTTGTTCAAACAGTATTTAAAGGATTTGTTAGAGTCTGTTTTAGTGGTTTTGGGGGGGAAAAGAAAAACCAACTGGCCAGGATACAAGAACTAGCCTCCTCCCCCTCAAAAAGTGCCATGGGTCCAAACAAACATCCACCCGAGAGATTAAAAAGTGTGTTTCAGGTTAACATCTCATCTGAAAGAGGCTCAAGTGTCTGCTTCTGACATTTTCCACTTGTGTAAGGTCCCACCTCATCTTATGGGTGCAAGTTCAATAAAGGGGGGGGGGGGAGGAGGGAAAGAGAAAGAGATTGCAGGGGATTTGAAAGTGCCTAATAAGACCATTAAAGAAAGTTAGAGAAACAAATGTGGAAAAATATAGACCAGCAAGATTAGATTTAGTTGTAGGAGATGCTTTTATATAGACACAAATTAAATAAAACTGTTTTGGAAACAGTGTGCCATAAATAGGAACTCCAAACTGCATGGGGATGTTCTAAGCAGGATACCAAGGGTGGATTCCAGGACTCCTGTTATTTCAAAATGCATATAAAGTTAAGTGAAGTTTGCAGCTAGATACTAAAGAGGGTAGAACAAATAATAAGGAATAATGCAAACTAATTCAAAAGGATTTAGATCTTTTAGACAACTGGGCTAATTTGTGACACATACGGTTCAAAACAGATAAAAGTAAAAAGAATGAGTATAGAAACAAGGATGTGTTGGGGTTACAGCAGATAGATCATTTCATCACCATAGAGTCATACAGCACAGAAACAGGCCCTTCGGCCCATCGTGCCTGTGCCAGCCATCAAGCACCTACCTATTCTAATCCCATTTTCCAGCACTTGGCCCCTAGCCTTGCATGCTATGGCGTTTCAAGTGCTCATCAAAATACTTCTTAAATGCTGTGATGGTACCTGCCTCCATCACCTCTTCAAACAGTGAGTTCCAGATTCCAACCACCCTCTGGGTGAAAAATTGTTTCCTCAAATCCCCTCACATT
This sequence comes from Heterodontus francisci, assembly GCF_036365525.1. Lineage (NCBI taxonomy): Eukaryota > Metazoa > Chordata > Chondrichthyes > Heterodontiformes > Heterodontidae > Heterodontus > Heterodontus francisci. The sequence goes on from NC_090390.1 coordinate 44,531,487, forward strand.
AAATCTATGGCCCCTGGTTATTGACCTTCCCGCTAAGGGAAAATGTTTCTTCCTATCTAATCTATCAATGCCCCTCATAATTTTGTATACCTCAATCAGATCCCCCCCTTCAGCCTTCTCTGCTCCAAAGAAAACAACCCTAGCCTTTTCAGACTCTCTTCATAGCTGAAACACTCCAGCCCAGGCAACATCCTGGTGAATCTCCTCTGCACCCTCCCCATTGCAATCACCATCCTTCTGATAGTGTGGTGACCAGAACTGTACACAGTACTCCAGCTGTGGCCTAACTAGCTTTTTATACAGTTCCATCATAACCTCCCTGCTCTTACATTCTATGCCTCGGCTAATAAAGGCAAGAATCCCATATGACTTCCTAACCACCTTATCTACCTGTGCTGCTGCCTTCAGTGATCTATGGACAAGTACAAGGCCCCTCTGACCTTCTGTACTTCCAAGGGTCTTACCATCCATTGTATATTCCCTTGCCTGGTTAGCCCTCCCAAAATACATCACTTCACACTTCTCACGAATAAATTCCATTTGCCACTGCTCCGTCCATCTTACCAGCCCGTCTATATTGTCCTGTAATCGAAGGTTTTCCTCCTCACTATTTAAGACACCACCAATTTTCACGTCATCTGTGAACTTACTAATCATAGCTCCTATATTCACGTCTAAATCATTAATGTACACTACAAACAGCAAGGGTCCTAGCACCAATCCCTGCGGTACACCACTGGTCACAGGCTTCCGCTTGCAGAAACAACCCTTGACCATCACCCTCCGCCTCTTGCCACTAAGCCAATTTTGGATCCAGTTTGCCCTGGATCCCATGGGCTCTTACCTTTTTAACCAATCTCCCGCGTGGGACCTTATCAAAAGCCTTACTGAAGTCCACTTAGACAACATAACTGCTTTACCCTCATCTACACATCTAGTCACCTCCTCGAAAAATTCAATCAAGTTAGTTAGACACGATCTCCCCCTGACAAAGCTATGCTGACTATACCCGATTAATCCCTGCCTCTCCAAGTGTCCCTCAGAATTTTTTCCAATAGTTTCCCAACCACTGATGTTAGACTCACCGGCCTGTAATTACCTGGTTTATCCCTGCCACCCTTCTTGAATAATGGTACCACATTCACTGTCCTCCAGTCCTCTGGTACCTCTCCTGTGGCCAGAGAGGATTTGAGAATTTGTGTCAGAGCCCCTGCTATCTCCTCCCTTGCCTCACATAACAGCCTGGGATACATCTCATCTGGGACGGGGGTTTATCCATTTATAAGCCCACTAAAGCAGCTAATACTTCCTCTCTTTCAGCGCTATGTTCAAGTGTATCACAATCCCCCTCCCTGATCTCTACACCTACATCGTCCTTCTCCATAGTGAACACAGATGAAAAGTAATCATTTAAAACCTCACCTATATCCTCCGGCTCCACACAGATTGCCACTTTGGTTCCTAATGGGCCCTACTCTTTCCCTGGTTATCCTCTTGCCCTTAATACTTATAAAATGCCTTGGGATTTTCCTTTATCTTGCCTGCCAGTATTTTTTCATTTCCCCTCTTCGCTCTCCTTATTACTTTTTTTTTTTTTAAGTACCCCACTACACTTTCTATACTCCTCTGGGGCCTCCGCTGTTTTCAGCTTCTGATTCTGCATAAGCCTCCTTTTTTCCCTGATGCAATCCTCTATATCTATTTTATTTTAATTTTATTTAGAGATACAGCACTGAAACAGGCCCTTCGGCCCACCGAGTCTGTGCCGACCAAGAACCACCCATTTATACTAACCCTACAGTAATCCCATATTCCCTACCACCTACCTACAAGGGCCAATTTACCTATCACCTGCAAGTCTTTGGTGGTGGGAGGAAACAGGAGCACCCGGCAAAAACCCACGCAGTCACAGGGAGAACTTGCAAACTCCGCACAGTCAGTACCCAGAATTGAACCCGGGTCCCTGGAGCTGTGAGGCTGCAGTGCTAACCACTGCGCCGCCCCCATGACATCCAGGATTCCCTGGACTGGTTGGTCCTACCCTTCACCTTAACAGATACATGTTGGCTCTGAACGCTCACTATTTCCTCTTTGAATGACTCCCACTGGTCTGATGTAGACATTCCTACAAGTAGCTGCTCCCAGTCCATTTTGGCCAGATCCTGTTTTATCATACTGAAATCGGCCTTCCCCCAATTTAATACCTTTATTCCCGGTCCCTCTTGGTCCTTTTCCATAACTACCTTAAATCTTAGAGTTATGGTCACTATCCCCGAAATGCTCCCACTGACACTTCTACCACTTGTCCAGCTTCATTCCCTAGGATTAGGTCCATTACTGCCCCTTTCTTGTAGGACTTTCTACGTGCTGGCTCAAAAAGCTCTCCTGTATGCATTTTAAGAATTCTGTCCCCTTTCAGCCTTTTGCACTAAGACTATCCCAGTTGATATTAGGGAAGTTGAAATCCCCTATTATTACTGTATTATTTTTACACCTCAGGTTTGCCTACATATCTGCTCCTCCATCGCTCCCTGACTGTTTGGAGGCCTGTAATACACTCCCAGCCAAGTGATTTCCCTCTTTTTGTTTTTAAGTTCTACCCATATGGCCTTATTTGAGGAACCTTCTCAGATATCATCCCTCCTTACTGCAGTAATTCTCCTTGATCAACAATGCAATGCCACCTCCTCTTTTATCCCCTCCCCTGTCACACCTGAAGATTCTATACCCTGGAATATTGAGCTGCCATTCCTGTCCCTCCCTCAACCATGGCCCTGTGATTGCAATATCATAATCCCATGTGCTAATCAATGCCCTCAATTTATCTGCCTTACTAGTAAGACTCCTTGCATTAAAATAGATGCAATCCAGCTTTGCATTTTTACTTGTGCCTAAACAGGTCGATATTTGCTCTGCCTTCCAGACTGACTCGGTTTCTCTTCTACATTTCGCTGTGCCACACCCCCTACTGTACCTCCACTGTGTATCCCATCCCCCTGCCAAATTAGTTTAAACCTCCCAAGCAAGGATGTTGGTCCCATTCTGGTTCAGGTGCAACCCATCTAACTTGTACAGGTCCCAAATTTGCCAGAAACAGTCCCAGTGATCCAGGAAACTAAAGCCCTCCCTCATGCACCATCTGCTCTAGCCTTCTATTCCTATACTCACGAGCATGTGGCACCAGGAGTAATCCAGAGATTACAACCTTTGAGGTCCTGCTTTTTAAGCTGTTACCTAGCTCTCTAAATTCTTGTTGCAGGACCTCATCTCTCTTTCTACCTATGTCGTTGGTACCAATGTGTACCACGACCTCTGACTGTTCACTTTCCCCCTTCAGAATGTCCTGCAGCCACTCCGCGAGATCCCTGACCCTAGCACCAGGGAGACAACATACCATCCTGGAGTCACGTTTGCGGCCACAGAAACGCTTAGCTGCACCCCTTACGATAGGGGGTTCTATCACAATAGCTCCCCCACTCCTCATCTTCCCCTCCTGTGCAGCTGAGCCACCCATGGTGCCACAGACTTGGCTCTTGCTGCATTCCCTTGAGAAGCTCTCTCGCCCAACAGTATCCAAAGTGGAAAATCTGTTAGAAAGGGAGATGGACCCAGGGGACTCCTGCACTACCTACCTAGTTCTTCTACTCTGCCTGGCAGTCACCCATTCCCTTTCTGTCTGAGCAGTCTTTACCTGCGGTGTGACCATCTCCCTGTACGTGCTATCCATGACGTTCAGACTCGCGGATGCTCCACAATGTCTCCAGCTGCCGCTCCAGATCCAAAACGTGGATTTCGAGTAGCTGCAGCTGGAAACACTTCCTGCACACATATTCGCCCTGGACACCGGAAGTGTCCCCGACTTCCCTCATTGCACAGGAGGAGCACTCCACGTTGCCGAGCTGCCCTGCCATGACTTACTCTTAATTTATCCCCTTAAATTACCCAACAATTAGATTTACACTAGGGACCTTGATTCCCCCAACAAAACACTACCTACTATATTTAAAAAAAACTGTAGACCTTTCTCTTTACTTTTAGTTACTTACTCAGCTATTTAGAGTTATTCCCTAACAGCAGTGACTCACCAACCAATCACCTTGAAGCTTTCCTGTCTTTAGTTACTGAAGAAAATTGCAAATTAGGTATCTACAGTACATTTCTAAAGTAGTTATATAGTTGCTGTATACAGCGCTGTCCAAACATATGGTGTGGTCTGCCATTTTTGTCACCTCACCATAAAGCATATTAATGCCTTATTTATGCTGTATGCTTGTAAACTCCAGCATTTGTCTACAATTTGAAATTTAAAAAAAAATAAACTAGCACAGAAGTGTCTGTTCACGTATGTAAAAACAACTTTAAAATAGTAAAGACTGTTAAAGTCTCAGTAGTAAATGTTCAAACCATAATGCAATGAATTGTGAAGATATATGTGCAAAATTATACGGTGACAGACACCTTCAGTGAAGTGAAATACTTCAGTTTAACCATATTAATTTTCTATGGCAACTATGCACATAAATCCTTTTGAAAACCAAACCATTCAACCTGGCTAGACAGTAAGTGTCTGTCTGAATCACTGTCGAATGAATAATTTACTTATGGCCCTCTGTAAACAGTCAGGAGTGAAAATGAAATTTGAGGGCTTTCAATAAAAAATGAGCTTATATCGACAGAAAGTACCCAGTAATTTGAACTTAAAAATTAAAATCCAAAACCAAGAATGAATGCTACATTGAAAAAAAAACACGAAGATTCATCAGTACATCAAATATTGCAGCTAATGTTGACTGAACATTTGGATCTAACTGAGCTCACTGTGGCAAATGCCAGTTGACGTGGCCCCTCCACACAAGTTTGATACATTCACACAAATTTCTTTGGCTGGGAAGTCGCAGTAGGGCAACTCTCAGTAAACAGAAGGCATAATGACAGTTACCGATCCATTTCTTTGCTTTGACGTGCAAAGCTTTATTTTAAATCACTATCTGGAACTTCAAGGGCCATTAAAAGTTCAGTCACAGAATGATGGGCAAGCCTGAAAGAGATTCATCTGCAGGCTGCTAAAGAATGACAACTAAAACATTGCTATAATTAGTAAGCACATAGTTAACAGTTTTAACAGGTCAATGGGCACCATTTTAAAAACATACAAGGCCAAATACTTTGCACTGAAGCCTGGCGACCTGACCAGAACCCGACTAGACCAGACTATACCAGACTACATGCGTCGGGTTTGGGTCAGGTTGAAATTCCGAGTCCAGCATTCGGGCTCGGGTCGGACTGGACAGTGCTGCTTCCGGGAAGTCACAGGATCAGGCTTATCCATGATTCCCCACAACTCCAGCTGCAGGAAGAGCCTGCTGCCGGAACAGATGAAGGATAGTGTCGGGTCGGGTTGGGTCAGGCGCGAAATTTTTTTTAAAAGGACTCCGGCTCGGTTCGGGTTGGGTGTGGTTGGGTCAGACCCGAGTCGAGTTTTAATTTTATACCTGAGCCAGGCTTTACTATGTACTACAAAACTTTTTCACCCCTTAAAAGCAAGGCATTCGCCCAAGTACAAGATGCACGAGGACTTCTGCTTATAATGTGGTAAGATAGGAGCAGGAGTAGACCATATGGTCCCTAGAGTCTGCTCCGCCATTCAATATGATCATGGCTGATCTCCTGCCTCAACTCCATTTTCCCGCCTGCTCCCCATATTCCTCGATACCCAAAAAATCTGAGTCAGGCTTAAACAGATTCAACAACGGAGAATTCCAAAGATTCACAACGCGTTGAGTGAAGGAATTTCTCATCTCAGTTCTAAATGGTCGGCCCCTTATCCTCTGTTCTAGATTCCCCAAACAGGAGATACAACCTCTGTCTACCTTATCAAGCCCCTTCAGAATCTTGTATGTTTCAATGAGATCATCTCTCATTCTTCTAAACTCCAGGCCCAATTTACTCAGCCTATCATAGAAAAATCTTCTCATCCCAGGAGCCAATCTAATGAACCTTTGCTGTACAACCTCCAAGGGAAGTTTATCCTTCCTTAAATCTGGAGACAAAAACTGCAGACAACACTAGTGATGTGGTCTCACCAAAGCCCTCTACAATGTAGCAAGACATCCTGATTCTTGTACTCCAATCCCCTTGCAATAAAGGCCAACATGCCATTAACGTGTCTTTATCTCTTTGCAGCCTGTGTCCTTCTCACAGCTTACATTTACACCTAGCTTTGTATCGTCAACAAACTTAGACACGTTATAGATTGTAAAGATTGAAGGTAATGATTTTAATGAAAATAGCCGAGGTCCCAGCACTGATCCTTGCAGCACTCCACTCGTTACAGTCTGTCAACATGCAAATGCCCCAGTGACCCCCACTCCACTCTGCTTTCTGTCCATTAACCAATCCTCTAATACATTACCCCCCAACTCCACGAGCCCTGATCTTGCCTATTGACTTTTTGTATGGCACCTTATCGAATGCCTTTTGGAAATCCAAGTATACGACATCTACTGGTTCCCCTTTATCTACCCTACTAGTTAATTCCTCAAAAAAATAGATTTGTCAAACACCATTTCCCTTTTGTAAAACCATGTTGACTTTATCTGATCATACTATGCTTTTCTAAGTGCTTTGTTAAGACTTCCTTAATAATAGATTCCAACATTTCCCCAACAACTGATGCAAGGTTAACTGGCCTGCAGTTCCTTGTTCTCTCTCCCACCTCTCTTGAATAGCAGCATTCCGTTTGCTAACTTCCAATCTGCTGGGACTGTTCTAGAATCCAGGGAATTTTCATGACCAACGCATCCACTATCCCTGCAGCTGCCTCTTTCACAACTCTAGGAATTAGGCCATCAGGTCCTGGGGATTTGGCAGCTTTTAGTCCCTTAAGTTTCTCCAATACTTTTTCCTCTGCTGATATTAATTTCCTTAAACTCCTCACTCTTACGAGCCCCTTCGCTATCCTCTATTTCTAGTATGTAATGTGTCTTCTACTGTGAAGAGACAAAATACTTGTTCGACATCTCTGCCATTTCTTCATTCCCCATGATAATTTCTACTGACCTAATTCAAGCAAAGCATTGATTTCACTGAAGACTCTAGGCTAATGATTTTGCAACATATTTTACATCTGATCAATAAGTGGTCAGATTGACAGATTGAAAACAAAAATGGGGATAAAAAACAATATCCACAATTGTCAATAAACCTCTACCACCTAGAAGGACAAGGGCAGCAGATGCATGGGAACACCACCACCTGCAAGTTCCCCTTCAAGTCACACACCACTCTGACTTGGAACTAGATCACTGTTCCTTCACGGTCACTGGGTCAGAATCCTGGAACTCCCATTCCGAACAGCACTACTGGTGTACCTATATCCCAAGGACTGCAGCAGTTCAAGGCAGCAGCCCACCCGATCCATTTCCCATATTTCGACTCCCCCACCCAGAACCACGACAGGGTTCCCCTCGTTCTCACTTTCCACCCCACCAGCCTACACATCCAAAGGATCATTGCTGTTTCCGCCAAACACATCTTCCCTTTCCCTCCAGTCAGCATTCCGAAGGGATTGCTTCCGCCGCGACAGCCAAGTACACTCCTCCATCACCCAACACCTTCCCACACCCTAAATCATGTAATCGCAGGAAATGTAATACCTGCCCTTTTATCTCCTCTCTCCACACCATCCAAGGACCCCCAAACACTCCTTCCAGGTGAAGCAGCGATTTACTTGTACTTCTTTCAATTTAGTATACTGTATTTGCTGCTCACAATGCAGTCACCTCTACATTGGGGAGATCAAACGAAGATTGGGTGACCACTTTGCAGAACACCTCTGCTCAGTCTGAAAGCATGACCCCGAGCATCCGGTTGCTTGCCATTTCAACCCAATCCCCTGCTCTCATGCCCACTGCAGTGTTCCAGTGAACATCAACGCAAGCTCAAGGAGCAGCACCTGATCTTTCCATTAGGCACTCTACAGCCATGAGGACTCAACCTGGAGTTCAACAATTTCACTGCATGACGGCCTCTATATTTTTCAATTTTTTTTATTTTATAAGTTTTTTTTAAAAAAACCATGTACCTAGTTTTCATGTGGACAGTGCTGATTATTCTGCCATTAACACTCTCGACTAACGTTTTGTCTTTCACCACAAGAACACACTCTTTGCCTTTGTCTCATGACAGCTGTTATTTAATCTCTCCTGCCCTCTCACACATCTTCCCTTTTGTTGTCTTCCCCATCAACACCCACGCGTCCCCCCTTTTCACTTGCTTAAAACCTTATTCTTTTCTAAGCGTTGCCAGTTCTCATGAAAGGTCACAGACCTGAAAGTTAACTCTGCTTCTCTTTCCACAGATGCTGCCTGACCTGCTGAGTATTTCCAGCATCTGCAGTATTTTGCCTTTATTAAACTATCCCAGCTTCCTGGTCTTTCTACACAAAGATTATGTCTAAAATTTAACTCTGCAGTAAGACTCAAATTGGATTTGGATATTTCCCTTGAGCACTGCTTCAACCTACCAATGTCCCATAGGCCATTCCATTTTCACAAAAACAGAGTTCAACTGCTAATGGTGATTGAGAAAAGTAGCTCTTTTAAACAGGCAAAACTAGCTCCAAGCACACATTTATAACAAGGGCTTTGCTTGCTTACTAGCCAGCTCTTAATGACTAATGTGATTATACTGAAACTAGATATCAACAAGCAACATATAAAGTCCAGGTTATTAGTGAAGACACATTTATGTTGGATATTCTCCAAAAGGCCAGCTCCACAGGTGATTCATCTTATCTTAGTTTCTACACGAGGATCTTTTGTCAAAAAGGTCATTAAAGCTATGATGAAACTTTTATAAATCATCGGTTACTCCTAACTTAGAGTATTGTGTCTAATTCTGGGCACAATACTTGAAAAGGGAAGGAAGTGCAGAGGAGATTTATCAGATCGGTACTATGGTTGGCATCCTTCCATCTACAAAAGATGGACACGCAGCGAACAATCCATTTAGGTGGGGCGTTTTTTCTTGATGCACGTTTGCTGATGGCTGTTAAGGACAATCCCCGAGAGGCAAGTTCTGCCATTAGGGCCACAGGTGAAGTTTACAAGTGACGCAGAGTTGTTTTCGACGTTGGTGCCCATTACCCAGCTGCTGTAGAAACTGGTTGTGGACTGGTGTGCAGTACCACAGGATAGTGTTGCATTTCCCTCGTTCACCAGCTAGTGACTCCCAGGTACGATAGCTGACATTTAGGGCCTCCACGTCATGCTTGCGAGCATCCTTGAAGCGGAACTTTGGGTGCCCCACTGATCGCCTGGCCCCGGCTACCTCACCGTACAGAAGGTCCTTGGGTATGTGACCATCATCCATCCTGCGGACATGCCTAAATCCACCAAAGCCACTTCAGTTTGATTAGTGTCAAACACACTTAAGAGTTATATAGAGTCATACAGCACAGAAACAGGCCCTTCTGCCCATTGTGTCCATGCCGGAGCTCTGCCTTTGAGGGGACTGCTGCTCGTGTGATTTTGTCCTGCCAGGATATGCCCACAATGCACAGCAGACAGCAAAAATGGAAATTGAGCTTCTTTTCCTGGTAGCTGCAATTTGCCCATGTTTCACAGCCATACAGCAAGGTGCTGAGAATAGGTCTTATAAACCATCAGCTTGGTGTTATTCCATGCGTGTTTCAGCCAAAAGGAGGTAGCTATGCTATGCACGTAAAGAGTTCTGTATCAAGGGACAGACTGTCTGCCACCGTGGACCCAAGGTAGGAGAATTTGTTCGCCACTTTTTATTTTTATTTAGAGATACAGCACTGAAAGAAGCCCTTCGGCCCACCAAGTCTGTGCCGACCAAGAACCACCCATTTATACTAACCCTACATTAATCCCATATTCCCTACCACCTACCTACACTAGGGACAATTTACAATGGCCAATTTACCTATCACCTGCAAGTCTTTGGCAGTGGGAGGAAACCGGAGCACCCGGCGAAAACTCACGCGGTCACAGGGAGAACTTGCAAACTCCACACAGGCAGTACCCAGAATTGAACCCGGGTCCCTGGAGCTGTGAGGCTGCAGTGCTAACCACTGCGCCGCCTTTCTAGTGGGATGTTATTCAGTGTGATCCAGGGTGGAGATACAATACCTTATTCCATGACCACAGTTTTTCTCAATGCTTATAGTCAAGGAGAAGTTGTTACAGGCGTGGGAGAGACAGTCCATGAGCCTTTGTAGCGGAGTTTCCTTGTGAGCAACTAGTGCAGCATCAGTGTAGAGGAGTGCTCTGATCAGGATGCGATGTGTTTTTGGCTTTGCTTTCAGTCTTGATAGGTTGTAATAGAGCTTGCCATCTAGTGTGCAAGTAGACTTCTTCCATATCTGCAGGGATGGTGAAGGTCAGGAGCATGTAGATGAAGATCCCGAACAGGCAGAGGCAAGGAAACAACCTAGTTGCAGAGTGAAGAATGGAGTGAAACAATCAGAAGTAGAGCCATCAAACTGTACAAGGCAGTGCATGTTGTCATGGATGGAGCAAATGAGATGGAGGAGCTTTGCTGGACAGCCAATTTTTCCCAAAATCTTGTAAAGCCCTGCTCCGCTGATGACGAATGCCTTAGTGAGAGTTACAAAAGTAAGATAAAGGGGTATACTTTGCTCCCTACACTTGTCTTGTAGCTAGTGTATGGAGATGATCATATCCACAGTACATTTGCTTCTGGGTACGCTTGGTCTGCAAGTAAATGGAGTCTTAAGGATGACCCTAGCAAAAGGCCTTCTCCGTGACATTAAGGAGCAAGATGCTCCTGTAGTTGATAAGAGTCTCCAGTCATCTTTGTTTTTGTATAGCGTGAAGATTTTGGCATCATGCATCTCCTGTGCAGAGATTATAAAAAGGTGTGGCAATAGAATGGGACTTTCCATGCTTCAGCAGTTCAGCTGGGACTCAGTCCTTGCCAGATGCCCTTCTGTTCGCCAGGTGGTCTATGGCTTTCTTGAGCTCCAGTGATGAGGGTTCTTCATCTAACCAATCCATGACAAGACGCTGCAGGAGAGCGTCACGTGTAAACTGGGAGATGTCCAACTCACAGGAGTACAGCTCAGTCGTGTTCAGACCAGCGGGACGTCGGTTTACTTCTTTAAAAAAGTGAGTATTTCACCACCTGCCAACTTCCAGGGAGCAACTTTGGTGATGGCAAGGCCGAGCACCCTCTTGATCCCTTTGTACATAACTCGTAGATTACCATTGTTACAGGCAGCTTGGATTTCTTGACATAAGCTGATCCAGTATTTACTATGCACCATCGCCCTCTCCTTTGCACAGCTATCTTGGTTATTTTCAGGTCATGCAGCATGTTAGCTATTGGGTTTTTATGTGAGTCATGTAGGCTTTAATTTTTTTACATCAATGACATATCATCTTAACTGAGTAAGTGTTAAACCATCCATTATTGCGGGTTCTGCCTTTACTAAATGATGCTTCTGCAGCTTCATAGATGATTGAAGTTTGAAGTCACTAAGCTCATCGATGCTAACATTGGTGCTTCCCGTTCAGGTTTTGGTGGGTAGCAAGCATTCTAGCAACAGTGTGAAGTGCTGGTATTTGCCATCATTGCTTACGCAAGGGATGTGAGACGGGCTGGCGTGCTTGGAGCTGTGGAACTTTCAGAGATGCACCTTCACTCTGCTAAAAATGAGTGGTCAGTGTCGCAATCTGTGCTACGGTAGGTGCAGGTGTGAAGAACCAAGGGCAGATCATGCCTCCTTGTGACGACAAAGTCTAGTTGGTGCCAACGTCCAGAGCTTGAGTGATGCCATGATACCTTGGGGCAATGTCTGCACTGAAAGGTGGTGTTGATGATGCAGAGTTCATTCAGAGCACAAAGCTCAAGGTGGTGGTGTCAGTTATTGTCAATCTTGCCCACGCCATGGCAACCAAGGTACACTGGTCATGAATCATTGTTTGCCCCAACAAGCGCACTGAAGTCACCCAGGATGAATAGCCTCTCGCCATTTGGAATGTTCCTCAGAACGTCACCTAGGGAGTCACAGAAATGCTCTTTATCGGAGATGCTGGCGTCCAGAGTTGGCATGTAGGTGCATTTGATGTTGACTGTGCCTACTATGGCCAAGGAAATTCAATTATGTCAAGAGACTAGAGAAGCTGGTATTATTCTCCTTAGAACAGAGGTGGTTAAGAGGAGATTAAATAGGTGTTCAAAATTAAGAGGGGTTTTGATAGAGCAAAACTGTTTCCGCTGGCAGGAGGGTCAGTAACCAGAGGAATAACTAGCAAAAAGAGCTGGGAGGGAGGAGGAGATGAAAGGAGAGGAGGAGCGAGATGAGAAGTGTTTCCTCAGCAACGTTTGATCTGCCGTGCACTGCCAGAAAGGATGGTGACAGCATATGCAATAGTAACATTCAAAACGGAATTGTATACTTAAAAGGAAAATAAAATTACAGCACTATGGGGAAAGGAGAGAGAGACTAACTGGCAGCTTTTAGAAAGCCGACATTGGCACAATGGGTTTAATTCCTTCTGTGGGATATCATTCTATAAAAAACAAAATTAAAGAACTGCAATGTACACAGAGACCACATAATTCAACAGATGCAGGACAAATTCATGTAACGTTCACTACCAAATTAGACAATGGAGCACAAATACATGATAGCATAAAACCAATCGTGAGTTAACCAACTAGAGGAAAATGTGCACCAACACCTTGGAATGCATCGAACCTCCATTGTGAAGGCTGAACAAGGAGCAACACCAACTGTAATAACAAGCTTTACTTACAGTAAACAAGTGACCTTCTCCAAGCTTTAGAAAATTAACATGAAAATCTCTGGATGAATACATACCTCCCCATACTTCTAGTGATGGCTTATAAAATCGACACATTTAAGCAACTTATCCCAGTTAAGATATAAAAGTTCCTTAAACATAAATGCTAAACAAACAGTCCAATTCTAATGTCAATACTATCCACGCATTGTTGAATATATAACCTTATATGGCAAGAATGTCTAATTATAGTTACAGTACTAAAATCTCATTTGGCAGTATTAGGCAAACAAATGTATCCAAATATATTGAGAATCCTAAGCTTATAAGTATAGGCTCCTTTGAATGCCTCTTTTTAACCTTCTCAACATCCTTCTGTTGGTTTCAAAGGATAGAAAAGTGGTTGGAACAACAAGTTCCTAGAGACAAGATGGCTAGGATTTTGCAGTGGTAATGACAGCAAAACTATCAGCCTTTGCCATCGTTACACCGTTGAAACGGACAGCAACTTGTGAAGTCCACACATGCGCAAAGTAACATAGAAATCCAGAAATTGCTGACAGTAACTCTATGCTTCTCCAGGGGGTATACTGTTGAGCCACCACATCACCCCACCCCTTCCAGACTGCAATCATGAAAAATCAAAGGAATTGTCAAGAACTTACACTCAAACTGTTAATCTCACTGTAAAAATCTTGAAAAAAAAAAGTTGAGCTTTGTTGAAGTCTAACTGGGTTTTTAAACAGTGCACTAACTTCATAACTCCTACTACTACACCCCCTTATTGGCTCTGAAAAGCAGATTTTATTTGTGGAATATCAAACATCTCCATAATGGTTTAAAATAATTTCCCTTACGGTTTCTTACTTTAGCTTCTATCTTAATTGAATCATTTATTGCATTTAGTGCTTTTAACTTCCTGGTTTACTGTGTGCGCATACTTCAATGTGATTAGCTGCCTAGCCGCTTGCTGACATAATTGCACACAAAAAGACATCACCTTGTCTGGCACCAGATTTAAACTGCCAAAAGGAAGGGGAAAGCTATTCCAGAGATCACGAGACTTTTGTGGGCTGTGGCGAGCACACTTGCTTCACCACTGACTGCAAAATCCAGGTGAAAGTGTTAACATTGCAAAGCAAAATTCTCAAAAAAGCCAATTGAAAAAGAATTCCCTCCAATTTGCTCAGGTAGTTATTCACCACTGATGTATAATCATTCTCATTTGATACTGTACATTCCTACACACAAGTTAAGCAAAAAAAGATTCTGCTGGTATATTGTGCTCCCTTTGAAAAGAGACACAAAAAGGTTTTGCAGCAGTAACAGAACTACTCAAAATCCAACAAATTCTACACTGCAGTACCACTGCTTTATTCAATGTGTATACACCTTTGTACTTGAAGGAAAACTGTAAAGAAAATTAAATAGAAATAACTGATTTTAAAATAGCACCAAAGACAAGCATTGAGACCTCATTGAAATCATTAAAAGGTATAACAAAGGCCACAATTGGAGGAGCATAAGAATCTATGAGGATTATTGGGCTGGAGGAAGTTTGAGTTAGGGAAGGCTGAGGCTATGGAAGACAAGTTAAATTTTAAAATTATTAACTGGCTCAGGTCTGCCTGCTCATTCTGGCTTACAGAACATACATCATTCAGATGGTTGATAAATTTCTATTACTTAAAGTCACTGTACGATAGCAAAATGTGTAAACACAATATACATCACAATGCTGCTGTATTCGTAAGGATTTTTCCCCACTCCAGGCCTAGAAAGCTTCCAAAGGATGTAGAGTTCTGGGAAAACACTGCTATACTGGTACCTGGAAGTGTCGCTGGCTTGCGGCAAGGGGCCAGCAAATATGGATGACAGTGGCAACGAGCAAGCCAAGTAATTACTAATGGCTAGTGCTCAACTTCTTGTGAAAGGGGTACTGTAATTGTAGTTAGCAATTCTCCTCTCCACTTATTGTATTTGGCCTGGTTCTCATTTGAAGAATTCACCTGACATGCATCACACACCCTTTTTTTGTTTCATTATAATCTCTATCTCCCTCATCATTTCATGAGCCCTGTTTTTTGTTCCCCTACCTTTCGCCCTTGTTGGCATGTACCTAGCCTGTACCTGAAGCATTACCTCCTGAAAGAAAACCCATTGTTCCATCACTGTTATTCCCGTCAATCTTTGGTTCAGTTTTATCCTGGCTAAATCCCTTATTACCGCATTGAAATCAGCCCTCTTCCAATCCAGCTGTTCTACCTTATATCATTCCTTGCTTTTCGGCATTACGAGTCTAAACCTAATGATACGATGATCACTCGTGCCCGACTGACACTTGACCCACCTCAATTCCCAGCACCACATCCAGCAATGCCTCCTTTCTAGCTGTGCAGAAAACAGTAATCAAGGAAGTTTTCCTGAACACATTTTAGAAATTCCTCCCCATCCTTTCCCTTTGTTCCAACGTTATCCTAATCGAAATTTGGGTAATTAAAGTCTCCAATATCACCACTGATAGTTCTAGTGCATCTGATTTGAGTGATAAAAAACAGTAAGTGCCGGAAATACTCTGACAGCATCTGTGGAGAAAGAGAGAGAGTCGACGTTGAGTCAGATATGACTTTTTCAGAACCGACTGAACTCATTTGAGCCAACTGAATCTTAAACCAGCATGAAAGATCACATAAGACACAAATGCCAGTTTGGGCATCACCTGCATTTAAAATGCCACAATCTTTCATGTTGGTTCAGCCAACTCTAGCAGTTTTGCAACGATAAAACTGGTGTAAAATGAGTGGTAACTATCCCTAGATGTTCAAACCAGGCATTTCCATTGTTGCAACCCATTTCCATACTCAGAATTGCTGTTTATATGGCCAGTTATTTATTGAAGCAGTAGACAATAGAACTGCCGATCAAAAGCTTTTGTTCCCTTCCACAGAAGTTAGGTGATTGACAGACATAATAGTCTGGATTTTGCAGTCAGCAGTGAAGCAGCAACACTCATGGCAGCTTTCTTCGAGGTCAGCGAACAAAGACCTAATGATCTCTGTGGTATGGATTTCACCTTTCCTGACGTTAATTTTAATCTGTTAAGGGGATCTCCGTGTGTCCAGCAACAGCAATGTCGCCATGAAAGATAAGTAGCCAATCATATTGAAGTATTTTCAGACAGCAAACCAGGAAATTAACTGCACTGATTATCCTTCACTTTTTATAAAGTTTACATAGAGCTAAATAAAGATTGGGATATAGAAATGGGATTAAAGGTAGAACCTGAAATATCAGCTTTAAAAAAAATAGATAATTCATAATGAAAAAAATTGACATTCCAAAATAAAATTAATTTTCCAGGGTCAAAGATGTTGTTCAGCAGTAGTTATGACTTGGTATGCTGTTAAAAATCCAGTTACACCTTATTCACAAGCCATAATTTTTAGGGGATTTCTTTTGAGTGATATTAGAGTAAAATGGGAAATTCTCATCAGTTCAATTATTTCTAAAGACTGCGGTTTCCCAGGCTTCAACAGTGCACCCTGTGAAAGAGCAGGGAATCGCTAACGGCAACCTCTGGATTTCCACTTTTAACTCTGCACGTGCAGACGCCAGAAGTCACTGTCAGTTTTACAGAGTAATGACTGCGAATGCAGAGTTTGGATATCATTACAACTGCAAAATCCAACGAATTACAACTAGCTGGGGCAGCCTTCAAGCAGTTGAATTCATGTGCTCAGACCTGTGAAAAGTTACAGATACACATGTACAGTTCCACATAAATTTTACCCCAGTCTTATATACATTTAACCTTGGGATAATCAAAGACACAGGTAAGTCAATATCCCTAATTGGACATCCTCAATATTTGTTCGAAAACCTACCATCTTCTACAAGTTAACTAAATTTCAAAATAAGAGTACAGATTTAAAATAAAATGATTAACTTCCTGTGGCATACTCACAGCGAATCAGAACAGAAAGTATTATGCTGAATAGTATTACCCAAGTCATCAGCTTAGAGGCAGCCCAGGGTTTGCCTGCAATTTGACTAGTCTCAGGGTCTAATAATACTTCAAGGGATACCTCCGGATCTGGGAGCACAAAGAAGTGTTCAGTGATTCAGCCATCACTTGGAATGCCGTCTAGGAATTCATGAGCACCAAGTGTGGGTGGGAGCCAGAGAGTGCTATTCAAATAGCCTTTCATCACAGATCCACTCGTCAGTAGTCCATTTTGCATGATCAAGTATCCACAGCAGTAATTTCCCCACTATCAGCTTCTTCCAATCTCTACATCCTGCCTTAAAAGTAATTAGTACACTATTAGGTGAGCTTGCTAATTTATAAAGAGCAAAATACTGCAGATGCTGGAAGTCTGAAATAAAGAGATAGTAAATGCTGGAATTACTCAGCAAGTCTGGCTGCAGCTGTGGAGAGAGAAACAGTGTTAACATTTCAAGTCTATGACCTTTCATCATTAACTCATCTCTCCACAGGTGTAAGTACAAAACACATGCTCAAATCTACTGAAAAACTGGCATGAAGCCAGAAAGCCTAAAAATTGAAAAGAAATTCAAAAACCATTTTTGATTCATCATATCATGAACAATTGCTGACATTGGAAATTCCCATACAGTTTCAAAAGATAAAACATTGATACGAAAGCATTACCAAAATTCCCAACAGAAGTAGTTGGTGGACACAAGTGCTTGTGATTACAAGAATCCTATTCTAGTTGATCTTTGCTCCGGACTAAGTGCCATTCTATGTTTATGCTTAGCCTTTAGCCCTCAATTCACTTTCTTCTGCACCTATTCATCTGCTGCACTAGCCCCTCATGTCCAAATCGGATACAGTTGTCCCCCCCATCAACATCTTTATCATATCCTGGTCAAAATCATGGCATGCCCCTCATTTAACTCCCTCACATCCAAGGGGCACAAACTTGATATCTGACAAACAACTGGTTTACCTTCCATCATTAGATCTAGCTGAACCACATCAAATGCCATAGCCATTCTGCCAAAACTGCCCACTAATTCACAATCATCCTGGAGATTAATCACAGCCCACAGCTTGATTTCTACACTACCATCTCCTTAAACATCTCTTCCCAGTTGAAACCATATTTCAGCTGTTTTCCAAAGCTAATCCTCCCCATGGCTACTCCTTTCATAACCATGACCCTAGTTTCCCAACCCCACCTTCTAGTCTCAGTCCCATCTCATGGCCACAATACCCACCTCTTGCTCCTGTGTATTACCACAAAATGGAGGGCCACCAAACTGTCCTTCTTAGCCCCTTGCTAGCCAACACTGGAAATGATTCCTTCTCCTTCAGGTACTGTCCCCTTCCCTTTCAAAACCACTATCATGCCACTCAAAAAAGACTCATTCACAACTGGCCCCTCTGTTCTTGCAAATTGCCTCACCTGCTCCAAAGAACTTAAACATGACATCTCCCAAATCTTTCCTTTAACTTCTCATTTGAATCTCTCCAATCAGATTTCTGCCTCTCCACAGCACTGAAATAGCCACAAATGACATAATCCTAGGGAATGAAGCGGCAGTGGGGGAGCATTTCGAGGATAGTGACCATAACTCTAAGATTTAAGGTTGTTATGGAAAAGGACATAGAGGGTCCGGAAATAAGATTACTGAATTGGGGGAAGGCAGATTTCAATATGATAAAACAGGATCTGGCCAAAATGAACTGGCAGCAGCTTC
The DNA here is from genome assembly GCF_036365525.1 of Heterodontus francisci. Taxonomy (NCBI): domain Eukaryota; kingdom Metazoa; phylum Chordata; class Chondrichthyes; order Heterodontiformes; family Heterodontidae; genus Heterodontus; species Heterodontus francisci. Next base: position 44,550,008 of record NC_090390.1, read on the forward strand.
TTATAGGAAAGGCTACATCAGACCAGTGGGAGTCATTTAGAAAGGAAATGGAGAGGGTTCAGGTGCAACATGTTCCTGTAAAAGGTGAAGAGTAGGACCAACAGGTCAAGGGAATCCTGGATATCAAGGGATATAGAGAATTGGACAAGGAAAAAAAAAAGGAGGCATATGGCAGATTCAGAGTGCTGAAAACAGCGGAGGCCCTAGAGGAGTATAGAAAGTGTAGGAGTACTTAAAAAAAGTAATTAGGAGAGCAAAGAGGCGGCATGAAGAAATCACTGGCAGACAAGATAAAGGAAAATCCCAAGGTGTTTTACAAGTATGTTAGGGGCAAGAGGATAACCAGGCAAAAAGTGGGGCCTATTAGGGATCAAGAAGCAATCGGTATGTGGAGCCAGAGGACATAGGTGAGGTTTTGAATGATTACTTTTCATCTGTGTTCACTATGGAGAGGGACGATGTAGGTGTAGAGATCAGGGAAGGGGATTAGGTGATATACTTGATCAAATTAGCATAGAAAAAGAGCAAGTATTAGCGGGCTTGAAGGTGGATAAACCCCCGTCCCAGATGAGATGTATCCCAGGCTGTTATGTGAGGCAAGGGAGGAGATAGCAGGGGCTCTGACACAAATTTTCAGATCCTCTCTGGCCACAGGAGAGGTACCAGAGGATTGGAGGACAGTGAATGCAGTACCATTATTTAAGAAGGGTAGCAGGGATAAACCAGGTAATTACAGGCCAGTGAGTCCAATATCAGTGGTCGGGAAATTATTGAAAAAAATTCTGAGGGTCAGGATTAATCTCCAGTTGGACAGGCAGGGATTAATCAGGGACAGTCAGCATGGCTTTGTCAAGGGGAGATCATGTCCAACAAACTTCAGTGAACTTTTCGAGGAGGTGACTATAGGTGTAGATGAGGGTAGAGCAGTTGATGTAGAGTACATGGACTTCAGTAAGGCTTTTGATAAGGTCCGCATGGGAGATTGGTTAAGGTAAGAGCCCATGGGATCCAGGGCAATTTGGCAAACTGGATTCAAAATTGGCTTAGTGGCAGGAAGCAGAGGGTGATGGTAGAGGGTTGTTTTTGCGAGTGGAAGCCTGGTGCTGGGACCCTTACTGTTTGTAGTGTACATTAATGATTTAGATAATATAGGGAGGTATGATCAGTAAGTTCACAGACGACATGAAAATTGGTCATGTCGTAAATAGCGAGGAGGAAAGCCTTAGACTACAGGACAATATAGATGGGCAGAGCAATGGAAAATGGAGTTTAATCCTGAGAAGTGCGAGGTGATGCACTTTGGGAGGTCTAACAAGGCAATGGAATATAAAATGGATGGTAGGACCCTAGGGAGTACAGAGGGACCTTGGGGTGCTTGTCCATAGATCACTGAAGGTAGCAACACATGTAGATAAAAGGTGGTTAGGAAGGCATACGAGATACTTATGTTCTATGCCTCGGCTAATAAAAGCAAGAGCAGGGAGATTATGATGGAGCTGTGTAAAATGCTGGTTAGGCCACAGCTGGAGTAATGTGTACAGTTCTGGTTGCCACACTATAGGAAGGATGTGACTGCAATGGAGAGGGTGCAGAGGAGGTTCACCAGGATGTTGCCTGGGATGGAGCACTGCAGTTATGACGACAGACTGGATAGGCAGGGGTTGTTTTCCTTGGAGCGGAGAAGGCTGAGGGGGGACCTGATTGAGGTATACAAAATTATGAGGGGCATTGATGGGATAGATAAAGTAACTTTTTCCCTTAGCGGAGAGGTCAATAACTAGGGGGCATAGATTTAAGGTAAGAGGCAGGCGGTTTAGAGGAGTGTCAAGGAGGAATGTTTTCACCCAGAGGGTGATTGGAATCTGGAACAGGCAGGAACACTCACGACATTCAAGAAATATTTAGATGAGCACTTGAAACGCCATAACATACAAGGCTACGGGCCAAGTGCAGGGAAATGGGATTAGTTAGGACGGGTGCTTGATGGTTGGCGCAGGCGCGTTGGGTCGAAGGGCCTATTTCTGTGCTGTAAAACTCTACGACTCTATGACATCAAGTATTATCTATCCTTAACCTCTCTGCAGTCTGACAGTCAACTCCACCATCCTCATCAGATGCCAGTGTCCAGTTTAGTGGAATTATCCTTGCTCGGTTCCACTCTTGCTCAGCAAAAGTATCTGCAGCAACAGTTCTTTTTAAAACTCGAGTTTTCCTCCCACCAAGGATCTTTCCTTAGCCCCCTCTTCCCAGTCATGCTCTCCCTTGGTGAGTTGAGGCACAGATATGGGTGAGCTTCCAAATGCATCCTCAGCTCAACTTGGGTGGATGGAGAAGCCTCAGACAGGAGTAGACAAAAAATAGACTAAAATTATTTTTTTTAAGCAAAGTCCAGGTCACCAATAGTTAATACACAAAATAACCCAAAAGTATAACAGAAGAGATAAACAAGAAATGTAACAAATTAGAATAGGTGCTGAAAACATCTGGACAGAACAGCAGCACAGCGTCTCCTGCCAAATTAAATGTTCTTTTCATTAATGCATATAGCATGAGAAATAAAACAAGTGAATTAGAAGTTCAAATTCCACTTAAAAAGGGCAAGACATAGTTCCATCACAGACCTGGCTACAAACAGGGCATGAGTGGGAGATAAATATTCCAAGTTAAATGCTCTTTAGAAAAAGGACAGGGAAATTGGTAAAGGTGCAGCAATATTGACAAGGGATACTATTACAGCAATAGAAAGAGAGGATCACAGCAAGGGTGAGCATGCAGTAGAAACTCTCTGGGTAGAATGGAACAGAAGAGGATGCAAGACTTCAATGGGAGTTGTTTATGTATGCTGCTATCTGGAGATCTATAAATATGGAGATCACAGAAACTAGTTGCAAAATACATAATGGGGGACGAACATTATGTAGACTGGGGAAGCTGAACATCTACTACAGACTCAAAAAAGGTAGAAAAAGTTGAGCAAACATATCAGCATCACCAAGTCAGCCTGTTTCCACCTTTGCTCGTGCTTTGGCTCATCTGCTGCTGAAACTCTTGCCCATGCATTTGTTACCTCTAGACCGGACTAGTCCAACACATTCCTTGCTGGTCTCCCATGTTCTACCCTCCTTAAACTTGAGATCATCTAAAACTTTGCTGCCTATGACGTACTTTTTTTTTTTCATTCTTGGGATGTGGGCATCGCTGGCTAGGCCAGCATTTATTGCCCATCCCTAATTGCCCTTGAAAAGGTAGTGGTGAGCCACCTTCTTGAACCACTGCAGTCCATGCGGGGTAGGTACACCCACAGTGCGGTTAGGAAGAGAGAGTTCCAGGCTTTTGACCCAGTGACAGTGAAGGAACAGTGATATAGTGCCAAGTCAGGATGCTGTGCGACTTGGAGGGAAACGCGCAGGTGGTGGTGTTCCCATGCATCTGCTGTCCTTGCCCTTCTCGGTGGTAGAGGTCATGGGTTTGGAAGGTGCTGTCAAAGGAGCCTCAGTGCATCTTGCAGATGGTACACACTGCTGCCACTGTGTCGGTGGTGCAGGGAGTGAATGTTTGTAAATGTGGTGCCAATCAAGCGGGCTGCTTTGTCCTGGATGGTGTCGAGCTTCTGGAGTGTTGTTGGTGCTGCACCCATCCAAGCAAGTGGAGAATATTCCATCACACTCCGGACTTGTACCTTGCAGATGGTGGACAGGCTCTGGTGAGTCAGGTGGTGAGTTACTCGCTACAGGATTCCAGCCTCTGACCTGCTCTTGTAGCCACAGTATTTATATGGTTATTCCAGTTCAGTTTCGGTCAATGGGAACCTCCCAGGATATTGATAGTGGAGGATTTACCTATCGTAATGCCGTTGAATGTCTTGGGGACATGGTTAGATTCTCTCGTTTGAGATGGTCATTGCCTAGCACTTGTGTGGCGCGAATGTTACTTGCCACTCATCAGCTCAAGCCTGGATATTGTCCAAGTCTTGCTGCATTTCTACACGTACTGCTTCAGTATGAGTCGTCGTGAATGGCGCTAAACAATGCGCAATCAGCGAACATCCCCACTTCTGACCTTATGATTGAATGAAGGTCATGAATGAAGCAGCTGAAGATGGTTGCGCCTAGGACACTACTCTGAGGAACTTCTGTCCTCGAGATCATTGACCTCCAACAACCACAACCATCTTCCTTTGCGCTAGGTATGGCTCCAACCTGGAGTATTTTCCCTCATTCCCATTGACTTCAGCTTTGCTTGGGCTTCTTGTGCCATACTCTGTCAAATGCTGCCTTGATGTCAAGGGCAGTCACTCTCACCTCATCCCCCTGGGGTTCAGTTCATTTGCCCATGTTTGAACCAAGGCTGTAATGAGGTCAGGAGCTGAGTGGCCATGGCAGAACCCAAACTGAGTGTCACTGAGCAAATGCACATCAACTCCCATTCACCTATGCACTTGCTGATTGACATCGTTCCCAGTTAAGCATCACCTCTATTTTAAAATGCTCATCGTTGTTTTCAATATCTCCACAGCCTCACTCCTCCCCATCTGTATAATCTCCTCCAGCTATACTATCTTCAGATATTTGCACTGCTCTTAATTCTAGCCTCTTGAGCACCCCCAATTTTCAATTGCTTCACCACTGGTGGCCATGCCTTCAGCTGCTCAGGCCCCAAGCTCTGGAATTCCCTCGCTAAACCTCTTTGCCCCTCTATCCTCCTTTAAGACACTTTGTAAAAACTTACCTCTTTGACCAAGCTTTTAGACATCTGCCCCAATATTTCCTGCAGCTTGATGTCAAATTTTGTTTAGTAATGCTCCTGGGAGCGCCTTGGGATGTTTTATTATGTTAAAGGCACTATGCATATACATGTTGTTAAGTTTTCTGGAACAATGCGTTCTTGAACCAAGAGAAGAGGCCATGCTAGATTTGGTGTTGAGCAATGAATAAGAACACCTAGATAACAGCGACCGTAACAGGATATAGAATTTTATTACAAAAGCAAAACACTGCAGATGCTGGAAATCGGCAAGAACAGAAAATGCTGGAAATACTCAGCAGGTCTGACAGCATCCATGGAGAGTAACAGTGTGTTTCCGATTACTGGAAACAATAGCTTGACCGTCATAGTCACGAAATCATACCTCTCAGACAATGCCCCATCACCTTCCCTGGATATGTCTTGTCCCACAGGCAGGACATACCCAGCAGAGGTGGCGGCACAGTAGTATACAGTCGGGAGGGAGTTGCCCTGGGAGTCCTCAATATTGACTCCAGACCCCATGAGGTCTCATGGCATCAGGTCAAACATGGGCAAGGAAACCTCCTGTTGATCATCACCTACTGCCCCCTCAGCTGATGAATCAGTGCTTCTCCCTGTTGAACACCAACAGGAGAAAACACTGAGGATAGCAAGGGTACAGAATATACTCTGGGTGGGGGGCTTCAATGCCCATCCCCAAGAGTGGCTCAGTAGCACCACTACTGACCGAGCCCTAAAGAACACAGTTGCTAGACTGGGTCTGCGGCAGGTGGTGAGTGAACCAACAAGAGGGCAAAACCTACTTGAACTCGCCCTAACCAATCTACCTGTCACAGATGCACCTGTCCATGACAGTATTGGTAGGAGTGACCATTGCACAGACCTTGTGGAGACAGAGTCCCATCTTCACATTAAGGATACCCACCACAGTGTTGTGTAGCACGACCACCATGTGAAATGGGATAGATTTCAGACAGATCCAGCAACTCAAAATTGGGCATCCATGAGGCACTGTGGGCCATCAGCAGAATTGTATTCAACCAGAATCTGTAACTTCATGTCCTGGCATGTCCCCCGTTTTACCATAAAGCCGGGAGACCAATCCTGGTTCAATGAAGCGTGCAGGAGGGCATGCCAGGAGCAGCACCAGGCATACCTCAAAATGAGGAGTCAGCCTGGGGAAGCTACAACACAGGACTACTTGCATACCAAACAGAAGCAGCATGCAACAGACAGGACTAAGCGATCCCATAACCAATGCATCAGATTTAAGCTCTGCAGTCCTGCCACATGCAGTCGTGAATGGTGGTAGACAATTAAACAACTAACCTGAGGAAGAGGCTCCACAAATATCCCCATTCTCAAATGATTGGGGAGCCCAGCACATCAGTGCAAAAGACAAGGCTGAAGCATTTGCATCCATCTTCAGCCAGACGTGCAGAGTGGTTGATCCATCTCGGCCTCCTCCTGAGGTCCCCAGCATCACAGGTGCCAGTCTTCAGCCGATTCACTCCACGTGATATCAAGAAACGACTGAAGGTGTTGGATACCGCAAAGGCTATGGGACCGGACAACATTCCAGCAATAGTACTGAAGACCTGTGCTCCAGAACTAGCCACAACCCTAGCCAAGCTGTTCCAGTACAGCTACAACACTGGCATCTACCCAGAAATGTGGAAAATTGCCCAAGTATGTCCTGTAGACAAAACAAACAGGACTCCAACCCGGCCAATTACCGCCCTAATTCTCAATGGAAACCAGGAGGAAAACTCTCCACTGGTTGGAGTCATACCTAGCGCAAAGATGGTTGTGGTTGCTGGAGGTTAGTGCCAGGACATCACAGCAGGAGTTCCTCAGGGTAGTGTCCTAGGCCCAACCATCTTCAGCTGCTTCATCAATGGCCTCCCCTCCATCATAAAGGTCAGATGTGGGGATGTTTGCACAATGTTCAGTACCATTCACAACTCCTCAGATACTGAAGCAGCCAGTGGCCAGATTCAGCAAGATCTGGACAACATCCAGGCTTGGGCTGATAAGTGGCAAGTAACATTCGCACCACACAGGTGCTTGGCAATGACCATCTCAAACAAGAGAATCTAACCATTTCCCCTCGATATTCAATGGCATTACCAGCGCTGAATCCCCCACTATCATCCTGGGGTTACCATTGACTAGAAACTGAACTGGAGCAACCACAAATATTGCGGCTGCAAGAGGAGGTCAGAGGCTAGGAATTCTGCAGCGGATAACTTATCTCCCAACGCCCCAAAGCCTGTCCACCATCTGTAAGGCACAAGTCAGGAGTGTGATTGGAGTACTCTCTACTGCCCTGGATGGGTGCAGCGCCAGCAACACTCAAGAGGCTCGACATCATCCAGGATAAAAGCAGCCTGACTGGCACCCCATCCACCACCTTCAACATTCACTCCCTTCACTACAGTGGGAATAATGTGTAGCATCTACAAGATGCACTGCAGCAACTTACCAAGGCTCCTTCGAAGCACCTTCCAAACCCATGACCTCTACCACCTAGAAGGCCAAGGGCAGCAGATGCATGGGAACACCACCACATGCAAGTTCCCCTCTAAGCCACACACCATCCTAACTTGGAACTATAATCACCGTTCCTTCACTGTCACTGGGTCAAAATCCTGGAACTCCCTTCTCAACAGCACCGTGAGTGTACCTATGCCCTAAAGACTACAGAGGTTCAAGGCGGCAGCCCACAACCACCTTCGCTAGGAAATTTAGGAATGGGCAATCAATGCTGGCCTAGCCAGCGATGCCCATATCCCAAGAATGAATAAAAAAACCTACCAAAAACACTGTTCTGGACTAACTTTATGTACATTTCCTTCCCTTGACCCCATCATTGGTGGATGTACCTTCAGGGTTTTCACCCCATACCAATTCCCTCCTTAAACCACAATGCTTCTCCACCTTTAAAGATATTCCTTAAAATCTACCTCTAAGCTGTTGATCACCCCTAATGTCTCCAGTGGCATTGTATCTATTTTTGTTTGATTATGCCAGTGAAGCACCTTAAATAGTTTCCTACATTAATGCAAGATGTTGTTAGCTACATTAAAAAAAAAACAGTTGTGAGCATATCTGGAGACTGTTGAAATTTAAAGAATGCAATTGATCAAGATGACTTACCAAGGAATCATTTGAAGGACAGCAGCTGAATTTTGAAACAGACTCAGATTTTAGGCCGACTAATCACCTTATTAAAACCTTATCAGCCCAAAACCTCTGGAAATGAAAGTATTTTCCATTACTTAAAATTCATATTTGTTTTTCGCTATTAATGTTTAACACATTTGCCTCAAATGCTGATTAGGCACTTAGTCTGCAGTTGATTGCGAATTTCAGAGATGAGTGCTATTTAGAAAGCTTTTCAAACAGAAAAATATTTCCCTAAATCTAGTGAACATATCTGTATGTTCTTTTAATTCTGATCATTTTCATACAAGCAAAGATATATTTCCACTGTAATGCAATGCTTCATTAGACATATCTGTAGAAGAGAGTTTAAATAATCAGAAAGAGAAGTCAATCCAGCAGAGATTAAAAAGGTTCTGTACTAATTGTTGAGACACCTGGAGTCAAATAGCCGTACAACTATTTCAGTGGTCCTTCTACAATGACTACAGACTCAATTTCTCAACAAGAATGTTAAAACAGCATGTTTTCAAGAAACCTCCCATTCACCCACATCACACTCATGAATAATCTCGACTCCATCCTACCAATGATAATTTCACTCAGACTTCGCTTATAACTAGAATCTTTGGGCTTTTAAAAATCCAAAGCTTGACATTACTAAGCCATCATTTCTCATCTGCTTTCTCAAATGTTAAAATGTTCACAAATATCAAGATATTCTACTCAAATTTCATTTTCAATATGAAAATCTATCCTACTATATCCAATTTCTGAAAAGAACCAAAGCAAAAAAGATACACAAACAGTAAAGCACAGTCAGGTGGTGAAGTCATGCTTATATAGTGCTCCAGTCAGGGCCGATCTTAGTACCATGCCCACGGATATGATTCATACCTGCATCAGTGGTGAGTCTAATCCCACATGCTTAGATATTCCTTTTATCGGAAGGGAGTATTCAGTTTATTCAATGACAGAAAAGGGATTTAAGCAATCAAGTCCTTTACAAGTTGAAGATAACTTATTCGGATAGGTATTTATGAATATAGACAAGTACACAAGGTTCAAACAATATTAAGTTGAGGAAGGCAATAGGTTGTCGCCAATAGTAAGTGCCTGTTTAAACTTCAGATCAGGCGGAGGTGGTCAATAATTGATTTTTATCTTGCAGCATTTACTGAATCAGCCATTGTATAAAAATCAAAATTGCCTACTTCTAACACATGAAATCTAGTACTCTGGTATACTTAAATACATCCAAGACTAAATATTTTAAACAGAGAAAAAAGGAACACATTTAATGCTTTCTCCCTAGCCAACACCAAATCCACAGAAGATAGACCACTCTATTCCCAATCATTTCTCACATCAGCTCTACTCGCACTGGCTGCAGACTCCTCTGATCTGTTCCTGGACGTCTTTGGTCAGTTCAGCAAGAACAAAAAAAAAAAAATCACATGCCACACACTGCTGCCCTAAAAAGGAAAAAAGCGCAGTCTACCATTACCACCATCTTCCACAAACATCACATTGAACTGAACTAATTCAACACAGGCAAGGTATCAATAGAACTGATTCACTTTAATGGTGGGGTGGGGGGGGGTGGAAAAAAAAAAAAGAGTGGTGAGTGAATTTTGTTTTAAAGACTTAACCAGGACCGGGGGGGGGGTGGGGGGGAGAATTATTTTTAAGAGGGAAGAAATTATTCATATAGCACCTCATTAAATCCTCAGGTCATCCTAAATTGTGTCAATTGATTACTTATGAAATGTAATTTGTAGACAAATCTGGAGGCTAATTTTGTATGCAGCAGTATCCGACAAAATGCCATTTAATCTATTATTGGATCTATCAAATGAGGGAAGAAAGCTGACCAGGATACCAGGAGAACTCCGTTCCACTTAAGGAGTTAGAACTTTTCATAACCTGTCTAACAAAAGAGGGAGATGGAGCCCAAATTTAACAACTTAGCTCAATGCAGCGATCCCTCGCTACTACACTTAAAGACTTACTTTCATACTAAAGACACAGGTCTGGTTAGTAGGAACATAGGAAATAGTAAGTCAGCCATTCAATTCCTCAAATCAGCTCCACCATTCAATTAGATAACAGCTGATCTGTGTACCTCGAATCCTTTTACCTCCCTTTACCAATCTTTCCTCCAGATCCCTCCACACCCTTACCTAACAAAAATTATCTTAAATTGACCAGTAACCACAGCCATTTATGGGTGGGGCATCTTGTTCTTGATTTCTCCACTAGGGAAAATAGTTTCTCTGTACCTATTCCAAGCCTTGGCTCATTGGTGTATCACTCTCACCAATGACTCAGAAAATTGTGGGTTCAAGTCCAACGCGAGAGACTTGAGCATACAATCTAGGCTGACGCCACAGTACATTAGTCCAGAAATAAATAAACTATCAAGAAAGTGAAAAAAAAAGGAGACTGCAAATAGAACTTTAAAAAAAGCATCCTCCTCTTCAAATTGTGAACTGCTGCCATTTACAACATCTAAACCAGTCACTGCCTGGAAATTGAAGGGTTGGTAAATTCCCTCCAAAATAAAGCAAGTATTTATAGGCAATATTGTATAAAACTAAAAAAAAACACTATCAATACTGTAACTTCATGAACTTTTTTCAAATCTAAAGAGGGTAGCACAGGTCTGGAAACCCCCACTTACACAGGATTCACTTTTTTTTCCTGCAGACAGAATGAACTGTTGAATCTTTTGCATTTTTAGATACAGTTTCAACATTGCTCATTCCTTGCAACCCTTCAGTCTTTCTACAAAAAAAAGTTATTTAAAGAGTCAGTCTTGTGTGATGGTGACCCATCAGGCTTTAATTATACATTCCACTGACTCTTACTTCTACCACCCCTCAATTTGTATTCTACATATACAGTAGATATTCTGCAAAAAGGCAAAGAAAGTTGGGAAGAGAGGATATGGAAATTAGTGAAAGCTGAAATTTAAACAATTATTAGGAAGCAATTTACTCAAAAATATTTTGAAAGATACATCAGGTACAACAGCAACATTAGAGTTGTTGGCAGTTGGATCCTGCCATCGGAGAGCTAGGATAGGAGAATTAGAATTAGAACATTACAGCGCAGTACAGGCCCTTCGGCCCTCGATGTTGCGCCGACCTGTGAAACCATCTGACCTACACTATTCCATTTTCATCCATGTGTCTATCCAATGTCCACTTAAATGCCCTTAAAGTTGGCGAATCTACTACTGCTGCAGGCAGGGCATTCCACGCCCTTACTACTCTCTGAGTAAAGAAACTACCTCTCACATCTGTCCTATATTTATCACCCCTCAACTTGAAGCTATGTCCCCTCGTGTTTGCCACGAGGGAGAGCTGAGACTCAATCAGCCAAAAAGGCTGCATCCCCCAAACAGCAGCAATACAGTCTTTAAAGTGCATACACACCCCCCACCCAAACTCCAAACCATAAAGGACCTGCTTGTGTCCTATTACAGGAGTTTCTACAGTCAACGGCAGTGCGCCTGCCACTACCTTATCAAGATCAGCTAACACAATATAGACAGGGAATTCATCATCATTTCCGGTCTGCACAGAAGAGATGGGCTTTACTTCACCATGGTTTCTACAGTATAAACAAAGCAAAAAAAATTGGTGAAAACCTTGATGTCTGTCATAAATCAGGGAATATTAAAATAAATCAACTCAAGCTACCAGCATTAAGAGAAGTTAGTTTTCATTGGAGACTTCAGACATCTTACCCAAGATATTTTTAATTGATCACGTAAGCAGCGGCAAACATTGTTACAGAAAAACTGTACTGCTCATTTTTGTGGTCAGTCAGATGTGATACCATAATTCTCCAAATCAAGTTACTCAAAAATCCACAAAAGGTACAAAATTTGTTGGCTCTGCATGGAATGTATATGTTCCCCATAGGGACACACTAGATTTATCCAAGATCAGAAAACTTTGCCAAGGTTGGCAACATCGAGGATTAACCCCTCCCCCAATTGTGCGTGGAGTTTAACAACAATTCGCATTTATATAGTGCCTTTACTATAGAAGAATGTCCCAAGGCACTTTATAGAAACATGAACAAAATTCGACTCTGAGCCAGAGATATCAGTACAGCTGCCCAAAATCCTGGTCAAGAGGTAGTTTTTTTTTTTAAAAAGGAGACAGAGGGGCAAAGAGATTTAGGAGGGAATTCCAGGCCTTTAGGCCTAGGTAGCCAAAAGTGGGGTGACCCTGAAGCAGCAATTAAAGTTGGGGAAGCACAAGAGATCAGATTTGGAGGGGATCTGGGTGGGCTTTACAGCTAAAGGAAGTTACAGATAGGGAGGGATGAGGCCATGAAGAGATTTGATGACAAGGATGCAGACCTTCTTTGGCCTCCTTGTCTTGAGACAATAGGTAAGCACCACGAGGTGGTCAGTGGTTTGTGAAGCAGCGCCTGGAGTGGCTATAAAGGCCAATTCTAGAGTGACAGACTCTTCCACAGGTGCTACAGATAAAATTGGTTGTCGGGGCTGTTACACAGTTGGCTCTCCCCTTGCACTTCTGTCTTTTTTCCTGCCAACTGCTAAGTCTCTTCAACTCGCCACTCTTTAGCCCCGCCTTTATGGCTGTCTGCTAGCTCTGGTGATCACAGGCAACTGACTCCCACGACTTGCGATCAATGTCACAGGACTTCATGTCACGTTTGCAGACGTCTTTAAAGCGGAGACATGGACGGCCAGTGGGTCTGATACCAGTGACGAACTCGCTGTACAATGTGTCCTTAGGGATCCTGCCATCTTCCATGCAGCTCACATGGCCAAGCCATCTCAAGCACCACTGGCTCAGTAGGATGTATATGCTGGGGATGTTGGCCGCCTGGAGGACGTCTGCGTTGGAGATACAGTCCTGCCACCTAATGCTAAGGATTCTCTGGAGGCAGCAAAGATGGAATGAGTTGAGACGTTGCTGTTGGCTGACATACGTTGTCTAGGCCTTGCTGCCATAGAGCAAGGTACTGAGGACACCGGCTTGAAACGCTCAGACTTTTGTGTTCCGTGTCAGTGTGCCATTTTCCCACACCCTTTTGGCCAGTCTGGACATAGCAGTGGAAGCCTTTCCCATGCGCTTGTTGATTTCTGCATCTAGAGACAGGTTACTGGTGATAGTTGAGCCTAGGTAGGTGAACTCTTGAACCACTTCCAGAACGTGGTCGCCGATATTGATGGATGGAGCATTTCTGACGTCCTGTCCTATGACAGCTTTCTTGAGGCTGATGGTTAGGCCAAATTCGTTGCAGGCAGCCGCAATCCTGTCCATGAGTCTCTGCAGACACTCTTCTGCGTGGGATGTTATTGCAGGTAGGGGAGCCTGGCCAGGAGAGCACTGGAATGGACAAGTCGAGAGGTAACAAAGCAATGGATGAGAGTTTCAGATAAGCTGAGGCAGGGGCAGACCCAGGCAATGTTAGAGGTGGCTTTGGTGATGGAGTGGACGTGCTTGGAAGTTCATCTTAGGTGTCAAACATGACGTGTGCAAATAATCTGGTTCAGCCTCAGACAGCAGTCAGGGAACGAGGTTTGTAGTGGGGTGGAAAGACAATGGCTTCAGTCTTCCTAATATTTAGTTGAAGGCAACGCCTACTCCTCCAATACTGATGTTGGGCAGGATGTGTAACAAATCAGACAGGGGAGCAATTGAGAGGGGTGATGATGGATGCTTTTGGACAATATCACTGCATACAGATGAGAAATAGGAGAGGACAAAGGACAGATCCTTGGAGACTCCACAGGCAACCATGCAGGTAGGGAAATCTTTGCAGGTGACTTTCTGGCTACAAGTTAATAGATAAGAATGGAACCAGGTGAGGGAAGTCCCTCCCAGCTGAATAACAGAGCAGAAAGATTGAAGGAGAATTGTGTGGTGCAAAAGGTTGCAGAGGGTTTCAGAAGGATGAGGAGGGATAGTTTACCACAATCACCAACAGGATGTCAAGCTATTTTGGTTCTGCGATGGGGAAGCTACCCGATTTGAAGGATTCAAGCATGGAGTTGCAGGAAAGATGGGCAGAGATTTGGCAGATGACACGTCCAAGGATCTGGGAAAGGAAAGTTGGAACAGTAGTTTGCAAGGACAGAGAGCTTGATATTGCACCTCTCAAAAAAGAAAAAAATGAAGCAGGACAGCACAGTGGTTAGCACCGCAGCCTCACAGCTCCATCGACCCGGGTTCAGTTACGGGTACAGCCTGCGTGGAGTTTGCAAGTTCTCCCTGTGTCTGCGTGGGTTTCCTCCGGGTGTTCCGGTTTCCTCCCACAGGCAAAAGACTTGCAGGTTGATAGGTAAATTGGCCATTATAAATTGCCCCTAGTATAGGTAGGTGGTAGGGGAATATAGGGACAGGTGAGGATGTGGTAGGAATATGGGATTAGTGTAGGATTAGTATAAATGGGTGGTTGATGGTCGGCACAGACTCGGTGGGCCGAAGGGCCTGTTTCAGTGCTGTATCTCTAAATCTAAATTTGAAGGGTAGCAGGACCGTACCCGAGAAGAGGGAATCATTAACAAGAGCAACTAACAAAAGGGCCAGAAAGGGAAGCTGGGTGGTAGCAGGGTCGAGGGAGCAGAAGGTGGGTCTCATGGACAAGATGAGCTCAGAGAGGACATGATGGGAGACAGCAGAGAAACTACAGAATGAGGAGTGTTCAGGGCTAGAGCAGGGGCAAATGTTAGTGGAAGTTTGGCCCAGTGAACTAGGGAGAAGGGAGGGAAGCAGCTGAATGGATCATCTCAATCTTTGTGACAAAGAAGTTCGTGAGTTCCTCGCAATTCCTGGTGGAAAAGAGGGTGGAGGCAGCAGGGTAGTGGGATTTCAGACTCTTAACTGGTTAAAACTGCTCAGTTTACCAGCAAAGTGCACTGGTAAACATCCTGCTGCTTTTGCAGCCAGAATCAGTCTACCCATTAGGGTTATCTTTAACAGAATGTTAAATCTACTCCTCAAGGAGCTAGGTGGATTGGTGAATTATCAGTGTCCTAAGAGTACTGCAGAAAAAGGGAAAATTCAAATTATTGTAGCTGTCCGAAAGGCTTGTAAAGTTAATATTGAGGCAGAATGTACAAGCTTGGCTCATGATACAACTGACATGGGTGTGCTTAAAGTAGATAGTGAGTGAAAAATATGTATTCTATTCTTTCGCACTGAATTTGAAAGCAATGCTGTCCCACCCTACTTATATTAAAAATGTAATACTGAATAATGAAAGATGATCTGGAGACATGCCCACAACTGCTGGTCATAGCTCAAGATGAATACCGCCTTCTGTAAGCTACAGAAATGTATATTATAGCTGATAGGATAAAGGGATTAATGTGCATTGAAGCCTGACTGCTGTTAAAACAAAAACAATGCAGTCATTATATCCATCAATTGAACAGTGTCCTTGATCACTAGCTGGACAATTTCTTAAATACCAAACATTTTATTGTACAAATTGGTTGGGATGGGACCTAATGGCATAGACTGAGTGGGAGAGGGGAAGGGCCAATGGCTTTCCATAGCCACTTTGGCAGACAGTTCTGTGGTCAGGAGCATCCACGGTGAACATATTTGGCCACACAAGTGAGAGTGTCAGCCTGATGCCAGTGGAAAGACAGAGTTATTCTGACTCTAGTACTGTTCTGTCACATAGAAATAAGTGTCCTTCAACGACCAATTTTTGTTGCATGACGTAGCACTGGAAGAGAAGCATCCCCATCTTTTTGACATAAAAGACGAATCAAGTTTGCGAATATGGGACTGTTTTTTGCTCTCAATAGCTCATACTGTTCATTTGCCAATTACACTTGCACACAGACTTCCTATGGGAATTTGCACTGAAACTTACTGACCAGTGGTGTACCGCAGGGATCAGTGCTGGGACCCTTGCTGTTTCTAGTGTACATTAATGATTTAGATGTGACTAAGAGGTATGATTAGCAAGTTCTCAGATGACATGAAAATTGGTGGTGTCGTAAATAGTGAGGAGGAAAGCCTTAGATTACAGGACAATATAGACAGGCTGGTAAGATGGGCAGAGCAGCGGCAAATGGAATTTACTCATGAGAAGTGATGCATTTTGGGAGGACTAACAAGGCAAGGGAATATACAATAGGTGGTTGGACCCTAGGAAGTACAGAGGGACCTTGGTGTACTTGTGCATAGATCACTGAAGGCAGCGGCACAGGTAGGTAAGGTGGTTAGGAAGGCATTTGGGATACTTGCCTTCATTAACCGAGGCACAGAATACAAGTGCAGGGAGGTTATGATGGAGCTGTATACAACGCTAGTTAGGCCACAGCTGGAGTACTGCGTACAGTTCTGGTCACCACACTATAGGAAGGGTGCAATTGCACTGAAGAGGGTGCAGAGGAGATTCACCAGGATGATGCCTGGGCTGGCGCATTTTAGCTATGAAGAGAGAGGCTGAAAAGGCTAGGGCTGTTTTCCTTAGAGCAGAAAAGGCTGAGGGGAGACCAGAGAGAGGTATACAAAATTATGAGGGGCATAGCTAAGGGAAAAAGTTTCTTCCTATTTACCCTAGCATAGGTGTCGATAACCAGGAGGCATAGAATTAAGGTAAGGGGCAGGAGGTTTAGAGGGGATTTGAGAAAAAAGATTTTTCACCCAGCAGGTAGTTGGAATCTGGAACACACTGCCTGAAGGGGTGGTCGAGGCAGGAACCCTCAACATTTTAGTATTTAGATGAGCACTTGAAACGCCATAGCATACATGGCTATGGGCCATGTGCTGGAAAATGGGGATAGGTGCTTGATGGCCAGCAGGGACACAATGGGCCGAAGAGCCTGTTTCTGTGTTGTATAACTCTATGACAAGACGCAAAAAGTGCACTGCCATCAAAAGAGCACCTGGGAGCTGCAGGAGGACAAGCAACTGTAGCGCCATGACCAGACTAATGCATTGTTAATGAGCAGTGTAGCGAATGAATCAGGGTCAGTTAGAATACTGAATTCGTGAAGACAATGTCAAATTAGCTACAGAAAGTGGGAGAGCACAAGCAGGAGTGACAAGAGAAAGGGAAATGTGCAGGGTGGGTGGAAAACAGTGAGTCAAGACACAAAATACTGCAATAGCAGAGTTTTTGGAAGAGCAGGAGGAAAAAGCAACTTCCTGATTTGTGTGTGCGGTTGAAGTTGCCATCCTTCCATGTGAATAAACGGTGAATGCCATTCACCCCATTGTTATTTTTACCATAAATTCCAGTCCACATTTGTTTAGGAACAGGAATAGGTTTACTAACTACTGTTCATTTACGTTTAAATATTTGTTAATTTTTAGCCTCAGCCTCATTCTGGCCCTAGAGGGAGTCCAATGAAGGTTCAATGGACTGGTTCCTGGCACATGGTGATTGTCCTTTGAAGAGAGATTGAGTAAATTTGGTTTATATTCCTTGGAGTTTAGAAGGATGAGAGAAGATCTAATCGAAACATAAAATTCTCAATAGGCTTGATGGCATATACTGAGAAAGGCTTTCCCCTGCCTGGGGAATCTAGAACATGGGGTCACAGTCTCAGATTAAGGGGTCGGCCATTTTAGGACTGAGATGAGGAGAGATTTCTTGAAAGGGTTACGAATCTTTGGAATTCTCTACCCCAGAGAGCTATGGATACTCAGTCGTTGAGTATATTCAAGGGAGAGGTTGATAGATTTTCAGATACCATGGGAATTAAGGGATATAGGGATAGTACAGGAAGGTAGAGTTAAGTTACATGATCAGCCATGATCTTGTTTAATGGCAGAGCAGGCTCAAAGGGCCAAATGGCCTACTCCAACCCAATTTATATTCAGAGTGTACATTCATCTGCCGACCAAAGGCAAGCAGACAGATAACAACACATGATACACTCCACAAAGGTTCTGAACAATTTACAAGACATTGGGTGGGCAGACATGAGACGCAAGGTGTTCTTACCGGGTGTATCCCAACAGTGAACAAAATAGAAAAGCAAAATACTGCAGATGCTGGAAATGCTCAATAGGTCTGGCAGCATCTGTGGAGAGGAAGAGTTAGTGTTTCAAGTCTGATCTTACATCAGAACTGTTCTGATGAAAGGTCACAGTCCTGAAAAGTTAACTGTTTCTCTCCACAGATGCTGCCAGATTTATTGAGCATTTCCAACATTTTCTGTGAACTAAAATAGGACAGGTGGTGTCAAAGTCCAAAACTAACAGTGCAATTTCAAAAAGACATGTTGAGACCAGTAATTACTTATACTAGCTAGATTATAGCAAGCAAATGAGTAATTTTTTGGCAATTTTTCTTACCACCTGTTCATAAGGCGCCAACTCTTTGCTCAAGAACAGTTCTATGGGTGTCAGTGGCCTCTGGTACCTTACCCAAGCAGTCATTGTTTGCAAACCTGGTCAGCAAGCATTTGTAGAATACTGAACTATGGTGGGCATCACAGTTTTGTCTCAGCAGAAAATCAGGAATGGGAACTTGACGATTTTAAAAAGGTACAAAAAAGGAATCCCAAACAAACATTAGGTATACATGAGCTAATTTTACACATCTCAGTTTCAAGACCATACTGCAACAGCAAACCCAAGAGTCGCTGCAGCCATGAAAATGATAACAAATGATGGCCATTACAAAAATTCAATCATCTTTCTCTTTAAAACTTGGGTTTAACGTCTTGCCTTGGAGTTGGAATCTTTTTTGTTTAAAATTCACATTCATCACAAAAAGGCAGATTCTATAGGTAGCCTATATGCTCATGAAGAACATAAGAAATAGGAGTAGTAGGAGTAGGCTATTCAGGGCCTCGAGCCTGCTCTGCCATTCTACAAAATTATGCTGATCTGACTATGGCCTTAACTCTACTTTCCTGCCTGCTGGACATAGCTCGACTTCCTTGCAGATCAAAAATCTGTAACTCAGGCTTGAATACATTCAATGACCCAACCTCCACTAAAGGTCTGCTCAAGTCACAAAAATAAAACCCTGACCCAAAGCCAATGGAACCACATGGGACCAGAGCCTGACCTGGCCCAAGTCTCTCCATTTCCATGCTCCCCACCCCGAGCCCAACCCACCCCCGATCCGACCACCGCAATGTTCCCTTTACCTACCTTCCAACTCCCAATCTGCCGGAAGCTGCAGCAGGAGCGCGATGATGTCATAGAGACGCTCACTGCACAGACTCAGTTTCCCTGCTTGATGTCCCGGACTCGCAGCTCAGTTAAGTTTTTAAACTTTCAGCCCTTACCTTGCTGTGTGTCCCTGACCCAGTCCAACCCAAGCCCGCAAGACGGACCCGGAACAGCGGCCCAACCCAACTCCGACACATGTCATCGGGTTCGGGTGGGGTAGCAGGCCTTTAACCTCCACAACTCTGGGTGAGAATTCCAAACACTACTGACCCAGAGAGAAGAAATTCCTCATCTGTCTTAAATGGGAGACCCCTTAATTTGAAACGCTGTCTCCTAGTTTTAGACCACCACATAAAAATCCTCTCAGCATCTACCCTGTCAAGCCCCCTCAGAATCTTGCATGTTTCAATAAGATCACCGCTTATTCTTCTAAACTCCAATGAGTATAGGCTCAACCTTTCCTCATAAAGCAAAGCCCACATCCCAGGAAATAGCCTAGTGAACTTCCTCTGTGCAGCTTCCAATGCAAGTCTGTCCCTCCTTAAATAAGGTGACCGAAATTGTATACAGTACTCTAGGTGTAGTCTCAGCAATGCCCTGTACAGCTGTACCTGCATGCTGACTTTGAGATTCATGTACAAGGATACCCAGATCTCCCCGTACTGCAGCATCCTAGTCTTTCTCTCTTTAAAATAAATATTCTGCTTTTCTATACCTGCCAAAGTGGACAAACTCACATTTGGCCACATTATACTCCACCTACTAAATTTTTGCCCACTCATTCAACCTATCCTCCTCACAACTTGCTTTCCTACCTATCTTCGCAACACCAGCAAATTTGGCTACAATACATTCGGTCCCTTCAACCACGTCATTTAGATCATAAATAGTTGAGGCCCCAGCACTGATCCCTGTGGCACTCCACTAGTTACAGTTTGCCATCCAGAAAATGACCCATTCTTCCTGCTGTTTCCTGGTAGCAGCCAGTCCTCTATCCATGCTCAAAATATCACCCCCAACATCATAAGCTTTTATCTAGTGTAGTAACCTTTCATGTGGCACCTTATCGAAGGCCTTTTGGCAATCCATCTACTGGCTCCCCTTCATCCAACCTGCTTGTAACATCCTCAAAGGACTCTAATAAATGTCAAACACGATTTCCCTTTCACAAAGCCATGTTGACTCTGCCTAACTGTATTATGATTTTCTAGATGTCCTGCTACTACCTCTTTAATAATGGATTCGAGCATTTTCCCCAACAGCAGACATTAGGCTCCCTGGCCTATGGTTTTCAGCTCCTACCTTTCTTAAATAGAGGTGTTACATTTGGGATTTTCCAATCCACTGTGACCTTTCTAGAATTTAGGGAATTTTGGAAAATTACAACCAATGCATCTGCTATCTCTGCAGCCACTTCCTTCAAGACCCTCAGATGTAGGCCATCAGGTCCAAGGGACTTGAGCCTTCAGTCCCATTACTTGTCTTCTAGTGATAGTGTTGCTTCCTAATTTTCTACTATTGGGATTTTTTTTGTGTGTCTTCTCCTGTGAAGTCGAATACAAAATACTTGTTCAAAGCCTCTGCCATTCCCTCATTTTCATTATTAAATTCCCCAGTCTCACCCTCTAAGGGACCAATGTTCACTTTAGCTACCGCTTTCCTTTTTATATATTTGTAGAAGCAAAACACATCCTTGGTGTGCAAAATGATTGGGATAACATCCCTCAATGCAACTATCTAACCATGCATTATTCAGGTATATACCGGAGGTATTATAGCTGCCCCATCACCCCAGATCTCTGACTGACGGACCACATATTTCAAACAATACTACTCATTTTATATTAGAAAACAAATTTCTGCAGAAGCAAAAGAAAACTATTTCTCACCAGAACTTAACATATCCCAAGATTTTCAATAAAATGCTCGAAAACTTTGAAGTTGCTTGCAAGGAGGTTGCCTCAGTCTGCATCAAGCTACAGAACATATTACACCCCAAGTTTACTGAACAGGAAGATACCATTCAAGCTACATCAGCTCTTTGCTAAATCAATTCAAAACTAACCCCACTGCTTTTGTCTCTCCCAGTGGCCGTGTGACTTCATCTAATTCTTGATAACGTGTAATGGTCTCTGCCTCAACAATTTCATGCTGTAACAATCTTTGGAGTGAAGAAATTTCTCCTTCCCTCTGATGATTCTAAAAAGGACGATCGCTGATCAGTTGCTGTTCCACCTCAAAGCCCTTTCAAAGTTTAAAAATATCTATTAAACCTCCTCCAGTGCCCCAGTTCCACAACTACAACTTTCCCCACCTTGGTAAACCCATGTCATCTAGCTTTTATGGCTTGGATGCTAAAACTGCACACAATACTTGAAATGTAGCAGAACTGAGATTTTGCATACATTACTGTTTTATTCTTGCACTCTTCATAAAAATCAAAAATGATGGCCTATCAATCTGAACTTACTTTCAGGGAATCGTGTATTTGAATTAAAGGCCGGCTCAGGTCTGCAAATGAAACCTGACCCGAGCTCAACAGAACCACATCCGACCTGAGCCCTTTCATTATTTTCCTGCGCTGACCACCGGAATAAAGTTGGTTACATTAAAGAGGTTGTGCCCTATCTTTAATGGAATTGCTCACTGCAGACTATTTCCCGCCTTGACCTCCTAGCCGTCACTGTGTCTGACCCGGCCCCGAATGCCAGACCCGGAAAAGCAACCTGACCGAACCAGAGACGTCGCCGGGTCCCGTCAGGTATCCAGGCTCCAATTTGAATCCATAGCTCTCTTCACATTCTTCAGCATGGTTCCATTGAGGCTATGCCACATTGCTTATTTTTTTTCAAGCCATAAATATTGTACACCTCCACAAAATTAAATACATCTCCCACTTCTCTGCCCTACAAGTCTTTCCAAAAACCCCCAACTTGAATAAAAGTTCACAATCGCATTTCCACCCCAATCCAAATTATCTATAAAATTCCAAAGAAAAGCAGATCCCAGCTCCTAGCCCTCTGTAACTACACCATTTCCAACCCTTTTCAATCCAAACACCATCCATTTACCCTTGCCTCTTTCTCCAGTTAACCAACTTTCTACTCATACATTTCCTATTGCAGCAGAGCCCTCAGCGTTTGTAACAAGCCTCGATACACCTTAGAGCGCCTGGACTAGCCATCAACACCACAGATTACTGACACAGTTACCTGTAAACGTGGGAGAAAAGCTACAGTAAAATTTATTGCTGATCTGGAACCAATAAAGCTTTGCAATATCCATCCAACCATTTCCAGGTAAAAAAGGACGTAGAAAAAGATCCTGATGAGTTGTTTACGAAGAAGTCACATTCAAAGCAAAATCAATTAGTAAATTCACATCTGGCAGGCTACCCTTTGTGAAAATGGGTCAAGTAGCCATCATGCACAACATGATGTCAAAGATGAAAAAATGTGCCTTTAGTGTATAATATCTCCAGACAGATTTGTATATTCACTATTTACAGGTTTAGAACAAAAGGATAGAAGTCATCAGCAACTCCCATAGCTTCAATTTTAAAAGTTCTAAATATACTGGCTTAAATAACATTCATATGAAGGGATAATAGAAATATGTAACAATGCAGGGCAGAATCCTTATCCATCATTAATGCCATTTGCCAATGAACACTATTCTGAGCCCAGTAAATAGTAAACGGCTAATAATAATGTTCAGAAAGTTGAGATGCATTAATAAAAGGTGAATTATCTTGTGCGGCAAAAGCATCTTGCCACCTGACATCAAGACAGAACAGATGTTCTACACAACATAATCAAAACCTACTTCGAGGGATTATTCTAAATATAGACATGGCATTTTAAAGGCTATTCTTAAAAGGTTGCATTCTTCACAAAACATGGAAGTGACCACTGCAATGTGACTGCAAAGCACAAACATATGCTATGCATTAATAAAGCTATACCATTTAATTTACTTTAGCTTAAAAGTCAATATGACCCATTCAGAATTTTCAGTTAAAATTCTTTCAAAAGTTCAATTAATAGTTTCAGTTTTGATTTGGGGGAACCACTATTAAAAACTGTTCCATTTTAAAAATCATGGAATTTAAGCCCATAAACTCAAAACCAAGCAACTACAAAAAATACTGCAGATGCTGGAAATACTCAGCAGGTCTGGCAGCATCAGTGGAGAAGTAGAGTTAATGTTTCAGGTCTGTGACATTTCATCAGAACTGGGAAACGTTAGAAATTTAATAGGTTTTGGGCAAGTGTGGGAGGGGCGGGGAGAAAAGGTAGGAAAAACAGAGGGAAGGGTCTGTGAGATGGTGGGAGGCAGGAGAGATTAAACGACAAAAGAGTTAGTCATGGAAGAACAAAGGGAGTGGTAATAGGGATGGTAAAGAAACAGCTAGAAATAGTGAGGTCAGGCAGCATCGGGGGTGGGGGAGGGAGAAGAGGGATGAATGAATCAGAGTTAATGTTTCAGGTCAAAGGTTCAGTTTCTCTCTCGACAGATGCTGCCAGACATGTTGAGTATTTCCAGCAGCTGCAATATATGCCCAGAAGAGGTGCAAATGGCTGGATTCTGAATAGCTGCCATCCAAAAGCAAAAAGGGAAAGAGAACAAGCAAGAAAAAAAAAAACTTTTACTTGTTCCATTACCACCCCCTTTGGCCTTGCACCATTAAACTTTTTTCATTTAATCTCTCCTGCCCTCCACCCCATTACAGACCTCTCTTTGTTCTTCCCACCCTGCCCAATTTCACCTGGTCAAAACCTATTTCGAACTTTTCCCAATCCTGTTGAAAGGTCATATAACTGAAACGTCAACTATTTTAGACATCCTACCATAATAAAGCATATAGAAATGTTTTTTTGAAATGTAGATATGCAAGAAATTTTAAATCCAAGCACAATAATCTTAAGTATTACATGTCAAACTTTTCAAAAAACATACACCAGGAAAATGGAGAAAAAAGGTCCCCAAAATTTACTTACACAAATATGACAAAATACAAGTTTTCATTCTAGCTAACATTTCAGGCATTGCTCATTCGAAGCAAGATGTTGAATATTACATTACTCAGTAGTCTGCTCAAAAGCCTTAAGGGAAATCATTTGAATGCTTTAAAGTACAGGTATTGGATTTAAACAAATTATGCAGAACAAGTTAACAAGACTGTATGAAAAGTAGCAGTGATTATCTTTAACAAACCCAGTTAATTTTAATTGTACATTAGTGAGTCAGAAATTCTCCTCACAAGTCACCTTCATACAAGCTGCAAATACTCCAACAGTTGCAGTCCTACAAATACACAAAAAAAGTTTATTCAAATCCACTTTGACCTCCAGGTCTACACAAAACAGCATGGCCCATAATCAAGATATCCCCCTGCCACTACCAGCATCCTTAAGTGGGTGCCTGGATCGCATTCACGTTCAAGATTTGAGACCAAATTGGTCAAAAACAGTGTAATGTACATTGCTTAACAGGTCAAGGAGATGTGGTTCCGTAGAACAAGATAAGTTGCAACACCAAATATTACACAAAATATCACGAGGGCTATCTTTATAAAAAGTGTCTGAAAAATTGGAAAAAACATTGGGCAAAACAATGCAGATGAACAGTTAGTCTTTAAAATCATTCTAAAACAAAAATACCATTATCTACGTCCCAAGTTATTGAAAACAAAGTGCACAGGACTAAACAAATCAAATTTGTTTACTAGAGATGTGCGAAGACAAAGAGTTAAACACTTTAGCAGATTAAAAGGACTGGAATCCATAGGAGAATAGTCAAATACCATGTGCAATTAAGAGAAATGAGAGCAGCCAAGAGAGAAAATAGACAATTGTGGTAGGAATGACAAAGCTTTTTCAGCTACAACAGGCATCCAAGGACCATTAAAGATTGTACAAGGCCATTTAACAAAGATCTCAAAAAGAGACTGAAATGGACTTAAGGTATGACGATGGTGTTAAATGATTGCTTTCCATCAGTCCCCATTCCAGTGGGCATTGTTCAACAACCAACTATGGGTTGTACTATAGATTAGAAAATTGTAAGATATTAAAATAGCTAATTTTTAGACAGAATAAAGAACCTGAAAGTAAATTGGGCTGCAGTTCCAGACGACATACAGAGTGTGATAAAAAGGATGGGGCATGTGCTTTCCAAGTCCTTTGGCTACAACTTTTAACAAGTTGCCAGAATCTGCTATTGGTCCCTTGGTTGGGAAGAATGGAAATCTGAGCTAGACTGGAGGCAGCGGCAGATAAATCAGAGCAGGGTGGAGAGAGAACATGGACTTTCCAGTGTTTGCCAAAAGTAGCGAGCAGTAATGTTGGAGGACAGCAGGTCAGTGATTGGTTGGTCAGTTGAGTTTGAAGGTTTGCTTTCTCTCTAAACTAGTGCAGTGGTTTAAACTCAGGAAACTATAAAAGTACTGTATTAAATTTACAGTTTAACTTAAAATTTCAACCAGGTTAAGTATAAATAAGTGTTATAAACAATAAGATTAATAAAGAATTTGCCTCTAGACCTGCTCTGTGCTCTCATTAAAATTGATTTACACAAGGTACTGATTAGATTCTAAAAGCGGGAAGATATATTTTTCTTGGATAATGGATGCACGGAGCAGAGACCTGTTGCGTGCAATTCTTGCATAATGTGGGAACTTCAGGACACTTCATGTGTCGAGGGACCACTTGTGTAGGAAGCGTCTCCAACTGTTTGAGCTCAAGCTCAGGATTTCGGAGCTGAGGGGCAGCTGGAGTTAATGTGGAGCATCAGGGAGGATGAGAGTTTCCTGAATTGCACGTTCCAGGAAGTGATCACCCCACAGGCAGTGAGTTCAGGATAGTAGCTTGGTGTCTATCTGGAAGAGCAGGAGTCTTCAGGGGGTATGTCACTCTTAAACTGGTAACCAGTGGAGACTGAAGGACATAGCGACACCTTGAAGGGGTGTAGTCTAGATCATGGCACCAACGGGCAAGGGACTGCACAGGAGAAAACAATTTTAAAAAAGTAGAAATGCAGTCATTATAGGAGATTCCATAGTTGGTGGGTGTGTGTGGGTGTGGTGGGGGAAGAGAAGGGATGAGAGAAAGAGAAAGAGAAAAAAAAAGGTGCACTTTTGCAACTGTTATTGCGAGTCCTGCATGGTGTGTTGCTTCCTTGGTGTCAGGGTAAAGGATATCACCAAGAGGGTGCACAATGTTCTGCAGAGGGAAGAGTGAGCCAGAAATTGTGGTTAAATGTTGGTATCAACAACAGACAGCAGGTATTGAGGTCCGAACATTTGATTTTCAGGAGCTGGGGAGGAAGTTAAAAATTAAAGATTTCAAAAAAGGTTAGGTTACTCCCAGGCCACATGCTAGCAAGAGTACAAACAGGAAGATAGGGATGATCAATGCTGGGTTGAGGCATGGTGAAGGAGGGAAGGCTTCAGATTCTTGGGGCTTTGGGGCCAGTTCTGGGACAGGATGCACCTCTTCAGCAGGGATGGGTTATAATTCAACAGGACTGAGACCAATGTCCTTATAGGGAGGTTCAGTAATGTGGTTGGGGAGGGTTTAAACTAAATTGACAGGGTGATGGGCACCAGTATATAGAAGTAGATAAAAGGAATAAAAGGTGCAAAACGGAGTGAGTGTTGAATAGTACTAGAGAAGGTAGTACCACATTAGATAGGAGCAGACCAAGAAGGAATATGAGGAATACAAAGACCAGTTTACAATGCATGTATGTTAATGCACAAAGTGTGGCGAATAAACTGGTGAGCTACAAGCACAAATAGCCATGTGGGAATATGATGTACTGGCAATAACAGAAACGTAGCTTATAAAATGATGATTACTGGGTGCTTGATAGTGAACGATACAAAAACAGTACAGAAAAGATAGAGAAGGAAAAAGGGAAGGTGAGGTGGCAGCACAGATTAGTGAAGACAATGTAGTGTTGTAAAGAGGATGTCCTTGAGGGGCAAGACAGAATCCATCTGGCGAAAGTTGAGAAGCTAAAAGGGTACAATCATGCTGATGGGAGTATTCTACAGGCCTTCAAATAGAGAGAGACGGAAGAGGAAATCAATAGGGGAAAAAGAAAATCACAGAAATGTTTAAGAACTATACAGGTGTGATATTCACAGAATGACAGAATTGTTACAGCGCAGAAGGAGGCCATTCATTACATCATGTCCACTCTGGCTCTCAGTCCCATTCCCTTGCCTTCATCCCATAACCCAGCACATTCTTCCTCTTCATATAATTGTCTAATTCCCTTCTGAACGCTTCAATTGAACCTGCCTCCACCACACTCTCAGGCAGCGCATACCAGAACTTATTTGGGTAATTAAAGTCCCCAATATCAATTGAGATAATGTTACCGATAAGGAGGAAGAAATTTCTGAAACATATTCAGGAGAACTTCTTTGGCCAGTATGTTCTTGGTCCAAGTAGGAAGGAGGCATTACTGGATCTGGTACTGGGGAATGAGATGGGCCAAGTGTCTGTGTTCATCGCATAAGGTTTAGACTAGCAAGGAACAATCGCAAGTATAACTTCTAAATTGGAAGAGGGCTAACTTCACTGGGATGAGAAGGGATCCAGCCAACGTAAAATAGAACCAAAGACGGACAGGAAGACTAAAAGAATGGATGATCTTTGTGAGGATATTTCAGGTACAGGCGAGGTACATTCCGACAATGGAGAAAGGTAAAAGGAACCAAAGTCAGGGTCCTTGGATGATGGAGATAGAGACTATGATCAAACAAAAAAGGGTCTATGATTCATATCAGGTGAATGCTTCAGGTGAGAAACAGGCTAAATATGGCAAAAAAGGCAAGGCTTAAGGCTCTTTATCTGAATGCACACAGAATTTCTAACAAGATAGATGAGTTGATGGCACAAATAGCTATCAAGTCATACTCATTAATTTCTATTAGAGATGTGGTTGCAGGGTGACCAAGACTGGGAACTCAATATTCAAGGGTATTTGACATTCTGGAAAAATAGGCAAAAAAGAAAAGGAGGTGGGGTAGCTTCGTTAATAACAGAAGGTATCAGTGTGGTGGTGTGTAGTGATATAGGTGCAAAAGATTGTGATGTGGAATCAGTTTGGGTGGAAATAGTCTATAGTCCCTCGAAGAGTTGCCTCACTGCAGGACAAAGTATAAATCGGGAAATAACGGAGGCATGTAAGAAGGGTGCTACAATAGTCATGGGTGATTTCAATCTGCATATTGACTGGACAAATCAGAGATTGGCAGAGGTAACATGGAAGACGAATTTGTAGAGTGCACCAGGGATTGTTACTTAGAGCAATACGTTGCAGAACCCACCAGGGAACAGGCTATTTTAGAACTAATGTGAATTGAGGTAGGATTAATAAGAGATATCATAGTTAAGGATCCTCGAGGGGGTAGCGATCACAAGATGGTAGAATTTCAAATTCAGTTTGAGGACGAGCAACTCGGGTCTCAAACCAGTCTTCTCAATTTAAACAAGGGCAATTATAGAGGTATGAAGAAACAGTTGTCTAAAGTGCGCTGGGAAAATAAACTAAGGGGAAGGTCAGTGGATGAGCAGTGGCAGACATTTAAGCAGATATTTCATAACAATCAGCAAAAATTTATCCCGGTCAAAAAGGACTCGATGAGAAGGATGAACCACCTATGGTTAACAAAGGCAGTCAAGGAGAGTATCCAATCAAAAACTAAGGCATACAAAGCAGCAAAACCTAGTGGTAGGCCAGAGGATTGGGAATTTTTTTTTTTAATAAAGGAACCAGCAGCGAATGACTAAAAAGCTAATAAAAATGGAAAAAACTGATTATGAATGTTTTTATATTTCTGGTCAATTTACAAACAGCAAGAGCTTCTACGGGTATATAAAAAGAAAGAGGATAGCGAAAGTGAACGTGGGACCCTTGGAGGATGCAACTGGAGAATTGATAATGGGGAACAGGGAAATGGCAGATAATTGAAAACAATATTTTGCATCAGTCTTCACTGTGGAGGTTACTATAAACATCCCACAGATATCAGATAAGCAAGGAGCTAATGGGAGGAAAGATCTTGTAACAGTCTCCATCACGAGGAACGAAGTATTTGACAAACTAATGGGACTAAAGGCAGATAAGTCGCCAGGACCTAATGGCCTGTATCCAAAGGTTTTAAAGGAAGTGGCCGCAGAGATACTGGAGGCATTGGTCAAAATATTCCAGACCTTACTGGATTCCAGGAGGGCCTCAGCAGATTGGAAAATCGCTAATATAATGCCCCTGCTCAAGAGGGAGGGAGACAAAAAGCAGGAAACTATAGGCCAGTCAGCCTAACATCAGTCATTGGGAAAATGCTAAAGTCCATTATTAAAGGAAGAAATAGCAGGACATTTAGAAAAGCTTAACGCAATCAAACTAACAGTCAACATGGTTTTGTGAAAGGGAAATCACGTTTGACAAATTTGCTAGAGTTCTTTGAGGA
Source organism: Heterodontus francisci (assembly GCF_036365525.1). Classification (NCBI taxonomy): domain Eukaryota; kingdom Metazoa; phylum Chordata; class Chondrichthyes; order Heterodontiformes; family Heterodontidae; genus Heterodontus; species Heterodontus francisci. Next base: position 44,579,549 of record NC_090390.1, read on the forward strand.
TGTTTAGTTTAGTTTAGTTTAGAGATACAGCACTGAAACAGGCCCTTCGGCCCACCGAGTCTGTGCCGAACATCAACCACCCATTTATACTAATCCTACACTAATCCCATATTCCTACCAAACATCCCCACCTGTCCCTATATTTCCCTACCACCTACCTATACTAGTGACAATTTATAATGGCCAATTTACCTATCAACCTGCAAGTCTTTTGGCTTGTGGGAGGAAACCGGAGCACCCGGAGGAAACCCACGCAGACACAGGGAGAACTTACAAACTCCACACAGGCAGTACCCGGAATCGAACCCGGGTCCCTGGAGCCGTGAGGCTGCGGTGCTAACCACTGCGCCGCCCCGATTGTAAGGATGTAAGTAGTAGAGCTGATAAAGGGGAACAGGTAGATGTAGTGTATTTTGATTTCCAGAAGGCATTCGATAAAGGTGCCACATAAAAGATTATTGCACAAGATAGGAGCTCACGGTATTGGGAGTAATGTATTTGCACGGATTGAGGATTGGTTGACTCACAGAAGATAGAGAGTCAGGAAAAAGTCCCATTAATCAGGTTGGAAAGATGTGGAGTGCCACAAGGATCAGTCCTAGGGCCTCAATTATTTACTATCTATATTAATGACGTGGGGGGGGGGGGGGGAGGGGGCAGAGAGCAATATATTCAAATTTGCTGACGATACAAAAATAGGCGGGAGTGCATGTTGTGATGAGGACATAAGGAATCTGCAAGGGGATATAGATAGGTTGAATGAGTGAGCAAAAACCTGGCAGATGGAGTTTAATTTAGGAAAGTCTGAGATCATGCACTTTGGTAGGAAGAATCAAAAGGCAGACCATTAATTAACAGAGACAGACTTCAAAAAAGTGCAGCAGAGAGGGATCTGGGTGTTCTTGTGTATGAAACACAAAAGTTAGCATGCAGGTGCAGCAAGTAATTAAGAAGGCAAATGGAATTTTGGCCTTTATTGCTAGGGTGTTGGAGTTTAAAAAAATAGGGAAGTCTTGTTACAACTGTACAGGGTATTGGTGAGGCCACACCAGGAGCACTGCATAGAGTTTTCGTTCCCGTATTTAAGGAAGATATGCTAGCATTGGAGGTAGTTCAAGAGATTCACTTGGCTGATTCCTGGGATGAAGGGGTTGCCTTATTAAGAATAGCTAAACAGGTTAGGCCTTTATTCATCGGAGTTTAGAAGAATGAGAGGTGATCATATTGAATCATAAGATTCTAAGGGGGCTTGACAGGGCAGATGTTGAGAAGATATTTCCACTAGTGGGGGAATCTCGAACTAGGGGACATAGTTACAGGATAAGGGACACTCATTTAAAATGGAGATGCAAAGGAATTTCTTCTGAGGGTACTGAATATCTGGAATTCTGTATCCCAGAGAGTTGTGGAGGCTAGATCACTGAAAGTATTTAAAGAGGTAGATAGATTTTTGAAATAATCGGGGAGTTGAGGGCTATGAGGAGCTGGGACAAAAGAGGAGTTGAGGTCTGGGGCAGATCAGCCATGATCTTATTGAATGGCAGGGCAGGCTTGAGGGGCCACATGGCCTACTCCTATTTCTTACGTTCTTAATAAGTTGAGGGGGGGGGGGGGGAAGTGAACAGAAAAATAAGACTGGCAAAGAGAGAATGAGAATAGAATGCCAGTCAACATAAAAGGGAACCCAAAAATCTTCTACTGGCATGTAAATAGTAAGTGGGTAGTAAGAAGTGGGATGGGGCCTATTCATAAAGAGGTGATGTATGCTTCGAAGTGCAGGGCAAGGCTAGAATACTTAATGAGGACTTTATAGGTGTTTACTGAAGAGGATACTGACAAAATATCAGTAGAAGCAGAAATGGTAGAGGTAATGGATGGGGTGAAAATTGAAAGGCAGGATGTACTGGAAAGGCTGGCTATGCTTAGAGTGGATAAGTCACTTGGTCCAAATGGCTTGCATCCCAGATTGCTAAAGGAAGTACGGGTGGAAATAGAAGGACTGGCGACAATCTTCCCTAGATACAAGGGAGGTGCCAGAAGATTGGAGAGTGGCAAATGTGACACCCTTATTAAAGAAAGTGTAAGGACATTCCCAATAACTACAGGCCAGTCAAGTCTATCAGTGATGGGTATGGTTATAGAAACAATCTTGGGGCGGGAGAAAAAGAGAGAAAACAGGCACTTGGAGAGGTTGAGTTCATTAAGGAGAGTCAACATGAATTTTTAAACAGATCATGTTTGACTAATCTAATTGAATTTCTGTAAGCAAATTTAGATTCACTAAGTGAATGGGCCAAACTCTGGCAAATTTTATTCAACTGGAATAAAAAGTGTAACGTTATGCATTTGGGAAGGATCAACAGCACATACACTTCACGTGCAACATATAAAAATCAGTTAAGAAAAAAAACCTTGGCTTTATAGTTTGCATTTAATAAAAAGGTCGTGACCAATGCCATGCAGCTTTAGCCAAAGCAAATAGGTCATATTTTTAGAACTGTTCAAATATAAAACAAAGCACACCACTTTGTCCCATGCAAGATCTTGGTTAGACCACATTCAGAATACTACAGCCAGTTTTGGTCTCCTCATTTGATGAATGATAGAAGCTTTGGAAAAGGTTCATAGGAGAACCAGAAGAATGCCTCTAGCTTAAAATAAGCTTAATTACACAAAGGCTTAAAAGAAACTAGGTCTATTCACTTTGCAGATGCATAGACTTTGGTGTTTTTTGATCGAGTCCAACTATTTTATATCCCTCTATTATGTTCCTATTGATAAATTATTTTAGTAAATTGGAGAAGACAAGGGGTCATATGTACAAGTTGCTCAAGGGAAGGCAAAGTTAGATGTTTGGTGTTCCTCCCAACCCTGAAGGATAGTAGACCTATGAAGCAAATTACCAGCTCTTGTATTGAGTGAAGACTCTCCGCAGTACCAATTCCTGACTGGGATGGAAATCACATTTTATAAAAGAAATAACAGGCAATATTGTCAAGGTGGTGCCTCCTGCACTAATTCAGATCAGCCAAGAAAGGGAATTTTGTTAGATGCTCCTCTTTCCTCCTCCCCCCCACCCCCCCCCCCCCCCACCCCAAATAGTCATTTTTTGTGTCTTCCCAGATCATATGGCTGCTGGGTGTAGATGGTATCTAAATAATGCTTCACACCTCATGATTGTTTTGAGTAGGCTTGATGGACTAAAGGGTCTTTTGCTATTGTTTGTGTTTTAAAACATGACATTCTCAGCCAGAAACATTCTATATTACACTGTTCAATCTGCAGACTTGGTTTACTTGATTCTTCAAAGGGAACAAATTTCCTGAATATTGGAGTCAATAGTCTTGCTTTATTTTAATTGTATGCCAAAAACATTCATAAATGCACAATAAATTTCAAGAAACTTGTTTATCACTCACCTGCTGCTGTGGCTCAGTTAAGTTTCATATTGTGAAAGAAGAGATCGAATTTCAGGTGTCAGGTGATCAGCTGCCTTGACAGCTTCTGTTATCGCCCTACGGTATACTCCTTTTTTCTTTCTGTTAAACCTCAACTTAAAATACTCCAGAAATGGGGAGATTTTTGACAGAGAAAGTAATGATGTTGTAGGTGATCCAAACCAAGACACTCTGGCTTCCTGCCACTGTGGAGCCCCATTTTCCTTCTTGTTAATACTAATGCTGAGAATGCGTGCAGGCCACCAGGGGAAGCCATGAATTTTCCCCCATACTACATCGCCGACAGATATAGTCCTGCCTTCAGCTGTTACACATTTCATTACAGTTTTGGTATGAAGTCTCACAGTTAAAGGTGGCACTGTCTTTTCTTCTTTGGAAGAAGACGACACAGATGCATCATCTCCAGGTGCAAAATCACATATTTCTGGCGAAGTCATCTCTGAACTAGAAGACTTTGATTCATCTAGACTATCATTACTACAGACTGATAAACTTGATGAATCTGCCCTTTTTTTCCTATAACTTAAATACACAGTCAGATCATCTTGATCCTTGCTTCGACGACTCCTTTTGTACCGCCATTGGTCCTCCTCTCCAGAACTCCCTGATGTCTCTACTGAACTCTTTCCTGTAGATTCTTCTGAATGAAGTGTACCACTATCTGATCTTCTTGTAGGCAACACATCTCTATTTACATTATCTACAAGCTCAGCCTTATAAATTGCGACACTGTCCCCATTACTGAGCCGATGAGGTTTTAATCGAATCCTAGGTGGTGGGATGTCTGCACTGGAATGCAAAGGCCTGGTCAGTTTTAGCTTTGGAATGGTTCCAGGTGGACTAGAGGACTTTTCTGGAAGAACCTCCATTTCATCACAATTTGTATTCTTGTCCTGGTCCACACTTTCATTTTGCATTAACCGTTTAGGACAAAAGGGCTCAATTGAGCCATGTACCCGTGAAGGAATTTTTACAACCTTCCCTTTACCTTGAGGAGTGCTATATGATATTTTAATCACTGGGCTTCGATGCACCAGCTCACCAGAAAATTTATCATCTTTCTTTTCCTTTTTTATTTTCCTATTTTCACAGCACATTACCTCAGGTTTCCTCTTTTCATTTTCCTCCATGCTAGTCTTTTTCTCATTCTTACTGTTGTGTCTATCTTTGTCATCATCTTCCTCCTCCTGATTTAGTGTGTTTTTGCATTTTTCACAAAGTACCTGCCTAGGCCGCAACCTAATGGTGCTCATTATAAGCTTACCAGGATCGCGATTCCTTGACAGACGCCTTTTTGTACGCTTGATTGTCCGAGGTGGTGGCTGGGGAACCCATTGATTGTAAGTTTGTCTCAATACTAATGGTTGCGGTAGAGGTACACCTTCATAATAAGGTGGAAAACAAGGCACAGTTTCTGGTAATGGCTGAAGAGGTGAAACTGGTTCTCTGCCTGGCATCTTGGGAAATTGCACGTTGGAGGACTGTGAATCAGTTTGACAGGCTGACTGTTCTTTATCATCAAGGACTTCACTGGTGCATGACTCTGCAGCAAATTCATCTTGCTTGGGAAACTGGTTTGGTAGAAAACCATACAAACCAGACCTGGGAGATACAAGTATTCAATAAACAACAAAAAAAGTAAATAGCTACCCTGACTGAACATAATTCATACAACTTGTGTATTGCACTTATATTACTGCAAGAAAAACCCTCATTTCTAATATTTGAATGCATTTTATTTTAACAGACCTAATTATAAAGGCTTGTGGTTTTGTTATTGTATTAAAAATATGAAAATTTGGTTATGTAGCACATCTTGTCACTGAAGGTAGCTCAGTCATATTTTCGGTATTTTATTGTCTTGATTCCCTAAACTAGCAGAAATGGCTAATATTTGCTCAGGTGGAGTTAAATGAAAGGCAGAGTCTAAAAACCATTGTTCAGAAATATGAATATGATGGCATACAGAACTATATAGATAATATTTATCACGATTAAAATGTTTTCAAATGCCTGCTTTATTCAAAATAAGCATGACAAATCAATCTACTCAAAAGGGCAGGGAGCAGACTAAAAACAAACAAAAAAAAAAGTTAACAGAAGCAGAACCCAATGGTTTTAAACTTCTCCACAACATTCTATTTCCTTCAAACATTAGGGAAGCTGAATTGAGCATGCACCAGATCATATTTGCAAGTGAAAATCCTGTTTAAGACAAAATAAAACAATTAAAACAAGATTACAATATTTTACTTTGGACTATGACTTCAACCGGCAATTTAAAAGATTAACCACAGCATATTTCTGTGACAGTTTACTGGTTTACATAACCTATGCAATATCAATGTTTTTTAAATTGTGTAAATAACTGCCCAGGAATGATCACATCATGGTTTGCAGCTGCAAAAAGCCAGTAATGATAAATTGGTTGGTTTAAGTTGGGGTGGATTTTAAGTGATAGTGGGTTTGTTTCTAGTGTTAAAAAAGGAACTTGAGAAACTCCACTTTTCTCCTCCCTCTCACCCACAAATTTTACCTATGTCCAAAAACTCTAAATTGGAGAATGCCTTAAAAGTGATCCAGCCAGCCTCTTCCTCCCTGTACCAAAATTGACAAGGAAGGTGAAAAGGTGGGGGGAAATGAGAAGGGAAAGACAAAAAAAAGAGGACATCCCACTCAAGTGGCCATTATACACGTGAGAATCTCAGGGTGAGGTGGCAGCATCACAGCCAAACAACTGCTGTCAGTGGATGCCTAGCTACAATTCTTGCATGGATCCCTGATAACAATCATGATTGGAAACCTGTTTGTTTTAATGCTTAACAATTTGTTTCCTTTTGTGCCACCCTAGTCAACGTCAGCCCTGCACAAATTGAGGGCATGCAGTACATTTTAATAGAGTAGACTCACCAGGGAAAAGGACTGCAACTAAACTGCAGCTGCTTCACAGTAATGAAAATTTTAAGCTCGATATTGTTGTGGATTTTTTCTTGCCATCACAAATTTGTTATTTATGGGAGGGAGGCTCTAGAAGGGGAACAAGAGGCCAGGGACAATATAATCATTTTCAATACTGTGAAGCAGAATGCAAAAGGTAATTCTTGTCCCCCACCCCAAAGGCCAAAAACAGTAGGGCATGTACATATTGTGCCTTGTACATACCCAATACTAAGAGTGCCCTTCAAGTACAATTTGAGCAGAACCATTTGTACTTTAGAGAAGTTGAAGATAAACAGGTGAAATTACTATCTAAAGCTTTCTGCCAGTTGGAGCCATTACTTTTTTTTTGTTCATAGCCAAAAAACTCTCTATTACCACAATAAAGGGAGCAACAGGATGTCAGCACATCTTGCGAGCATCCCAATCGTGCCTGGCTATCCTTAATCATGTACGAAAGTGTAGCATCCAACCAGTCAGAATAAAACACTTCTCTGTTTATGCCACAATTTTAAAAAATTACATTATGCATACTTCACCTTATGATTTCCATGGTAATTTTCAGTTGGGGAAATATATATAAAAGACACAAACTGACATTCAAATAAATATTCCAATCTGAAGAAACAACATAAAACTTGAATTCTAGGTTTCCAAAATATTACACCAGTTAACCATGTCTCTGCCTAGCGATGACACAATTAGATGCAGATTTTTATCCTGGTTTTTTTTTTATACAATTACTGTAATTTAAACTAAATCATTTGTAAAAATATTAGGATGCTGCTGTAGACTGAAGATAATGGTGCCAGTCAATAGGTAAACAATCAGATTATATGGCAAATACACAAACTGTCTACTGTGCAACATCCAAAAAGGTGTTATGTTGGAGAAAGTGCATTTAATTATACTATACAGGGCAACTATTCTTGTCTGGATGACACTTCTAAACCATAGGATTATATGAACAGAGTGCCAATATTATAATGGTTAAATGGAATGGTGGTACTGGACACCATAATTGTTATGAACTAGGTCACAATGGATAGCACTCAAGAAAGTAAAACGAATTAAAATTTTAATTTCCCCTTGTGTTAAAAGGAGGGTCAAAACTGAGAGTGTGTTGATCGCCAATTACTCATCCCCCTTGTGTTGAAGGCCTAGTCCTCACAGTCTAATTAGGGTAACTCCCAGCTCAGGGGGTTATATAATGGGGGCGGGGGAGAAAGAGGACTTACTTCTTGGCCATGTCTATCAGGATCCCGGTGAAGCTGCTCCCTCCGAAGTTGGTGGACACCACCAAGGTGCCGCTGACGACGTGTTCCACAGTGACGGAGAGCTGGGCGCCCGCTCGGAGCCCAGCTATGACTGCAGGCTCCGGGCTGAGCGCCGCCATGTTTGCTGGCGGGGTAACGCCGGTGTGCGGCCGGGGGGGGGGGGGGTGGGGGGGAATGGGATGGGAGACGCTGCGGGAAGCGGCGGCGGGAGCGAGCGCTGCCCCGTGCCCGCGCCTCGCCCTTCACCTGTCAATCAAAGGCTCGCTCAGTCACACGGCCCGGAGCGGAGCGGCAGGCGCATGCGTCCCATTGCCTATCCCAGAGCTCGAGACACCAGCAGCTGCACAGTCACTAGTGCAAGAGGGAACACAGACTGTCGAGGAGTCCCAATGAAAGAGCACAGCTCCTCCTGCAAAAGAAACCAGAAAAAGACTCAAGTTATCACACAATATATCATTTCACATAAAACGACTCTTCTGCAATATAAAAAAGATCACTTTCTATTCCCCCCACCCAAGATTAAACGCATCTGATCCACATCCCGAGACTCTCAGTGCAATTTACACAATTAAAATATAGTTCTCATTGAAGCTTAATTGTTTAGGGGAAATTAGAGACACGCTTAATTCGGATTCAGTATGTTCATTACTTTCATGATGGAAATCATATACATTGCACTTCTGAACAGCTGCTGGCCTTTGACTATCTAAGTAGATAGCTTTCAATTATGGATTATAACCAATTAGTATTCCAAGATCTTCACTAAATACTGTAAGGCATCTCTAGACGTCAGCAAAAATCTGGTTCCTGCATAAGTCACAGGCCTATTGAATACGAGTAGGGTTAAAACAACCGTGCAGTGAACTACCACAATGATCTTAAAGTCCCCGTGTAGATTTTTTTAAAAACAAAAATAACTGTGCAACAAGAAAGTACAGTACTTAAACATGTATCTTCTACTTCGGCCTATGGGATCAGGCTTAAATTAATTCGCAACGTTTATTTTAGAACAATAGGTAAATAAATCCACACAGTTGGCTTATGGCCTACGAAGCACATAAGCCAAGTCATTACAATTAACAAGAAACTTTAAACTGGTCATTCTGAGACCGAGATATACCTTCAGCAAATTAGAAAGAGAAGATAAAAGAGATTTTACTTTTAAACACATTAGAACATATCTAAAAGCTAAAAACGCCATCTCATTAAAAAAAAACAATAAATAATACCTGAGAATGCACCGCCTGAACACTACACGTAGACGGTTTCCTGAAGGTACACCATTTGAAGTCTTTAAAGCTTCCAGCACCAAACGCCCCACAGTGGCCTAATGAGCAAGATGACTAATAAGGCGATGCAAACGATGTATTGCGGAAGCACCAGAGAGCGTCCTCTTGTGGCACAATGATATGTCACTCATCATTGTCAGCCATGATGCCACCGGCACATTCTGCTCTCTTTGCAACAGATGAATCGAAGCAAAAATAAAATCATTTGTAAATCGTGCAAGACTTTGAGAATATTCGTCATTCTCTTAAAAGGAACAGACTAGAATGCAACCTAACAATTGTTTCACTCTTGAATGTTCATTTAAAAATACACTGCTATAATTACATGTAAAAACTATTAAACAAATACCAGCCCCCCCCCCCCCCCACCTCTAGACACATCTTTTCTTTCTTTGCAGATCTGGCAGCATCTTTGGAGAGAGAAGCAGAGTCCACGTTTCAGGTCAGTGACCTTTCATCAGAACCGGCAAAGGTTAGAAAAGAATTAGGTTTTAAGCGAGGGGAGAGGGTGGAGAGAACAAAAGGGGAAGGTGTTTGATAGGGCAGAGGACAGGTGAGATTAAATAATAAAGCTGTCCTGGGACAAAGGCGAAGAGTGTGTTATTGCTTGTGGTGAAAGACAAAGCATTAGTCCAGAGAAAGTGTTAATAGCTGAATAATGAGCAGCTCTGTCTACATGAAAAACAGACACATGCTTAAAAAATATGAGAAAAATGCCAGTCATGCTCTGAAGTTATTGAACTCAATGTTCAGTACGCAAGGCTGTAGAGTGCCTAATTGAAAGATCAGGTGCTGCTCCTCGAACTTGCATTGATCTTCACTGGAACACTGGAGCAGGACAAAGACAGAAATGTTGGCATGAGAGCAGGGAGGTTGTGCATTGACATGACAAGCGACAGGAAGCTTGGGGTCATGCTTTCGGACTGAGCAAAGCAGTCACCCAATCTGCGTTTGATCTCCCCAATGTAGAGGCGACCACATTGTGAGCAGCGAATACAGTATACTAAATTGAAGGAAGTACAAGTAAATTGTTCCTTCACCTGGAAGGAGTGTTTGGGGCCTTGGATAGTGAGGAGAGAGGAGGTGAAAGGGCATATATTACACCTCCTGCAATTGCATGGGAAGGTGCCGTGGGAAGGGGACAAGTTGTCGGGGGTGATGGAGGAGTGAGCCAGGGTGTCGTGGAGTGAACAGTCCCATCCGAATGCCGACGGGAGGGGAAGGGAAGATGTGTTTGGTGGTGCCATTGCGTTGGAGGTGGTGGAGGATGGTCCTTTGGATGTGAAGGCTAGTGGGGTGGAAAGTGAGGACAAGGGGAACCCTGTCACAGTTCTGGGAGGGAGGGGAAGGGGTGAGGGCAGAAGTGCGGGAAATGGGTCGGACACAGTTGAGGGCCCTGTCAACCACAGTGTGGGGGAATCCTCGGATGTGGAAAAAGGAAGACATTTCAGAACGCTATTGTGGAAGGTTGAATCATCAGAACAGATACGTCGGAGACGGAAAAACTGGGACAATGGGATGGAGTCCTTACAGGAAACAGTGTGTTAGGAAGCGTAGTCAAGGTAGCTGTGGGAGTCGGTGGGCTTATAATGATAATTAGTAGACAGCCTATCTCCAACGCATCTGTTCAGAGCATGACTGGCCTTTTATAATATGTATTTTTATTTTTTATTTTATTTTATTTTTTAAGCATGTGCCTGTTTTTCATGTAGATAGAGCTGTTCATTATTCCACTATTAACACTCTCTCTGGACTAATGCTTTGTCTTCTACCACAAGCATTAACACACTCTTTGCCCTTGTCCCAGGACAGCTTTGTTATTCAATCTCTCCTGCCCTCTGACCTATCACACACCTCCCTTTTGTTCTCTTCCGCACCACCCCACCACCAGCCCCCCCCCCCCCCCCTCCACCCACTTCATTTGCTTAAAACCTTATTCTTTTCTAATCTTTGCCAGTTCTGATGAAAGGCCACAGACCTGAAACATTAACTCTGCTTCTCTCTCCACAGCAGCTGCCTGACCTGCTGAGTGTTTCCATCACTTTCTGTTTTTATTTCAGATTTCCAGCATCTGCAGTATTTTGCTTTTATCTTTTGTTTCTTTACTTGCCCCAATACCCTCAACTCTTTTGTCATTTAATCACTCCTGTCTTCTACCCTATCATAGACCTTTCCTTTTGTTCTTTTTACATCCTCCTCCTTTCATTTGCTTTTAAAACCTATTACATTTCTAACTTTTCCCAGTTACTAAGGACAGGTGGGAAGTGGTGGCTTCCACTTTTCATCTCCCAACTGACCAAAGGAAATGTCTTGTTAAAAATGGTGTGTTAGTCCCTGAGTGTTTTTAGCGTCAAATAAACAGACAATCAACGGGTTTTCTTGTAGGTTTAAAAAAAGCAAGGTTATATTTTTTATTTAAACAGCAAAGCCCAAAAAGCTCACAACCTTCACCCACTCACACATTCACAAACACACACACATGCACATATAAAGATAAATAGATCGAAGGGAAAGGATATGATGCAACTAAAGTCTAAAGTGATGTAAGAGTTTGTGGTTCACAGAAATCTGTTAAATCTTCTCAGGAGGAAAGTATTTTCAAAGGTGCAGGCCAGGATGTTTGCAGTTGTGAACTTGCTGAGATGTTGCAGATTTCTGGTGGTTAAAACTTCAGTCTGGAGGCAGTAGTCACCTTTTAAGTTCTCTGCTGCAGCAAGTTTAAGTATAGTATTAGCAGAAGGGCTTCTTCCTTAGCTGGACCAACCTCACAGCCTTTGGCTGCAACTGCATTTCTGTGGATCTTTTCTTGATCTCCCCTCTCTCTTCAGAGGGCTGCCTTTTAAGATAAAAATCCATCACATTTGCGTTTCTGTCAGGCGACACAGGACCCTCTCCCCTGCTGTGATCACACAATGGTCCAGGATATGGAAACCATTGCTATCTGTTGGTGTCTGGATGGGGACTATTGATCTTGGTTTGGGCTGTGGAGTCAGTCTGTCTACAGAACCTTTGTTAGTTCATTCCTGTAGGTAGGAGTCATCAACATGCAGCGGCTCCTTTCAATTTCAATGGGTTTTGCCCAGAGCTAATTCAGACTCAGTTAATGAGTTTTGTCTTTGCAGACAGGTTTGTTTATTGACAGTACAGGAGGGGTCATCTGACCTCTATTCTATTTTCTCTGTGATACAAATGTGCCCATTTTCTCGTGGTTCAGTTTAATATTTGGCTTTTTATTGTCCTAATTCCTACAGTTCATTGTATATTTCATCATGGCTCCTTTCAAGCATGACACAGTTCTGATGAAAGGTCATCGACGTGAAATATTAACTTTGTTCCTCTCTCCACAGATGCTGCCTGACCTGCTGATTATTTCCAGCATTTTCTGTTTTTATTTCAGATTTCCAGCATCTGCAGTATTTTGCTTTTATAATGAGGCAGTTGCTGGTTTTCAATCAGGAACTCTGCATCTTCATGGTTGGATGCTAAACCAAGACTTAAACTTGCTTTGCCTTAGCAGTTCCATCTGCATTAGTGTGTGCTTTTTAGAAATATTACTTGTACAATTTTTGTAACTCTGTACTGAAACTTCAATTAATATGTTACATTTGTTGATATGTAAAAAACATACCCAATAAATGAGTTGTTTATTGTATATGGTTTGGGTTCGGTAAAAACATCCTGGCACAATCCATCTTTTCCTCCACATTATCTTCTTGCATCGTTTAATGCAATTAATCACTCCATTCTCCACCACCACCTCTCCTCAGTGGTCCATTTGTTTCATACTGCCCTGTCATAGTTTCACTTCAATCTGTCCCAATATAGCCACTCATTTGGAATGGCTTTCCTCCAATACACACACCATACCTTCCACCCTTGTCATAGAAGAACCATAGAAAAATTACGGCACAGAAGGAGGCCATTCAGCCCATCGTGTCTGCACCGGCCAAAAAAACTAGCTGCCCGTTCTAATCCCACCTTCCAGCACCTGGTCCGTAACCTTGTAGGTTACAGCACTTCAAGTGCATGTCCAGGTACCTTTGAAAAGAATTGAGGGTTTCTGCCTCCACCACCATTCCTGGCAATGAATTCCAGACACCCACCACCCTCTGGGTGAAATTGTTTTTCCTCATGTCCCCTCTAATCTTTCTACCAATCAGCTCCCATTTGTCATCTACACATTGCCAATTCACAATATTGTCCATAAGCATGGGACCAGCTTCTACACATATGTTAATATTTCCCAGCTTTACCTTTCCACCACCACCCATTCCATCACTGTTATCCTGCTGCCTTATGTTGTATGATTGCCTTTAAGAGTGATGTCCCTTTAAGATCTTAGTATGCTAATGAGCTAAGTACCAGGACATGGTCATGTGACTAGAAGCTGGAGTCACTCTGCAGGGGCAGGTTCTGTAAATAGTTAGCTCTGTACTGTGTATAATTAGCTGTAAATAGACCTGTTTGAGATCTTCAACCAACTGAACTCCATGCACTTCATTTATGTTGCATCAGACAACATAAAAAGAACTCATTACAACCTTACAGCTTGTGTGACATTAAATCACAGGTGAAACATAAATTATAAAAACTTACAATCACCAAGATTGAAGCCATTTTATCTGGATCTTGCCAAAAACTCCCCACCCACTAGCTCTTAATTCCATCCCTTCCCAATTTTTTGTTCACAGTGAAACAAACAGCGCACAAGCTTGCTATCCTTTTGTCCGAAGCAATGTGACAATTTGACGGATGACTGGATTGATGAAATGATGGATTATATATAGGCTACGTAACAATGGGGAAACTGTACATAAACAAACCCTTTTCTAAAGTGATGTAAAGAGACGCCTTGAATGTGTTCCTGACTGTAATTATTTCTGACAGAGGGAGATTATAGACAGCAGGAACATTTACTTAAATTGTGCTTTTAATATGGCAAAATGACCTAGGACATTCACAAAGTTGGGGAAAGAGTACCAAGCAGGAGTTAGGAGAAAAGCAAGCTGGAGGTATTTAGGAAGGAACATTCAGATTGTAGTTGTGATGGCTGAAGGCTCTGATATTGATAATCAGGAGACGATTGGGGAGGCAACTGCATAGTAGGTCAGAATTGCTAGCGGGCTTGCATTATTAAATAATTACAATTAGGAATGCAGTCAAGAAGTCCTTTTGCACCATTTTAGAAGAGAGGTTCAATATTTCAGTATAGTTTCCTCATTGTGATGTCTCCAAAGTATAATCCATCATTTCATCAAACCAGTCATTTGTCAAATTGTGACATTGCTTAGGACAAAAAGGAGCCATTCTAACAGCAAAGTGAGAACTGAGTGTAAAGGCATATCTTGAATTTTATTGTTACTTATGATCCTAACACAACTGTGCAAAAAAAACCTAACCTCTTCCATGGTTCTTTTGATGACATTAAATTTATGCCCTCCAAATAACTAATGCTTTTCATTTTATCATTTTAATCAAACTTTTCTTCAGCCTTTCCAAGCTTAAAATACTGAGTGCTTTAGATCTGAATAATATTCACAAAGTTATTTGCTTCTTGCCTTCCCCATTTTTGAATTAAGGAGTTAAATAATTGCTTAGCAGGAGCATTTTTACCTGGTTTAGAGTAAGATTGAAATCATTCCTTTCATGCATATCATGTATCATATTATTTCCTATGAGTGATAGCACTCTTGCCTCTGTCAGAAGATTAGAGATTCGAGCCCCATTCCAGTAAATAAGTACAAAATCTAAGTTGACACTTCAGTGCAGTACTGAGAGATTGTTGTAAGTACTGTCTTTTGGATGGAATATTAAGCTAAAAATGCATCTGTCTTTTCAGATAGATGTAAAGCTCCCCCGTCACTATTTGAAAAAAAAGGAAGTTGTTCTGGCGAATGTTTAGCCCTCAACCAACACTGCCAAAATAGATGAGCTGGTCATCTCACTGCTATTTGCAGGACTTTTCTGTGGGCAAATTAGCTGCCACATTTGCCTACAAAACAAATAAGTCAACAGTTCAAGGCAATTAATTGGCTGTAAAACAATTTGGCACACTCTGAGCACATGAATGTTGCCATTTTAATGAATGTTCTCTCTATATGTCCAAAGTATTAAAAAAAAAATTAAACAAAACATTATGCTAAATTTTTGTTTATTGAGCTATGTATACAGTTCTTTGAAAATAAAAAATCACCTTATGACCCTAGTGTTCAATGGGTAGAAAGAATTATTCCTTCTTGATGTCCTTTCATATGAATGAAAAAGCAAATAAGGCAGAAACTTACCAACTTTGAAATTTTTCTGCAGCTGGGACCAAAAGCGGGTCTCAATCCCACCGGTGTCAGCTGGCCACAAAAAGTTGCAATCTTATGGGAGGCAGCCAATTAAGAGGCTACCTCCACATTCACCATCCAATTAAGGATGTTGGTTGGGTTCCTGGATGGAGGGTCTGAAGCTCTGGACGGCTGGCAGCTCCACCAGGAAGTGGGGGGGAGCGTTGCTGAGGCAGGTAGGGGAACACCAGGGCACCCCCAGGATTGCTTGTGGCTGCAGTAGCTCCATGATGGGGACATTGAGAGGAGGCGTCAATGGCAACCCTCTCCTGCTGCCAAGAGGCCGCCTTCAGATACCTGCTGGGCCGGAGCTCAGTTTGACATTGGGAACAACCTGGTGACATCAAGAACTTGCATCCCCATTTGATCACTTAATTGGCCTAATTGGCTGCCCACTGCTACCAGACAGTAGTCACTGTCATGTTGACCCCGTCTCTGGTAAGATCATTTAGAGGTGGGATGTTTTGGCTCCCTGTTAATTTCAAATTTTGCTCATGGTCCTGCCTCCACGTGGCTGATGAGATTTCACACATAATCTCCCTCATCACTTTTAATGGTAATACCAGTTGTCAAAATAAATTGATTTTAATTACTGCATTTTTCCTAAGTTTTATTTGAGTAGAAATACTATTTAATGTTTTCTTATTATTTCCTTCTTGTTACTTCAGTCTTGAATACATTTTGTGTGCTGAAACAGAGTATTTATATCTATGGATGTGCTTTCAATTCACACAAACATTGGATTTTTATTTATATATTAAAGGGATGTAGGCATCGCTTGCAAGGCCAACATTTACTACCCATCCCTAATTGCCCTTGAGAAGTTGTCTTCTTGAACTGTTGCAGTCCATGTGGTGAATGTACACCCGGAATGCTATTAGGGAGGGAGTTTCAGGATTTTGACCCATTGACAATGAAGGAGCAGCAATGTATTTCCAAACCAGGATGATACGTGATTTGGATAAGAACTTGCATCTCATGATTTTCCTATGCACCTGCTGCCTTTTGCCTTTGAGGTGCTGCAGAAGGAGGCTTGATGAGTTGCTGCAGTGCATCTTATATATGGTACACGCTGCAGCCATTGTGTGCTGGTGGTGGAGGAAGTGAATTTTTAAGGTGATGAATGGAGTGTCCATCAAATGAGCTGCTTTCTCTTGGTTGTATTAAGCTTCTTGAGTGTTGTTGGAGCTGCACTCATCCAGGCAAGTGGACAATGTTCTATCACACTCCTAACTTGTGCCTTGTAGGTGATGGAAAAGCTTTGGGGAGTCAGGAGGTGAGTCACTAGCTGCACAATATCCAGCATCTGAACTGATCTTGTAGCCACAGTATTTATGTGGCTGGTCCAGTTCAGTTTCTGGTCAATGATGACACCCAGGCTATTGACAGTGGGGGATTCAGTGATGGTAGTGGCGTTGAATGTCAAGGAGAGGTAATTAGACCCTTTCTTGTTGGTAATAGTCATTGCTTGGCACTAATGTGGCATAAATGTTATTTTTCTTTTATTATTCGTTTGTAGGATGTGGGCATAGCTGGCTAGGCCAGCATTTATTGCCCATCCCTAAATGCCCTTGAATGGAGTTGCTTGCTAGGCCATTTCAGAGAGCATTTTAAGCATCAACCAACCACGTTGCTGTGGGTCTGGAGTCACATGTAGGCCAGACCAGGTAAGGACGGCAGATTTCCTTCCCTAAAGGACATGAGTGAAGCAGATGGTTCTTTACAACAATCAACAATGGTTTCATGGTCACCATTAGACTAGCTTTTAATTCCAGATTTATTAATTGAATTCAAATTTCACCATCTGCCTTGGTGGGATTCGAATGTCCCTAGAGCATTAGTCTGGGCCCTAGATTAATTAGTCTAGTGATATTACCACTACGCCACAGCTTCCCTGCCACTTATTTGCCACTTATCAACTCAAGCCTGGATGTTGTCTGAGCCTTGCTGCATGTGAACATGAACTACTTCATTATCTGAGGAATTGTGAGGGGAACGGAACACTGTGCAAACATCCCCACTTCTGACCTTATGATGGAGGGAAGGTCATCGATGTAGCAGTTGAAGTGGCTGGACCTAGGACACTGCCCTGAGGAATTCCTGCATTGATGTCCTGGGGCTGAGATGATTGCCATCCAACAATCACAACTATCCTCCTTTGTGCTAAGTATGACTCTAATCAGTGGAGAGTTTTCCCCTGATTCCCAAGGAAGTTATGTTAAACATGTATAAAACACTATTTCAGCTTCAACTGGAGTATTGTGTCCAGTTCTGGGACCCACACTTTAGGAATGATGTGAAGGCGTTAGAGAGGGTGCAGAAAAGATTCACGAGAATGGTACCAAGGATGAGGAACTTCAGTTACGTTGATAGATTGGAGAAGTTGAGACTGTTATCCTTGGAGAAGAGAATGTTGAGAGGAGATTTAATATTCAAAATCATGAGGGGTCTGGACAGAGTAGATAGGGAGAAAGTGTTCCCATTGGTGGAATGATCGAGAACCAGAGGGCAGAGATATAAGGTAATTGGCAAAGATGCAATGGCAACATGACGGAAAGCTTTTTCACACAGTGAGTGGTGAAGATCTGGAATGCACTGCCTTAGAGTGTGGTGGAGGCAGATTCAATTGAGTCATTTGAGAGGGAATTGGATTATTTTCTGAAAAGGAAAAACATGTAGGGCTATGGGGGGAAGGTAAGGGAGTGGCACTAGATGAATTGCTCCTTCAGAGCCAGCACAAACAGGATGGGCCAAATGGCCTTCTTCTGTGCTGTAACTATTCTATGAATTCTATTGAATTCTACTTCAATTTTGCTGGGGCTGCTTGATGCCAGTCACTCAAATGCTGCCTTGATGTCAAGGACAGTCACTCTCACTTCAACTCTGGAATTCAGCTCTTTTGTCCATGATTGGACCAAGGTTGTAATGAGGTCTGGAGCTGAGTGGTCCTGGCAGAACCCAAACTGAGAATGGGTGTGCAGGTTTCAAATGAGTAAGCATCAGTTGACAGCACTGCCGATGACCCCTTCAGTCCCTTTGCTGATGATTGACAGTATTGATGGGGCGATAATTGACTGGATAGGGTTTGTGCTGCTTTTTGTGAACAGGATATACCTGGGCAATTTTCCACTATATCTGGTAGATACCAGTCTTGTAGCTGTATGGGAACAGCTTGGCTAGAGACATGGCTAGTTCTGGAGCACAAGTCTTCAGCACTACAGCCGGGATTTTATCCTTTGCCCTATTCAGTCCACAGCCATTTCCTTGATCCCATGTAGTCTGAATCGGATTTGCTGAAGACTGGCATCTGTGATCATGGGGCCTTTAAGAAGAGGCCGAGATGTATCATCCACTCGGCACTTCTGGCTGAAAATGATTGCAAACGCTTCAGCCTTGCCTTTTGCACTGATGTGTTGGGCTCTGCCATCATTAAGGATGGGAATTTTCATGGCGCTTCCGCCTCCCCCTGGCTGTTTCATTGTCCATCACCATTCACAACTGGATGTGGCAAGACTGCAGAGCTTTGATCTGATCCATTGGTTGTGGGATCACTTAGCACAGTCTTTAGCATGCTGTTTAGCATGCATGTAATCATTTGTTGTATCTTCAACAGGCTGACACTTCATTTTTATGTATGCCTGCTGCAACTCCTGGCATACACTTCTATATTCTTCATTGGCCCAAAGTTGATTGCCTGGTTTGATGGTAATGCTAGGGTGAGGGATATGCCAGGCTATAAAGTTACAGATTGTGGTTGAATACAATTCTGTTGCTGCTGGTGACCCACAGCACCTCACGGATGCCCAGTTTTGAGCTACTAGATCTGTTCTGTATCTATACCATTTAGCCTGTTGGTAGTGTAACACAATACGATGGACTGTATCCTCAGTGTGAAGATTGATGAATGATAACAAACAACAACAGCAACTTGCATATAAATAGCACCTTTAATGTAGTAAAATGTCCCAAGGCACTTCACAGGAGCAGTATCAAACAAAATTTGACACAGTCACATAAGGAGCTATCAGGACAGGTTAATCAAACGTTTCATCAAAGAGGTAAGTTTTAAGGAGCAAATTGAAGGGGGAGAGAGAGAGATAGAGAGACGGAGAGGTTTATGGAGAGAATTCCAGAACTTAAGTTCAAGGTAACTGAAGGCATGGCCAGTAATGCTGCAGCGATTAAAATAAGAGGGGATAAGCAAGAGGCCAGAATTGGAAGTGTCCAGAGATCTCAGAACATTGTAGTGAAGTGATTTATGACTTTAACTCCTTATAGTGACTAAACCAAACCAGCAGTACATCCCTATGAATCTCCTTTAATCATGTTCAAACCAGACAAATTCTCATAGACACTTATTTGGGTCCAAAGAATTGTACTAGCTTTACCTCAAAGAAAGAAAACCAACAGAGAATATTACCATCTTTTGGATAACCTATTTTTAATCATTATGGCTAAGTCATAAATATCCCAGATATTGTAAGGGTCGCAGAAATCAACAAGCGCATGGGAAAGGCTTCCACTGCTCTGTCCAGACTGGCCAAGAGAGTGTGGGAAAATGGCGCACTGACACGGAACACAAAAGTCCGAGTGTATCAAGCCTGTGTCCTCAGTACCTTGCTCTATGGCAGCAAGGCCTGGACAACGTATGTCAGCCAAGAGCGACGTCTCAATTCATTCCATCTTCGCTGCCTCCGGAGAATACTTGGCATCAGGTGGCAGGACCGTATCTCCAACACAGAAGTCCTCGAGGCGGCCAACATCCCCAGCTTATACACACTACTGAGTCAGCGGCGCTTGAGATAGCTTGGCTATGTGAGCCACAGATGGCAGGATCCCCAAAGACACATTGTACAGCGAGCTCGCCACTGGCATCAGACCCATCAGCCGTCCATGTCTCCGCTTTAAAGGCGTCTGCAAACGCGACATGAAATCCTGTGACATTGATCACAAGTCGTGGGAGTCAGTTGCCAGCATTCGCCAGAGCTGGCGGATAGCCATAAAGGCGGGGCTAAAGTGTGGCGAGTCGAAGAGACTTAGCAGTTGGCAGGAAAAAAGACAGAGGCGCAAGAGAAGAGCCAACTGTGTAACAGCCCCGACAATCAAATTTTTCTGCAGCACCTGTGGAAGAGCCTGTCACTCTAGAATTGGCCTTTATAGCCACTCCAGGCGCTGCCCCACACACCACTGACCACCTTCATTGTCTCTCGAGATAAGGAGGCCAAAGATGAGATGTAAGGGTCTGGGAACTCTCTTTAATACATATCTCTCCACTTAAAGAGACACAGAGAGGGGGTTCTTTGTAGTTGTATACAGAATGCTACATGAGACGATTTATTAACTTTTATAGATTTATTAAAGAATTTAACATGCAATACACTTCTAAATGGATAAGTATATTACAATATCAAATATTACTAAAAGATGTAACACATAATCTTATTTCTATCATAGAATCCAAAAGTTTAACCTTGCTAATGTTACAGCAAAAATATCTTAGAATATCCAGAATATCCATCAAAATTTAAAGTAAACTTTTTACCTTAAATTCCCCTTAGTTGGGAAGCATTGTTTGAGGATTCAACACTACTAATCATTGCTTCATAACTTCTCATATTTATACTGTTTCTGAAGTGTCATCTGACTTTTAGCATTGAAATGTGACCTTCATTTATGTGTTTTGCTTCCTTTTAAAATCCATATCTTTTATTATCATTCCCACTTAATGTTTTACTGGACTTCCTTTGCTGTTGAAGTTGTGAGCATTTATCTAGTCAAAATGTTTATAATTGTGTTTACTTAACCTCTCTTGTTCCTGTGAGTACATTCCATTTATTGTTTCATTATCTATAATTGCCCTTTCCATCGTACCCCAAAGCAACCTCCAGAGCCAACCTGTCTGCACAAACCAATTAAGTTTATTGCTACCTCTTGCTGACAGGATATTTCAATTTGTGTGTTTATCTTCCAAGTCCCTGACAACAGAGACACAAATGGATTTCCCAACTTGTTTCTGGTTCATAACAGGGACCTTGAAATTTTCTAACTCTACCTTCTTAAAGAGGAATGTCAGTGAGTTCTAAAATCTGATCATTTATTCAATCTTTAAATCTAAGAGGTATAACCTTCTAACTATTTCTAAATTCTACTTAATTAAGCCTATTATACCTATATTCCATCACAACCCCTCTTGACCCGTATAAAGGCAAATAACGAAAATAGGTTGTTTAAACTAAACAATGCCTAAAATATAAACATTCAATAAAATGTCATAACCTATTATGTGAAACAGGGCAATAATACAAAAGACTACATTAACAATAACCAGAGTCTGCGTTTTTACACGGATCATCTAAAGTTTCCAAAAATGAATCTTATAATGCTATCACAAAGTTCAGAGTAAAACTATGCGAAGTGTCGGTGATCTGAAGTCGCAAAATGTCCACTGTGATGACTGTATCCCGACATGTCAAACATCAATGATCAATTGATGAAACCATGTGATGAGGTAGAGAAGTAAGATTTCATAGCTGCCACTTAATCTGAAATCCTGTTGAGATAAGCTAAAATGTGTTTCTACTTAATTAAGCCTATTATACCTATATTCCATCACAGTAGAGGTTATAGAGATAGACAGGTGGGGGGCATAGAGGGATTTGAAAACAAGGATGAGAGTTTTAAAATTGAAGCATCTTCAGACTGGGAGCTAATGTAGTTCGGCGAGCACAGGGGTGATGGGTGAATGGGACTTGGTGCAAGGTTGGATAAGGGCAGCAGAGTTTTGGATGAGCTCAGGTTTTTGGAGGATGGAAGATGGGAGGCCAGCCAGGAGTGCGTCGGAATAGTCAAGTCTAGAGGTAGCAAAGCCATGGATGAGGGTTTCAGCAGCAGACAAGCTGAGACAGGGACAAGGGCAGGTGATAAGAACCTAGGAACAGAGGAACAGGAGTAGTCCATTTAGCCTATTGAACCCTTGAACGTCTAGCCATTCAATATCATTGGTGATTTGCCATTTAACTCTGCATACCCGCCTTTGCCCCATATCCCTTAATGCCTTTGGTTAACAAAAATCTATCAAACTCAGATTTAAAATTAACAATTGGCCCAGTATCAACTCCCACTTGCAGATGAGAGTTGCAAATTTCTACCACCCTTTGAGCTGAACTTTGTTGAGCTCTCTGACGTGGGGCGGCCACAGGATTGTACTGACAGCAGGCTGCCATGGACCCCAACGCCGGGATGCCGGGCCCAAGCTTCCCATCGGTGGCGAGGCTCCGTGGCGGATCCCCCTGCCGCTGGGTGACGGGACCCGACTTTAAACATTTAAATATTTAAATCAAAGAAATGTACACATTTAAATAAAATTCACAGCTATCTTACTGGCTGCCCTGGATCTTCCGTGCGGCGGTCGGCACTCAGTGCCTTCACTTTCCCGTCCAGGAAAAGCTGGCGCCACCGAGGTGGGGAAGGGGGAACGTAGGATTTTTACTGTAGTCGGGGGGGGGGGGGGTGGTGGGGAGGGAATGGGCTCAAATCTGCATTAACAGTACAGGTAGGGGCGGGGTGACCTCTACACTTTATACAGTTTGGGGGGGGAAGAGGCCAAATCATCATTGTAAGTGTTTTTTTGTCGGGGGGGGGGAGGAGGGAATGGGCAACTATTTTATGTAAGTGTTTTTGTGGTGGGGGGGAGTAGGGCAACATTTTATTTGCGGTGTACTCGGGGGGATACGGGTTTAAATATTCAAATTTAGCGGCAGGTTCGGCAGTCCTTTAAAAATGGCGCCAGCACATTTTTTTTTCCCACTGCCGGGATTAAATCCAGCCCATTTGTGTGGAAAAGTGTTTCCTAACTTCAGTCCTGAAAGGCCTGGCTCTATATTTTGGGCTATGACCCCTAGTCCTAGATTTCCCAATGAACGGAATTAGTTTCTCTCCAACTACACTATCTGTTCCGCTTAATATCCTGAAAAATTTGATCAAATCACCCTTAATCTTCTAAATTTCAGGGAAGTTAACACCAGTTTGTGTAATCTCTCCTTGTAATTTAACCCTGGAATCCAGGTATCATTCTAGTACATCTACGCTGTACTCCAGGGAGAATGCTGTCACTGAGACTGCCCTCAATGCAGCCCAGCCTCTACCAGTCATGGATGAGCTGGACATACAGCCAACCAAATCGGAACTCAGTGATGCCATTGATTCCCTAGCCAGCGGAAAAGCCCCTGGGAAGGACAGCATTACCCCTGAAATAATCAAGAGTGCCAAGCCTGCTATACTCTCAGCACTACATGAACTGCTATGCCTGTGCTGGGACGAGGGAGCAGTACCCCAGGACATGCGCGATGCCAACATCATCACCCTCTATAAAAACAAAGGTGACCGCGGTGACTGCAACAACTACCGTGGAATCTCCCTGCTCAGCATAGTGGGGAAAGTCTTTGCTCGAGTCGCTCTGAACAGGCTCCAGAAGCTGGCCGAGCGCGTCTACCCTGAGGCACAGTGTGGCTTTCGTGCAGAGAGATCGACTATTGACATGCTGTTCTCCCTTCGTCAGATACAGGAGAAATGCCGTGAACAACAGATGCCCCTCTACATTGCTTTCATTGATCTCACCAAAGCCTTTGACCTCGTCAGCAGACGTGGTCTCTTCAGACTACTAGAAAAGATCGGATGTCCACCAAAGCTACTAAGTATCATCACCTCATTCCATGACAATATGAAAGGCACAATTCAACATGGTGGCTCCTCATCAGAGCCCTTTCCTATCCTGAGTGGTGTGAAACAGGGCTGTGTTCTCGCACCCACACTTTTTGGGATTTTCTTCTCCCTGCTGCTTTCACATGCGTTCAAATCCTCTGAAGAAGGAATTTTCCTCCACACAAGATCAGGGGGCAGGTTGTTCAACCTTGCCCGTCTAAGAGCGAAGTCCAAAGTACGGAAAGTCCTCATCAGAGAACTCCTCTTTGCTGACGATGCTGCTTTAACATCTCACACTGAAGAATGCCTGCAGAGTCTCATCGACAGGTTTGCGTCTGCCTGCAATGAATTTGGCCTAACCATCAGCCTCAAGAAAACGAACATCATGGGGCAGGATGTCAGAAATGCTCCATCCATCAATATTGGCGACCACGCTCTGGAAGTGGTTCAAGAGTTCACCTACCTAGGCTCAACTATCACCAGTAACCTGTCTCTAGATGCAGAAATCAACAAGCGCATGGGTAAGGCTTCCACTGCTATGTTCAGACTGGCCAAGAGAGTGTGGGAAAATGGCGCACTGACACGGAACACAAAAGTCCGAGTGTATCAGGCCTGTGTCCTCAGTACCTTGCTCTACGGCAGCGAGGCCTGGACAACGTATGCCAGCCAAGAGCGACGTCTCAATTCATTCCATCTTCGCTGCCTTCGGAGAATACTTGGCATCAGGTGGCAGGACTATATCTCCAACACAGAAGTCCTTGAAGCGGCCAACATCCCCAGCTTATACACACTACTGAGTCAGCGGCGCTTGAGATGGCTTGGCCATGTGAGCCGCATGGAAGATGGCAGGATCCCCAAAGACACATTGTACAGTGAGCTCGCCACTGGTATCAGACCCACCGGCCGTCCATGTCTCCGTTATAAAGACGTCTGCAAACGCGACATGAAATCGTGTGACATTGATCACAAGTCGTGTGAGTCAGTTGCCAGCATTCGCCAGAGCTGGCGGGCAGCCATAAAGACAGGGCTAAATTGTGGCGAGTCGAAGAGACTTAGTAGTTGGCAGGAAAAAAGACAGAGGCGCAAGGGGAGAGCCAACTGTGCAACAGCCCCAACAAACAAATTTCTCTGCAGCACCTGTGGAAGAGCCTGTCACTCCAGAATTGGCCTTTATAGCCACTCCAGGCGCTGCTTCACAAACCACTGACCACCTCCAGGCGCGTATCCATTGTCTCTCGAGATAAGGAGGCCCAAAAGAACTCCCTCCAAGGCTATTTATATCCTTCCAGAAGTGGCCAGAACTGAACTTCAGGTATAGTCTAACCATGGCTTTGTATAGCCGCAGTATGACTTCTAACCCCTTGTATTCTAGACTAGAGATAAAGGCTAGCACTAGCCTTTAGGATTATTTTTTGTCCTATTTTAATGATCTATGCACATGGAGTCCCAAACCTCTTTAGACCTCCACTGTTGCTAACTTTTCACCATTTAGAAAGTATCTTGTTCTATCCCTTTTAGATCCAAGTGGATGGCCTCAAAATTTGTCTATGTTGAAATCCATTTGCCACAGTTTTGCTCATTCACTTAAACTATTAATATTTCTTTGTAATTTTACACATCCATCTACACTGTTTACAATGCCGCCTATCTTTGTGTCATCAGCAAACATGAATATGTGGCTCTCAATCCTAAGTTGTTAATAAATTGTGAATAGTTGTGGGCCACAACAGAGATTCCTACAGGGTGCCACTAGTCACATCCTGCCAATTAGAGTACCTGCCCATTATCCCCACTCTCTGTTTCCTGCTGCTCAGCCAATTTTTTAACCAGGTCAACAATACATTGCCTTCAACTCCATGAGCTTCAACTTTAGCTAACAATCTCTTATGCGGGGCTTTATTGAATGCCTTCTGGAAGTCCTTATAAATAACATCCATGGAGTTCCCCTGTTCAGTACTTTAGGCACCATTTCAAAAAAATTTCAATCAGGCTCGTCAGGCATGACCTACGCTTTATGAATCTCTGATCAACAGAAAAAATCATGCTGTTCAGTCACTCTATCCTTAACTACAGACTAGTAATTTCCCAACAACAGATGATAGGCCAACCGCTCTATGATTCCCTTGGTTACCTTTCTCACCTTACTTAAATAGCAGAGTGAGGTGTGCAATTTTCCAATCTAAAGAAACGGTTCCTGAATGGAGATAATTTTGGAAAACCATAGTTGGGCATCTGCAATGTTATCACCTTGTTCCTTTAAAACCCTGGGATCAAAACCATCTGGTCCTCTGATATTACGGAGGTGGAATTAGGTTGTCTTAGGGATGGAGCGGATGTGTGGTCGCAAGTTCATCTCAGAGTCTAATATGACACCAAGGTTGCAAATGGTCTGGTTCAGTGGCCAGGGAGCAGAGTTTATGGTGGGGACTGAAGACAGTGGCTTCAGTCTTCCCGATATTTAGTTGGAGGAAGTTTATGCTCATGCAGGACTGGATGTCAGACAAGCAGTGTGACAAATCAGATACAGTGGACGGGTTGAGAAAGGTGGTGATGAGGTAGAGCTGGGTGTCAGCAGCGTACCTATGGAACCATCTAGAAATTATTTCTTAATAAATCAGAAGTAGTAATGTCACAATAATTCACTTCTGTAAAATTCATCAGGAACATTGGCAGAGAGCTCACACTGGGACAGGTGGGTGCTGCTGAGGCAGGTCGGGGACCGTGAGGATGCCTCAATATGGAAGCTCCCTCACTGGCCATCAAAGAATACAGAAAATCAAGACTCCCAAAGTTGATAGGGGCATTGGGGTGGAGGAGAAACCCCGCATGATTGGGCTTGGCAGTGATTGCGGCCTTTCATCCATGCAATCCCCCAGTGGGGCATGGAGCCTTTGGCTCCGATGGGCCCCCTGGCCTGACACAGGGAGCCCACCTCCAATGAGCTGGCAGTCTCTGCACGCAGCAGGGGTTGGGGGTGGAGCTGCTCCACTGCTGGGAAAGTTCCTGCGATGCCACAAAAACACCCCTAATTTGAGGCCTTAACCGGCCTAATTGGCTTCCCGCCTCCATCAAGTCAATTCACATCCCGCCCTAGGAAAGTTCCCTAGCGAGGAGCCATATTAACGCAGCTCCAAACCCGCCATCACAGGGCAGGGAAAATCCAGCCCATAGGAACAGGAATAGGCCATTCAGCCTCTCAAGCCTGCATCTTCATTCAATGAGATCATGGATGATCTGTACCCTAACTCCATCCATCTGCCTTGGTTTCATATCATTTCATACTGTTGACTGGCAAATCTATTGATCTCAAACTTAAAATTATTAACTGAACTAACTTCTACTGCATTTTGTGGGAGAGAATTCCATACTTCTATGACCCTTTGTGCAAAGAAATGTTTTCTAATTTCTCCCTGAACAGCTTGGCTCTGATTTTAAAGTTACATCCCCCTCTCCTAGTCTGCCCCACCAGCCAAAAAAGTTTCTCTACCTACCCTACCAGTTCCTTTCAACATTCTAAAAACCGCCATCCAATCACCCTCAACTTTCTATATTCACAGAAAATCTATATTAAAATTATTGCATGGGTCACACATTCCATTGCGAACAGGCATGGAACAACCTGCTACATTTCCCCGTAACACCAGCAGGTAGCAGTCTAATAGTAATTTCCAAGCTGAATTTTAAGATTTACCTGCAATATCTATTTGTCACACCACCAATGAGCCTCTGGTCCCTAGAGATTTCTTGCACCGAACTCCACCTGTGATTTGTCACTGCTCTAGCTCTCGGCTCAGTCTAATGCCACTGTAACACTTTTACTTTTTTCCCTTGTGTACATTATTTTTAAATGCATCTCAGCAATATTATAAAAATTAAAAATCTTTTATCTCCTGCTGCACTTGGAGTTGCCCTCCCTACTCTATTTGGTGTGTTGCCACTCCAAATTCCACCTGCCTGTATTTTCCTTTAACATCCATCCCCCCGCCCACCCACAAAATTCTTCTCTCTAATTAAAAGTGTTTCAAATTCTTGAAATGCCAAAGTTTTTTCTCTCCCCACTGTGCCTCACAAACATCACAACACATTCTACAACCCACTCTGCCTTCCAAACACCACTGCTCCTTCTGCCCCACCCTATCTTCTGAATGCCACTGCTCCTTCTACAACCCACTGTGCCTACTCTGGCAATGGATTTTTTGTCTATGTTGAATTTGTTTACAGTTTGTATTGTTGTTGTGTTAGAAGCATTGCTCAGGGTATTTCTCAAGGAGGAATGCTTCAGTCTAGACAACCTGTCTACGATGTTGCCTACATGTGAAGCCTGTCTCCAGATGCAGCAAGACCTGGACAACATCCAGGCTTGGGCTGATAAGTGGCAAGTAACATTCATGCCATACAAGTTTAAGGCAATGACCATCTCAAACAAGAGTGAATCTAACCATCTCCCCTTAATGTTCAGTGGCAACCATGTCCTCTTGATGTTCAATGGCATTACCATCGCTGAATCCCCCATTATCAACATCCTTCGGGTTACCATTGATGAGAAACTGAACTGGAGCAGCCACATAAATACTACAAGAGCAGGTCAGAGGCTGGGAATTCTGCGCTGAGTAATTCACCTCCTGACTCCCCAAAGCCTGTCCACCATCTACAAGGCACAAGTCAGGACTGTGATGGAATAGTTTCCACTTGCCTTGATGCGTGCAGCTCTAACAACACTCAAAAAGCTCAACACCATCCAGGACAAAGCAGCCCGCTTGATTGGCATTCCTTCAACCACCATCAACATTCACCCCTTCACCACTGATGCACAGTGGCAGCAGTGTGCACCATCTACAAAATGCACTTCAGCAACGCACCAAGACACCTTCGACATCACCTTTCAAACTCGCGACCTCTATCACCTAGAAGGACAAGGACAGCAAATGCATGGGAACACCACCACCTGCAAGTTTCCCTCCAAGCCATACACCATCCTAACTTGGAACTATATCGCTGTTCCTTCACTGTCGCTGGGTCAAAATCCTGGAACTCCCTTCCTAACAGCACTGTGGGTGTACCTACACCACATGGACTGCAGCGGTTCAAAAAGGCAGCTCACCACCACCTTCTCAAGGCAATTAGGGCTGAGCAATAAATGCTGGCCCAGCCAGCGACGCCCATATCCCATGAAGGAATAAAAAAGAATGGCATTGATAAAACTGAGAATAACAGAAAGGGTCAGATTTTTGATGGATGGCCATTTTGATTTAACTAAGCCATTATTTTCACACACCACCCCTCCAACCCCTGCTGACACCCCTGTCAATCCTGCCACAAACACCATTCCCTAGCCATCAATTTAATCCCCTCCCTGGCCACTGTCTTTGGCTGAATCAGGCTGTTTGCAAACTTGGCATTCTAGTTGACCCTGAGCTGAGCTTCTGGCCCCATATCCTTTCCATCATAAAGACCACCTACTTTCCCTCCATTGCATTGCTCATCTGCATTGCCTCAGCCGCACTGCTGCTGAAACTCTCATCTGTACTTTTTTACAACAACTACTTGTATTTATATGGTGCTTTTAATGTAGTAAAATGTCCCAAGGCGCTTCACAGGAGCATTATAAAATAAATTATAACATCGAGCCCACATAAGGAGATATTAGGTCAGATGACCAAAAGCTTGGTTAAAGAGATAGGTTTTAAGGAGCGTCTTAAAAGAGGAAAGCGAGGTGGAGAGATGGAGAGGTGTAGGGAGGGTATTCTAGAGCTTAGGGTCCAGACAGCTGAAGGCATGGCCACTGATAGTGGAGTGATTAAAATCAAGGATGATCAAGAAGCTAAAATTAGAGAAGCGCAGATATCTCAGAAGGTTATAGGTTGGAGGAAATTACAGAGAAAGGGAAGGGAGGGATTTGCAAACAAGGCTGTAGGATTGTTTAACTGGAAGCCAGTGTAGGTCAGAGAGCACAAGGGTGATGGGTAAATGGAATTTGTTGCAAGTTAGGACAGGGGCCACCGAATTTTGGATGACCACCAATTTATAGAAGAAAAACGTGGGAGGCCAGGCAGGAGTGTATTAGAATAGTCAAGACTAGAGGTAACAAAGACACGAATGAGGGTTTCAGCAGTAGATAAGCTGAGGCACAGGTGGATTAGGGAGGTGTTTCGATGATATCTCTGTTACCTCCAGTCTCGTCTATTCCAATGTTCTCCTGGCCAGCATCCTGTCTTCCACCCTGCATGAACTTGAGCTCACCCTTAACTCTGCTGCCCGTATCCTAACTGGCTCCAAGTTAGGTTCACCCACCACCCCTGTGTTCACTGACCTGCTCCTGGTCCACAAACACCTCAATTCGAATGTTCACATCCTTGTTTTCAAATCCCTCCATGGCTCCCCCTCACTATCTCTGTAATCTCCTCTAGCCCTACAATCCTCCAAGATAAGGGCGGCACAGTGGCGCAGTGGTTAGCACCGCCGCCTCACAGCTCCAGCGACCCGGGTTCAATTCTGGACGCTGCCTGTGTGGAGTTTGCAAGTTCTCCCTGTGTCTGCGTGGGTTTTCTCCGGGTGCTCCGGTTTCCTCCCACAAGCCAAAAGACTTGCAGGTTGGTAGGTAAATTGGCCATTATAAATTGCCCCTAGTATAGGTAGGTGGTAGGGAAATATAGGAACAGGTGGGGATGTGGTAGGAATATGGGATTAGTGTAGGATTAGTATAAATGGGTGGTTGATGGTCGGCACAGACTCGGTGGGCCAAAGGGCCTGTTTCAGTGCTGTATCTCTAAACTAAACTAAAATCTCTATTCTCCTCCAATTCTGGCCTCTTGTGTATCCCTCAGTCCCTTCAGCCCAACATTGGTGGTGGCACCTTCAGCTTTCCAGTCGCTAGGCTTTGAAATTCCCTCCTTAAACCTCTCTACCACTCCACCTCTTTTTCCACATTTAGGACCCTTCTTAAAACATATCCCTTTAACCAGTTGTTTAGTATGGCCCTCCTAGTTCTCTTTTGGACACTTTCTTACGTTAAAGGCATTATATAAATGCAAGTTATTGTTGCTGAGGCATCCTGTCTGCTGCTTTTCTTTCAAGAGTTGCAGGGGTTGTTCACACAACTCCCGTTCACGAGTCAAAGAAAATTGACTTTGATTAAAGTCTATTTTGAGTCCTTGAAGGAGAGGACGGGTTCATGATTCATTGCAACCATCGGATTGACAGCTTGGCAGACAGAAACTTTGGACATTTTTCCCTCTGGGCAGTTTCACTTTGACCTACTATTTTGACTCTGGCAGGACCTTAACTGAGTTTCCTGGGTCAGAGCTCATTAAGTATGCAGGACAGAGCTGGGGGAATCCCCACTGCACAGAGAGAGCCCATCAGTTGGGCAGCCACTGAGGATTGAGGAGGAGGTGCTGCAATTAAGGTAACAAAAGCACACTAAAGATTTTTATTTCAATGCTGAAGAGAAGATCTTGAAAAGCCACAGGTCCTCCTTCTGAAAGTAATGAGCCTCAAGCAAGGGAAAATTGAGCATTACTAGACGTCACAGCTGGGATTTTACGAGTCCCAGCAGGAAAGAAAAAGCGGAATCAGAAGCGGATCATGAAGACCCTTCCACTCCAACTCCCGTTCCCATGACGATCTGGTGCCTGCTGGCAAATCACCAGCTGGCAGGTGGTGTGGCCGACCACTCAGCGGCATGAATGGGAGCTGAGATGGTTGCTGGGTCATCACCTAACATGGCAGAAAGTGTGGCCACCATGTTTAAAGGGCCGCCAGCACGTCAGCCCTGATACAAATGTCCTTTGCTGCAGCACTCATCCCTGCAACCATCCTCTGAACAGTCAGGCATGCAAGCATCCTCTGCACATGAACCCTCCGTCATCCTCTGAACATCATCCTGACTTGGAACTATATCGCCGTTCCTTCACTGTCGCTGGGTCAAAAGCCTGGAACTCCCGTCCAAGCAACACTGTGGCTGTACCTACCCTACATGGACTGCAGCAGTTCAAGAAGGCAGCTCACCACCACCTTCTCAAGAGCAATTAGGGATGGGCAATAAATACTGGCCTTGCCAGCGATGTCCACATCCCATGAATGAAGAAAAAAAAATTGAACCCTCTGTCACCCTCGACACATTGAACCCTCCATCATCCTCTGAACATTGAACCCTCCATCATCCTCCATTCATTGAACCCTCCATCATCCTCTGAACATTGAACCCTCCATCATCCTCCATTCATTGAACCCTCCATCATCCTCTGAACATTGAACTCTCCATCATCCTCCAGTCATTGAACCCTCCATCATCCTCTGAACATTGAACCCTCCATCATCCTCCATTCATTGAACCATCCATCATCATCTGAACATTGACCCCTCCATCATCCTGTGAACATTGACCCCTCCATCATCCTCTGAACATTGAACCCTCCATCATCCACTGAACATTGAACCCTCCATCATCCTCCATTCATTGAACCCTCCATCATCCTCTGAACATTGAACCCTCCATCATCCTCCATTCATTGAACCCTCCATCATCCTCTGAACATTGAACCCTCCATCATCCTCCATTCATTGAACCCTCCATCATCCACTGAACATTGAACCCTCCATCATCCTCCATTCATTGAACCCTCCATCATCCTCTGAACATTGAACCCTCCATCATCCTCCATTCATTGAACCCTCCATCATCCTCCATTCATTGAACCCTCCATCATCCTCTGAACATTGAACCCTCCATCATCCTCTGAACATTGAACCCTCCATCATCATCTGAACATTGAATGCTCCATCATTATCTGAACATTGACCCCTTCATCATTATCTGAACATTGACCCCTTCATCATCATCTGAACATTGACCCCTTCATCATTATCTGAACATTGACCCCTCCATCATCCTCTGAACATTGAACTCCCCATCATCATCTGAACATTGAACTCTCCATCATCATCTGAACATTGACCCCTTCATCATTATCTGAACATTGACCCCTCCATCATCCTCTGAACATTGAACTCCCCATCATCATCTGAACATTGACCCCTTTCATCATTATCTGAACATTGACCCCTCCATCATCCTCTGAACATTGAACCCTCCATCATCCTCTGAACATTGAACCCTCCATCATCCTCTGAACATTGAACCCTCCATCATCCTCCATTCATTGAACCCTCCATCATCCTCTGAACATTGAACCCTCCATCATCCTCCATTCATTGAACCCTCCATCATCCTCCATTCATTGAACCCTCCATCATCATCTGAACATTGACCCCTCCATCATCCTCTGAACATTGAACTCTCCATCATCATCTGAACATTGATCCCTTCATCATTATCTGAACATTGAACCCTCCATCATCCTCTGAACATTGAACCCTCCATCATCATCTGAACATTGAACCCTCCATCATCCTCCATTCATTGAACCCTCCATCATCCTCCATTCATTGAACCCTCCATCATCCTCTGAACATTGAACCCTCCATCATCCTCCATTCATTGAACCCTCCATCATCCTCCATTCATTGAACCCTCCATCATCATCTGAACATTGAACTCTCCATCATCATCTGAACATTGACCCCTTCATCATTATCTGAACATTGAACCCTCCATCATCATCAGAACATTGAACCCTCCATCATCCTCCATTCATTGAACCCTCCATCATCCTCTGAACATTGAACCCTCCATCATCCTCCATTCATTGAACCCTCCATCATCCTCCATTCATTGAACCCTCCATCATCATCTGAACATTGAACCCTCCATCATCCTCCATTCATTGAACCCTCCATCATCCTCTGAACATTGAACCCTCCATCATCCTCCATTCATTGAACCCTCCATCATCCTCCATTCATTGAACCCTCCATCATCCTCTGAACATTGAACCCTCCATCATCCTCCATTCATTGAACCCTCCATCATCCACTGAACATTGAACCCTCCATCATCCTCCATTCATTGAACCCTCCATCATCCTCTGAACATTGAACCCTCCATCATCCTCCATTCATTGAACCCTCCATCATCCTCCATTCATTGAACCCTCCATCATCCTCTGAACATTGAACCCTCCATCATCCTCTGAACATTGAACCCTCCATCATCATCTGAACATTGAATGCTCCATCATTATCTGAACATTGACCCCTTCATCATTATCTGAACATTGACCCCTTCATCATCATCTGAACATTGACCCCTTCATCATTATCTGAACATTGACCCCTCCATCATCCTCTGAACATTGAACTCCCCATCATCATCTGAACATTGAACTCTCCATCATCATCTGAACATTGACCCCTTCATCATTATCTGATCATTGACCCCTCCATCATCCTCTGAACATTGAACTCCCCATCATCATCTGAACATTGACCCCTTTCATCATTATCTGAACATTGACCCCTCCATCATCCTCTGAACATTGAACCCTCCATCATCCTCTGAACATTGAACCCTCCATCATCCTCTGAACATTGAACCCTCCATCATCCTCCATTCATTCAACCCTCCATCATCCTCTGAACATTGAACCCTCCATCATCCTCCATTCATTGAACCCTCCATCATCCTCCATTCATTGAACCCTCCATCATCATCTGAACATTGACCCCTCCATCATCCTCTGAACATTGAACTCTCCATCATCATCTGAACATTGACCCCTTCATCATTATCTGAACATTGAACCCTCCATCATCCTCTGAACATTGAACCCTCCATCATCATCTGAACATTGAACCCTCCATCATCCTCCATTCATTGAACCCTCCATCATCATCTGAACATTGAACCCTTCATCATCATCTGAACATTGACCCCTCCATCATCCTCTGAACATTGAACCCTCCATCATCATCTGAACATTGACCCCTCCATCATCCTCTGAACATTGACCCCTCCATCATCCTCTGAACATTGAACCCTCCATCATCCTCTGAACATTGAACCCTCCATCATCCTCCATTCATTGAACCCTCCATCATCCTCTGAACATTGAACCCTCCATCATCCTCCATTCATTGAACCCTCCATCATCCTCCATTCATTGAACCCTCCATCATCATCTGAACATTGAACTCTCCATCATCATCTGAACATTGACCCCTTCATCATTATCTGAACATTGAACCCTCCATCATCATCAGAACATTGAACCCTCCATCATCCTCCATTCATTGAACCCTCCATCATCCTCTGAACATTGAACCCTCCATCATCCTCCATTCATTGAACCCTCCATCATCCTCCATTCATTGAACCCTCCATCATCATCTGAACATTGAACTCTCCATCATCATCTGAACATTGACCCCTTCATCATTATCTGAACATTGAACCCTCCATCATCATCAGAACATTGAACCCTCCATCATCCTCCATTCATTGAACCCTCCATCATCATCTGAACATTGACCCCTCCATCATCCTCTGAACATTGAACTCTCCATCATCATCTGAACATTGACCCCTTCATCATTATCTGAACATTGAACCCTCCATCATCATCAGAACATTGAACCCTCCATCATCCTCCATTCATTGAACCCTCCATCATCCTCTGAACATTGAACCCTCCATCATTATGTGAACATTGAACCCTCCATCATCCTCCATTCATTGAACCCTCCATCATCATCTGAACATTGACCCCTCCATCATCCTCTGAACATTGAACTCTCCATCATCATCTGAACATTGACCCCTTCATCATTATCTGAACATTGACCCCTCCATCATCCTCTGAACATTGAACCCTCCATCATCATCTGAACATTGAACCCTCCATCATCCTCCATTCATTGAACCCTCCATCATCATCTGAACATTGAACCCTCCATCATCCTCCATTCATTGAACCCTCCATCATCCTCTGAACATTGAACCCTCCATCATCCTCTGAACATTGAACCCTCCATCATCCTCCATTCATTGAACCCTCCATCATCATCTGAACATTGAACCCTCCATCATCCTCCATTCATTGAACCCTCCATCATCCTCTGAACATGGACCCCTCCATCATCCTCTGAACATTGAACTCTCCATCATCATCTGAACATTGACCCCTTCATCATTATCTGAACAATGACCCCTCCATCATCCGCTGAACATTGAACCTTCCATCATCCTCTGAACATTGAACCCTCCATCATCCTCCATGCATTGAACCCTCCATCATCATCTGAACATTGAACGCTCCATCATTATCTGAACATTGACCCCTTCATCATTATAT
Organism: Heterodontus francisci; assembly: GCF_036365525.1. Taxonomy (NCBI): domain Eukaryota; kingdom Metazoa; phylum Chordata; class Chondrichthyes; order Heterodontiformes; family Heterodontidae; genus Heterodontus; species Heterodontus francisci. The sequence goes on from NC_090390.1 coordinate 44,615,793, forward strand.
GAACATTGAACCCTTCATCATTATCTGAACATTGACCCCTCCATCATCCTCTGAACATTGAACTCTCCATCATCATCTGAACATTGACCGCTTCATCATTATCTGAACATTGACCCCTCCATCATCCTCTGAACATTGAACCCTCCATCATCCTCTGAACATTGAACCCTCCATCATCCTCTGAACATTGAACCCTCCATCATCCTCCATTCATTGAACCCTCCATCATCCTCTGAACATTGAACCCTCCATCATTCTCCATTCATTGAACCCTCCATCATCCTCCATTCATTGAACCCTCCATCATCATCTGAACATTGACCCCTCCATCATCCTCCATTCATTGAACCCTCCATCATCATCTGAACATTGAACCCTCCATCATCATCTGAACATTGAACCCTTCATCATCATCTGAACATTGAACCCTCCATCATCATCTGAACATTGACCCCTTTCATCATTATCTGAACATTGACCCCTCCATCATCCTCTGAACATTGAACCCTCCATCATCATCTGAACATTGACCCCTTTCATCATTATCTGAACATTGACCCCTCCATCATCCTCTGAACATTGAACCCTCCATCATCCTCTGAACATTGAACCCTCCATCATCCTCCATTCATTGAACCCTCCATCATCCTCCATTCATTGAACCCTCCATCATCATCTGAACATTGACCCCTCCATCATCCTCCATTCATTGAACCCTCCATCATCATCTGAACATTGAACCCTTCATCATCATCTGAACATTGACCCCTTTCATCATTATCTGAACATTGACCACTCCATCATCCTCTGAACATTGAACCCTCCATCATCATCTGAACATTGAACCCTTCATCATCATCTGAACATTGACCCCTTTCATCATTATCTGAACATTGACCCCTCCATCATCCTCTGAACATTGAACCCTCCATCATCATCTGAACATTGACCCCTCCATCATCATCTGAACATTGACCCCTCCATCATCCTCTGAACATTGAACCCTCCATCATCCTCTGAACATTGAACCCTCCATCATCCTCCATTCATTGAACCCTCCATCATCCTCTGAACATTGAACCCTCCATCATCCTCCATTCATTGAACCCTCCATCATCCTCCATTCATTGAACCCTCCATCATCATCTGAACATTGACCCCTCCATCATCTTCTGAACATTGACCCCTTCATCATTATCTGAACATTGACCCCTCCATCATCCTCTGAACATTGAACTCTCCATCATCATCTGAACATTGACCCCTTCATCATTATCTGAACATTGAACCCTCCATCATCCTCTGAACATTGAACCCTCCATCATCATCTGAACATTGAACCCTCCATCATCCTCCATTCATTGAACCCTCCATCATCCTCTGAACATTGAACCCTCCATCATCCTCTGAACATTGAACCCTCCATCATCCTCCATTCATTGAACCCTCCATCATCCTCTGAACATTGAACCCTCCATCATCATCTGAACATTGAACCCTCCATCATCCTCCATTCATTGAACCCTCCATCATCCTCTGAACATTGAACCCTCCATCATCATCTGAACATTGACCCCTCCATCATTATCTGAACATTGACCCCTCCATCATCCTCTGAACATTGAACCCTCCATCATTATCTGAACATTGACCCCTCCATCATCCTCTGAACATTGAACTCTCCATCATCCTCTGAATATTGACCCCTTCATCATCATCTGAACATTGAACTCTCCATCGTCATCTGAACATTGACCCCTTCATCATCATCTGAACATTGACCCCTCCATCATCCTCTGAACATTGAACTCTCCATCATCCTCTGAACATTGACCCCTTCATCATCATCTGAACATTGACCCCTTCATCATCATCTGAACATTGAACTCTCCATCATCCTCTGAACATTGACTCCTTCATCATCATCTGAACGTTGACCCCTCCATCATCCTCTGAACATTGACCCCTTCATCATCATCTGAACATTGACCCCTCCATCATCCTCTGAACATTGAACTCTACATTATCCTCTGAACATTGACCCCTTCATCATCATCTGAACATTGAACTCTCCATCATCCTCTGAACATTGACCCCTTCATCATCATCTGAACATTGACCCCTTCATCATCATCTGAACATTGACCCCTCCATCATCCTCTGAACATTGAACTCTAAATTATCCTCTGAACATTGACCCCTTCATCATCATCTGAACATTGACCCCTCCACTATCCTCTGAACATTGAACTCTCCATCATCCTCCGCACATTGACCCCTTCATCATCCTCTGAACATTGAACTCTCCATCATCCTCCGCACATTGAACCCGCCATCATCCTCTGAACATTGACCCCTCCATCATCATCGGAACATTGACCCCTTCATCATTATCTGAACATTGACCCCTCCATCATCCTCTGAACATTGAACTCTCCATCATCATCTGAACATTGACCCCTTCATCATTATCTGAACATTGACCCCTCCATCATCATCTGAACATTGAACCCTCCATCATCCTCTGAACATTGAACTCTCCATCATCCTCTGAACATTGACCCCTTCATCATCATCTGAACATTGACCCCTCCATCATCCTCTGAACATTGAACTCTCCATCATCCTCTGAACATTGACCCCTTCATCATCATCTGAACATTGACCCCCTTCATCATCATCTGAACATTGAACTCTCCATCATCCTCGGAACATTGACCCCTTCATCATCATCTGAACATTGACCCCTTCATCATCATCTGAACATTGAACTCTCCATCATCCTCTGAACATTGACCCCTTCATCATTATCTGAACATTGACCCCTCCATCATCCTCTGAACATTGAACCCTCCATCATCCTCTGAACATTGAACTCTCCGTCATCCTCGGAACATTGAACTCTCCATCATCCTCTGAACATTGACCCCTTCATCATCATCTGAACATTGAACTCTCCATCATCATCTGAACATTGAACCCTTCATCATCCTCTGAACATTGACCCCTTCATCATCATCTGAACATTGAACTCTCCATCATCATCTGAACATTGGCCCCTTCATCATCATCTGAACATTGAACCCTCCATCATCCTCCACACATTGAACTCTCCATCATCCTCTGAACATTGACCCCTTCATCATCATCTGAACATTGACCCCTTCATCATCATCTGAACATTGAACTCTCCATCATCCTCTGAACATTGACCCCTTCATCATCATCTGAACATTGACCCCTTCATCATCATCTGAACATTGAACCCTCCATCATCATCTGAACATTGACCCCTTCATCATCCTCTGAACATTGAACTCTCCATCATCCTTCGCACATTGACCCCTCCATCATCCTCCGCACATTGAACCCTCCATCATCCTCTGAAAATTTACCCCTCCATCATCCTCTGAACCTTGTTCCCCCCATCATCCTCTGAACATTGTTCCCTCCATCATCCTCTGAACATTGACCCCTCCATCATTATCTGAACATTGACCCCTCCATCATCCTCTGAACATTGAACTCTCCATCATCATCTGAACATTGACCCCTTCATCATTATCTGAACATTGACCCCTCCATCATCCTCTGAACATTGAACCCTCCATCATCCTCTGAACATTGAACCCTCCATCATCCTCCATTCATTGAACCCTCCATCATCATCTGAACATTGAACCCTCCATAATTATCTGAACATTGACCCCTTCATCATTATCTGAACATTGAACCCTTCATCATCATCTGAACATTGACCCCTTTCATCATTATCTGAACATTGACCCCTCCATCATCCTCTGAACATTGAACCCTCCATCATCATCTGAACATTGAACCCTTCATCATCATCTGAACATTGAACCCTCCATCATCATCTGAACATTGACCCCTTTCATCATTATCTGAACATTGACCCCTCCATCATCCTCTGAACATTGAACCCTCCATCATCCTCTGAACATTGAACCCTCCATCATCCTCCATTCATTGAACCCTCCATCATCCTCCATTCATTGAACCCTCCATCATCATCTGAACATTGACCCCTCCATCATCCTCCATTCATTGAACCCTCCATCATCCTCCATTCATTGAACCCTCCATCATCCTCTGAACATTGAACCCTCCATCATCCTCTGAACATTGAACCCTCCATCATCCTCCATTCATTGAACCCTCCATCATCCTCCATTCATTGAACCCTCCATCATCATCTGAACATTGAACCCTTCATCATCATCTGAACATTGACCCCTTTCATCATTATCTGAACATTGACCACTCCATCATCCTCTGAACATTGAACCCTCCATCATCATCTGAACATTGAACCCTTCATCATCATCTGAACATTGACCCCTTTCATCATTATCTGAACATTGACCCCTCCATCATCCTCTGAGCATTGAACCCTCCATCATCATCTGAACATTGACCCCTCCATCATCCTCTGAACATTGACCCCTCCATCATCCTCTGAACATTGAACCCTCCATCATCCTCTGAACATTGAACCCTCCATCATCCTCCATTCATTGAACCCTCCATCATCCTCTGAACATTGAACCCTCCATCATCCTCCATTCATTGAACCCTCCATCATCCTCCATTCATTGAACCCTCCATCATCATCTGAACATTGACCCCTCCATCATCCTCTGAACATTGAACTCTCCATCATCATCTGAACATTGACCCCTTCATCATTATCTGAACATTGACCCCTCCATCATCCTCTGAACATTCAACTCTCCATCATCATCTGAACATTGACCCCTTCATCATTATCTGAACATTGAACCCTCCATCATCCTCTGAACATTGAACCCTCCATCATCATCTGAACATTGAACCCTCCATCATCCTCCATTCATTGAACCCTCCATCATCCTCTGAACATTGAACCCTCCATCATCCTCTGAACATTGAACCCTCCATCATCCTCCATTCATTGAACCCTCCATCATCATCTGAACATTGACCCCTCCATCATCCTCTGAACATTGAACTCTCCATCATCATCTGAACATTGAACCCTCCATCATTATCTGAACATTGACCCCTCCATCATCCTCTGAACATTGAACTCTCCATCATCATCTGAACATTGAACTCTCCATCATCCTCTGAATATTGACCCCTTCATCATCATCTGAACATTGAACTCTCCATCATCATCTGAACATTGACCCCTTCATCATCATCTGAACATTGACCCCTCCATCATCCTCTGAACATTGAACTCTCCATCATCCTCTGAACATTGCCCCTTCATCATCATCTGAACATTGACCCCTTCATCATCATCTGAACATTGAACTCTCCATCATCCTCTGTACATTGACCCCTTCATCATCATCTGAACATTGACCCCTCCATCATCCTCTGAACATTGACCCCTTCATCATCATCTGAACATTGACCCCTCCATCATCATCTGAACATTGACCCCTCCATCATCCTCTGAACATTGAACTCTCCATCATCATCTGAACATTGACCCCTTCATCATCATCTGAACATTGACCCCTCCATCATCCTCTGAACATTGAACTCTCCATCATCCTCTGAACATTGCCCCTTCATCATCATCTGAACATTGACCCCTTCATCATCATCTGAACATTGAACTCTCCATCATCCTCTGAACATTGACTCCTTCATCATCATCTGAACATTGACCCCTCCATCATCCTCTGAACATTGACCCCTTCATCATCATCTGAACATTGACCCCTCCATCATCCTCTGAACATTGAACTCTACATTATCTTCTGAACATTGACCCCTTCATCATCATCTGAACATTGAACTCTCCATCATCCTCTGAACATTGACCCCTTCATCATCATCTGAACATTGACCCCTTCATCATCATCTGAACATTGACCCCTCCATCATCCTCTGAACATTGAACCCTCCATCATCATCTGAACATTGACCCCTTCATCATCATCTGAACATTGACCCCTCCATCATCCTCTGAACATTGAACTCTACATTATCCTTTGAACATTGACCCCTTCATCATCATCTGAACATTGACCCCTCCATCATCCTCTGAACATTGAACTCTCCATCATCCTCCGCACATTGACCCCTCCATCATCATCTGAACATTGACCCCTTCATCATTATCTGAACATTGACCCCTCCATCATCCTCTGAACATTGAACTCTCCATCATCATCTGAACATTGACCCCTTCATCATTATCTGAACATTGACCCCTCCATCATCATCTGAACATTGAACCCTCCATCATCCTCTGAACATTGAACTCTCCATCATCCTCTGAACATTGACCCCTTCATCATCATCTGAACATTGACCCCTCCATCATCCTCTGAACATTGAACTCTCCATCATCCTCTGAACATTGACCCCTTCATCATCATCTGAACATTGACCCCCTTCATCATCATCTGAACATTGAACTCTCCATCATCCTCGGAACATTGACCCCTTCATCATCATCTGAACATTGACCCCTTCATCATCATCTGAACATTGAACTCTCCATCATCCTCTGAACATTGACCCCTTCATCATTATCTGAACATTGACCCCTCCATCATCCTCTGAACATTGAACCCTCCATCATCCTCTGAACATTGAACTCTCCATCATCCTCTGAACATTGAACTCTCCATCATCCTCTGAACATTGACCCCTTCATCATCATCTGAACATTGAACTCTCCATCATCATCTGAACATTGGCCCCTTCATCATCATCTGAACATTGAACCCTCCATCATCCTCTGAACATTGAACTCTCCATCATCCTCTGAACATTGACCCCTTCATCATCATCTGAACATTGAACTCTCCATCATCATCTGAACATTGGCCCCTTCATCATTATCTGAACATTGACCCCTCCATCATCATCTGAACATTGAACCCTCCATCATCCTCCACACATTGAACTCTCCATCATCCTCTGAACATTGACCCCTTCATCATCATCTGAACATTGACCCCTTCATCATCATCTGAACATTGAACTCTCCATCATCCTCTGAACATTGACCCCTTCATCATCATCTGAACATTGACCCCTTCATCATCATCTGAACATTGAGCTCTCCATCATCCTCTGAACATTGACCCCTTCATCATCATCTGAACATTGACCCCTCCATCATCATCTGAACATTGAACTCTCCATCATCCTCTGAACATTTACCCCTTCATCATCATCTGAACATTGACCCCTCCATCATCCTCTGAACATTGAACTCTACATCATCCTCTGAACATTGACCCCTTCATCATCATCTGAACATTGACCCCACCATCATCCTCTGAACATTGAACTCTCCATTATCCTCCGCACATTGACCCCTACATCATCCTCCGCACATTGAACCCTCCATCATCCTCCGCACATTGACCCCTCCATCTTCCTCCGCACATTGAACCCTCCATCATCCTGTGAACATTGACCCCTCCATCATCCTCTAAACATTGAACCCTCCATCATCATCTGAACATTGACCCCTTCATCATCCTCTGAACATTGAACTCTCCATCATCCTTCGCACATTGACCCCTCCATCATCCTCCGCACATTGAACCCTCCATCATCCTCTGAACATTTACCCCTCCATCATCCTCTGAACCTTGTTCCCCCCATCATCCTCTGAACATTGTTCCCTCCATCATCCTCTGAACATTGACCCCTCCATCATTATCTGAACATTGACCCCTCCATCATCCTCTGAACATTGAACTCTCCATCATCATCTGAACTTTGACCCCTTCATCATTATCTGAACATTGACCCCTCCATCATCCTCTGAACATTGAACCCTCCATCATCCTCTGAACATTGAACCCTCCATCATCCTCCATTCATTGAACCCTCCATCATCATCTGAACATTGAACCCTCCATAATTATCTGAACATTGACCCCTCCATCATCCTCTGAACATTGAACTCTCCATCATCATCTGAACATTGACCCCTTCATCATTATCTGAACATTGACCCCTCCATCATCCTCTGAACATTGAACCCTCCATCATCCTCTGAACATTGAACTCTCCATCATCATCTGAACATTGACCCCTCCATCATCCTCTGAACATTGACCCCTCCATCATCCTCCGCACATTGAACCCTCCATCGTCGTCTGAACATTGACCCCTCCATAATCCTCTAAACATTGAACCCTCCGTCATCATCTGAACATTGACCCCTTCATCATCCTCTGAACATTGAACTCTCCATCATCCTCTGCACATTGACCCCTCCATCATCCTCCGCACATTGAACACTCCATCATCCTCTGAACATTGACCCCTCCATCATCGTCTAAACATTGACCCCTTCATCATCATCTGAACATTGACCCCTTCATCATCCTCTGAACATTGAACTCTCCATCATCCTCCGCTCATTGACCCCTCCATCATCCTCCGCACATTGAACCCTCCATCATCCTCCGCACATTGAACCCTCCATCATCCTCTGAACATTGACCCCTCCATCATCCTCTAAACATTGACCCCTCCATCATCCTCTGAACCTTGTTCCCTCCATCATCCTCTGAACATTGTTCCCTCCATCATCCTCTGAACATTGACCCCTCCATCATCCTCTGAACATTGTTCCCTCCATCATCCTCTGAACATTGTTCCCTCCATCATCCTCTGAACATTGTTCCCTCCATCATCCTCTGAACATTGACCCCTTCATCATCCTCTAAACATTGACCCCTCCATCATCCTCTGAACCTTGTTCCCTCCATCATCCTCTGAACATTGTTCCCTCCATCATCCTCTGAACATTGACCCCTCCATCATCATCTGAACATTGACCCCTCTATCATCCTCCACACATTGACCCCTCCATCATCCTCTGAGCATTGTTCTCTCCATCATCTTCTGAACATTGACCCCTTCATCATCCTCTGAACATTGACCCCTCCGTCATTCCCTGAGCATTGACCCCTCCATCATCGTCTGAACATTGACCCCTCCATCATCCTCCACACATTGACCCCTCCATCATCCTCTGAACATTGACCTCTCCGTCATCCTCTGAGCATTGACCCTTCCATCATCCTCTACACATTGACCCCTCCATCATCCTCTGAACATTGAACTCTCCATCATCCTCAAAAGAAATCTACACCTCCCTCCATCATTGGTTCTTCTCCTTGCTGGAGAACCCTCCTCCTGAGTGAACAATGCCAATAACACTTGGGCACTACCATTCTGACTGTGTCGCCCCGCCAGTAGCTGCTGCAATGTGGCCCACGTCACCCCCTCTCAGGCTCCGCTCAAATGATTCCCCTGCCAGAACCACAATGGCATCAGGTGGGACTCAAGCCCAGATCAATGACTTCCCAAATCCTTCCTACCTATGAATGAAAAATGCCTCACTCCATGGTTGCCAAATGCAGCAATGACAACAACTGTCACCCCAATGCACTTACTGTTAAATCCAGAGGGACCTGTAAAATCATGGTCTATTGCCTTGTTAATCATCTTTAATAACAGTCAATTGCTCATATTGAAAATGCGAGCGGCATGCCCATCCGGCTTCCTGTCTGCCGCTCATAAAATTCGTGCCTTCCCGAGCTGACGTCATCCCATGACATTTTACAGCCCTCCCTCACCTCCATTGCTGTCCGTTTCTGCAACGTAAAATCCCGGCCCTTACCAAGAAAAATTTTTTAAAACGACAGTAGTGGGATTTCCAACGCTGCCCCAGGGAGTACTTCATTTCTCTCTTGACAGTTCCCAGTAGTTTTCTGCAATTGAGGCAGAAGGCAGGGAAGTCAGCCCATCTGTAGGGTGGCAGTCAAGGGGCTGCTAGCTGCTTGGTGGCAAGGGAAGAGAATTCCCAGGCAGTATTCTTCCACCATACCACCTGATTTCAGCATATTAGAGGAAAGTCCAGCCCTTCACTTTACAAGTTAAGGTGGTGGTTCTTCGAGAGAGAGAGAGGATTCTCAGAATATGCATTAATTTCAGAGCCTGCAACCAAAACCGTGTCAGTGTTTAAAAGCCTGAATCAACTGAGCAAAAAAGAGTTAAATTAGTAGATAAAAGACAAAATACTATGGACGCTGAAATCTGAAATATAAACAGAAAATGCTGGAAATATTTAGTGGGTTAGTATGGCCTGCTGATTATTTCCAGAATTTTCTGTTTGTATTTTAAATTGTTTTGTATTTAAATTCTGTTTCCAGACATACGTTTAAAAAAAAAGTTGTATCTTTGTAATCTCGTACTAAGGCGTGTAGGGAAGTAAATTTGCTCACAGTGTTAAACTTTATCCTGTTTGTACATTTATCACATGTAAATAAAACCACTTGTTAGTTTGAAGCGTGTGTCCCAATTCTGTAAGACAGTTTGTTCAGTCTGCTGTTGTTCAAGAAAGGAGAATTCACATGGCTCAACGGGATACATTCCAATGGCCAGGGTACAAACTGAGGGTTCTCTGTTATGATTCCTTGGTCATGCTATTGTTTATTTAGAAACTGAACTGTATAGAGGTACACTTTGGATTGTTGGGAAGATGAGGTTGGTTTACACATGTAACTCGTGATGCTGGACTTGAGAAAATATTCAGCTTAAAAAACCCAAAAGGTGAAGGTCCCCTCTCCTTCCCTTCCCGGCAGTGCCTCCAAAACACTATTGCTCCTTGTTGCCCCCACTGAGTTCCCAAAGCCTGCTGCTCTATATCTACTCCATTGCACCTCCAAGAGGCTGCCAACCAACATGGCAGCTCTTCTTCCCTGCTCCAGCTCAGACACCACAGCTGCTTCCCTCCATTGCTGTGGTTCAACTTTATTTTTAAAATTTCTGCTCTGCCTAAACTTGAACAATCATTGTGTAAATTCCCTTGAAATTTGTACTGAGGAATTTTGTGCCTCCACATCTTCCCACAGTAATTCTACCTACTCTCTTCAACACCCCTGAAATACCACTGTGTCTTCTGCCTACCGTGGCTCTAACTTCTTTTAAAAGTTGCATATTCAGTTGTCCAATTTCACTGTGAAAATAACAGTGCACATAACAGCGCTCACCATTATTTGTGTGCAAATAGGACAGCAACTTCCAGTGAGCGTGCATGCACAGTTAAATGCAAAAGTCCGGAAATTCAAGTTGCGTTGCTCCTCCATAAGCTGTGTGAAAATGGCATCTCGCCGTCTGTCTCACCATTCAAGTATATTGAATTGCATGAAGTCCTTGTACTGACAGATATGGAGTAAACTCATCACAAACAGATAGGGCTTGTCTAATCACAATTTAAGCAATCTTTTAATGGCGTAATAAGATTTAATTGCAGCACTGAACTAGTAATCCAGAGGCCCAGGTCAATGCCTTGGGGACATGGGTTCAAATCCCACCATAGTGGAATTTAAATTCAATTAATTGATAAGTTCAATTAATTAATTTTAAAAATCTGAAATTGAAGGCTAGTCTCGGTAATAATGCCATGAAACTATCATCGATTGTCGTAAAAACCCATCTGGTTCACCAATGTCTTTTAGGGAAGGAAATCTGCTGTCCTTACCCAGTCTGGCCTACATATGACTCCAGACCCACAGCAATGTGGTTGACTCTTAACTGCCCTCTGAAATGGCCTAGCAAACCCTTCAGTTGTCAAGGGCAATTAGAGATGGGCAATAAATGCTGGCCTTCCCAACGACACCCACATCCCATGAAAGAACTAAAAAAAACTATGGCACTGAGAATTAAACTTACCAAGTGTAGAGTCACATTCTTTCAGTTTTAGTTCTTCTTGGAGATTTAAAAAAAATAAAACTTTTTTTTTAGCTTTTTCTTTCTGTCACTTTTTTCTCTCCCGATTAATTCAAATTTTCTTTCCCTCTCTTTATTTTGCTTTCTGATTTGACATTTGTGATGGAACCTGTGGTCTGTGGGACTAGTGGGGGAGTTTGTGTGACCTGTTGTCTGATCAGATAACTTGTCAAATTTACTGTTAGGTGCACGACCCTGGTTTCAAAGCTTGTTTTTTTTTAGACAGAACCTAACTGAAAGAGAAACTAAAACTTTAGGTTTCTGAGGAAACAGAAACAGAAACTGAAACCAAAATTTCAGATTTCTAGGGAAACAGAAACTGATTGGAACCAACTTAAAAGACAGAGTCATCCAAACTCATCACACTGAGGTAGAACGAAGGCAAATTGAAGAAAGTGAAGGCTGGCAATAGGCAGATGCAATTTGCTGCAGTGTTTCTGTTACTTAAGGTAATACTGGTAGATCCACACCATGAAGACTGTGGTGAGCAAAGCTGAGGAAGTTGTGCAGAAGTGCAGCATTTTAGTGAGGACCGTACCCATGAAGTTTGGGTTGAAGGGGAATTACTGTCGGATGAGAATTAATGGCTGCATCTTGGAAGATAGGAGCTGGAGGTCTACCTGGGGAAGTTCAGAGGTTGAAGAACTCTGTGGCTGTAATTGGTACCATATATCCTGAGTGGACTGCCCAGTTAATCCGTGAGATCTTTCTTTGTTGTATCTGATAGTTAATGTGTAAAATTGCTATATATGTGATTTCTCTGTTAATTCATGTTTAATTTATGTTGATTTTGGTTTGATTGTTAATGTAAAAGTTATAAAAGTGAAATCTTGACCATATTTTTTATTGGTGTTGTTCAGTAAATATGATTCTTTTGGTTTGTTGATCTCCACAGGGATCATAAGAACATAAGAACTAGGAGCAGGAGTAGGCAATTCAGCCCCTCGAGCCTGCTCCGCCATTCAGTACAATCATGGCTGATCTCATCTTGGCCTCAACTTCACTTTCCTGCCCGTTCTCCATAATCCTTCAACCCTTTGCTAATTAAAAATCTGTCTATCTCCTCCTTAAATTTACTCAATTTCCCAGCATCCATCGCATTCTGGGGTAGTGAATTCCACAGACTCACGACCCTTTGAGAGAAATAATTTCTCCTCATCTCGGTGTTTAAATCTGCTACACCTTATCCTAAAACTATGACTTCTTGTTCTAGGTTGCCCCACCAGAGGAAACATCCTCTCTATGTCTACTTTGTCAATCCCCTTAATCATCTTATATACCTCAATTAGATCTCCACTCATTCTTCTAAACTCTAGAGAGTAAAGGCCTAAACTGCTCAATCTCTCTTCATAAGACAAACCCCTCATCTTCGGAATCAATCCAGTGAACCTCCTTTGAACTGCCTCCAATGCAACTACAACCCTCCTCAAGTAAGGGGACCAAAACTGTACGCAATACTCCAGGTGGGGTCTCATTAATGCCTTGTACAGTTGCAGCAACACTTCCCTACTTTTATATTCTATTCCTTCATCAATAAATGCCAAAATCCCATTTGCCTACCTTATTACCTGCTGTACCTGCATACTAGTTTTCTGCGATTCATGCGCGAGGACACCCAGACCCCTCTGCACCGAAGCACTCTGAAGTTTCTCTCCATTTAGATAATAATTTGCCTTTCTATTCTTCTGACCAAAATGGATAACCTCACACTTATCCACGTTAAACTCCATCTGCCAAATTTTGGCCCATTCACCTAACCTATCCATATGTAAATTTCTTATTTCTTTATTGCAACTTACCATCCCACCTATTTTAGTGTCATCTGCAAATTTGCCTATAGTACCTTCTATCCCTGCATCCAAGTCATTAATATAAATTGTAAATAGTTGGAGCCCGAGGACTGAACCCTGTGGCACCCCACTAGTTACACCCTGCCAACCAGAAAAAGGCCCATTTAACCCGGCTCTCAGTTTTCTGTTGGTTAGCCAATCCTCTATCCAAGCTAATAAATTGCCCCTTACCCCATTTGTGTATTAACCTTTTGTGCGGCACCTTATCAAATGCCTTTTGGAAGTCCAGATTTACTACATCTACAGGATCCCCATTATCCACTTTACTTGTTACATCTTCAAAGAACTCTCGCAAATTAATCAAACATGATTTACCCTTCATAAAACCATGCTGACTCTGATAGATTGCGTTTTGACTTTCTAAATGTCCTGTTATTACTTCCTTAATAATGGATTCTAACAATTTCCCAACGACAGATGTTAAACTAACTGGTCTATAGTTTCGTACTTTCTGCCTCCCTCCCTTTTTGAATAAGGGCGTTATATTAGCATATTTCCAATCCACTGGAACCTTCCCCGCATCCAGGGAATTTTGGAACATTATAACCAATGGATCCACTATCTCCGCTTTCACTTCCTTTAAGACCCTAGGATGTAGGTCATCAGGCCCTGGGGACTTGTCTGCCTTCAATCCCAATAGTTTGCTCAGTACTTTTTTCCTAGTGATGATGATTGTTCTAAGTTCCTCCCTTTCTATAACCTCTGCATTATCTGTTACTATTGGGATGGTACTAGTGTCCTCCACAATAAAAACTGAAGCACAATAATGATTTAGTGTCTCCGCCATTTCTGTGTTCCCCACTATTAACTCTCCAGTCTCATCCTCTAAAGGACCAACATTCACTTTAGCTACTTTCTCCCCTTTTATATACTTATAGAAGCTTTTGATTTGATTTGATTTAGATTTAGAGATACAGCACTGAAACAGGCCCTTCGGCCCACCGAGTCTGTGCCGACCATTAACCACCCATTTATACTAATCCTACACGAATCCCATATTCCTACCACATCCTCACCTGTCCCTATACTCCCCTACCACCTACCCATACTAGGGGCAATTTCTAATGGCCAATTTACCTATCAACCTGCAAGTCTTTTTGGCTGTGGGAGGAAACCGGAGCACCCGGAGGAAACCCACGCAGACACAGGGAGAACTTGCAAACTCCACACAGGCAGTACCCAGAATTGAACCCGGGTCGCTGGAGCTGTGAGGCTGCGGTGCTAACCATTTTATATTTTGCGCTAGTTTTCTTTCAGAATTTATCTTTGCTCTTTTTATTACTTTTTTAGTAACCCTTTGTTGATCTTTAAAAGTTTCCCAATCTTCCAGCCTGCCACTGGCCTTTGCAATATTGTATGCATTAGTTTTTGTCTTTATGTTGTCCTTAACTTCCTTGCTTAGCCATGGATGCTTTACCCGCCTCTTAGAATCTTTCTTCCTCTCTGGAATATATTTTAGTTGGGAGGAATTGAATATCTCCTTAAACATCTGCCACTGCTCATCAACTGTCCTACTTTTTAGTCTTCCTGCCCAGTCCACTAGGACCAAATCTGTCCTCATGCCTATGTAATTACCTGTGTTTAACTCCAGAACGCTAGTGTGGGACTCCAGTTTCTCACCCTCAAATTGAATTTGAAATTCTAGCATGCTATGATCACTCTTCCCTGGAGGATCCTTAACTATGAGATCATTAATT
The DNA here is from genome assembly GCF_036365525.1 of Heterodontus francisci. Classification (NCBI taxonomy): domain Eukaryota; kingdom Metazoa; phylum Chordata; class Chondrichthyes; order Heterodontiformes; family Heterodontidae; genus Heterodontus; species Heterodontus francisci. The sequence continues at coordinate 44,631,130 of NC_090390.1, forward strand.
AATCCCACCTCATTACATAATACCAAATCTAGAATAGCCTGCTCCCTGGTTGGTTCCACAACATATTGCTACAAAAGACAATCTCTAATACATTCAATGAACTCCTCTAATACATTCAATGAACTCTACCTTGAGGCTACTCTTGCCAATTTGATTAATCCAGTCTATATGCATATTAAAATCGCCCATGATTATTGCCGTACCCTTCTTACAAGCCCCCAGTATTTCCTGGTTTATACCGTGCTCCACTGTGGAACTACTGTTTGGGGGCCTACAGGCTACTCCCACCAGGGACTTCTTTCCCTTGTTATTTCTTATTTCCACCCAGACTGATTCTACATCTTGGTCTCCAGTGCCTATATCATTTCTCACTATGGCACTGATCGCTTCCTTTACTAACAAAGCTACACCACCTCCTTTTCCTTCCTGCCTATCCTTCCGAAATACTGAGTACCCTTGGAAATTCAATTCCCAGACCTGGTTTCCCTGCAACCAGGTCTCATTAATTGCCACTAAATCATACCCATTTGTCTTTTCTTGCGCTGTTAACTCATTAATTTTATTCCGAATGCTTCGTACATTCAGATACAAAGTCTTTAAGTTTGTTCTGTTATCAAATTTCCCTACTCTTGTATGATTCCTTGGTGCAATATGACATTCACACATTCTGTCCCTACCTTTTATTTTCTGGTAACAATCAGCTTCATCACTAACCTGCACTCCTATCTTCTCCTTTAACTTTAACTTCCTAATTTTCCATGCAACTGAACCCTCCCCCCCACTATTTAGTTTAAAGCCCTATCTACAGCCCTAGTTATGCGATTCGCCATGACTCTGGTCCCAGCATGATTCAGGTGTCCCATCAGAACAGCTCCCTCCTTCCCCAGTATAGGTGCCAATGTCCCATGAATTCGAACCCATTTCTTCCACACCAATTTTTGAGCCACGCATTTACCTCTTTAATCTTATTGACTCTGTGCCAATTAGCTTGAGGCTCAGGTAGTAATCCAGAGATTATTACCTTTTTGGTTCTGCTTTTTAATGTAGCCCCCGGCTGCTCATATTCCCTCAACAGAACCTCTAACTTTGTTCTACCTATATCGTGGATACCTACGTATCCACGATAACTGGATCTTTCCCCTCCCACTCCAAGTTCCTCTGCAGCCCAGATGAGATATCCTGAACCCTGGCACCAGGTAGGCAACACCCTTCGGGACTCTCAATCCTGGCCACAGAGAACAGTGTCTATGCCCCTAACTATACTATCCCCAATTACGACTACATATCTCTTTTCTCCCCCAACTTGAATGGCTCCCTGTACCACGGTGCTATGGTCAGTTTGCTCATCCTCCCTACAGTCCCTGCTCTCGTCCACACAGGGAGCAAGAATCTCAAACCTGTTGGACTAGGACAAGGGCTGAGGTTCCTGCAACACTACCTCCTGGATCCCTCTACTTGCCTCACTCATAATCACACCCTTCTGTCCCTGACCACTGGCTGAATTCAAGGTAGTTAATCTAAGGGGTGTGACTGTCTCCTGAAACACAATGTCCAGGTAACTCTCCCATTCCCTGATGTGTCGCAGTGTCTGAAGCTCAGACTCCAGCTCATCAACTCAGAGCCGGAGTTCCTCGAGCAGCCAACACTTGCTACAGATGTGGACACTAGGAACCACAATGGGGTCCACCAGCTCCCACATCATGCAGGTACAACACATCGCCTGGCCCTGCATCCCTATTTTATTGAATTAGATTTTATTTTGTTTTTTAAATTTCCGACTGGTCTTTCGTTTTTAATCGGTAAAATATTTCTTCTATTCACTTTTAATCTGAAATCAATTTAAAATAGGTAATTCAACAAGCACTTACTTAGAAACCAATGAACTTACAGTTTTCCTGTGATGTCACTCTTTGTTTTTTTTCTCTCTGTTTTTACTCCCTTAAAATACCCTCTCTCGCTCTCTCTCTCCGGTCTCCGACTTTGTTCCTTTTGGCGCGCTTTTTAAAGCTCTGCTCCCATTGTGTTTTCTCTCTCTCTCTGGTCTCCGACTCTGTTCCTTTTGGCGTGCTTGTTAAAGCTCTGCTCCCACTGTGCTTTCTCTCTCTCTCTCTCTCTCTGGTCTCCGACTCTGTTCCTTTTGGTGCGCTTTTTAAAGCACTGCTGCCGCTCTGTTTTCTTTTTCTTTCTCTCTCTCTCTCTCTCTGTGGTCTCCCACACTGAATTCGATATTCTAACTGGCACTTCCTGGTTCAGACTGTGCTGCTCATTAATGATTCTTCAATCTGATTGGTTAAGGAGGTACACAAATGCTTGTCCCAGATGCTCTGTAGAGGGTGCTGCACTATTAGGATGTCCCGCTGACAGCAACTTGCCATGCAAAACCCAGTGGAAGTTTATGGGCAAGTGCAAGTCAAGCAAACTGTGGCACTGTTCGTTCATGGCTCACAGCAAAATCTGGTCCAATATCTCTTCTCCTACTGCCTCCTTTTCCTCCATTGTCCCTCCATCCCGCCTCAGATGTCAACCTTTCCCTGTTAGTTAAATGTTCAACCCACAGCTCTTCCCATTTCTACCTGCTTGCTCCCATGAATTTCAATATAAATATTTTGCTATGCTAATACCTTTCTTCCATTTATCCCGCTTTTTGCCTCTCTACCTCCCATTTCTATCTTTTCCCTAACTACCTACTGTTGGAAAATATTCACTTTCAGCCTTTTCCAGGCTGTCCAATCTCCCTCCTCTATCTATCTATGAAGTATTAAAAGTAGTATACACTGACTAGAACTATCACAGTCACTGCCTGTAACACTGTCCCCATAACATGGTTAGTAACTTTCCCATTGATATAAAATGGCAAATCCTCTTACTCATCATGAGGAATGCCAAGGGAGTACTACTAACAGGTTTTAAAGATCTTCAATCTTTACTACACAATGTTAACCTTAAAGCAGAGTATAAATGGCAGGGTAGAGGTTCAGCTTTGGTCACAATTGGTAATCTGGACATAAATTTTGTGAAGTGATTTTTTTTCTCAACTTCCCACTCAAACTCATCTATTTATCGCCGAAAGTGAAATCTGCTATGAACCAGTGAAATTGGGCAAGATTTTAAAGAAAATTTTAAAAATCACTTGATATAATTAAGAGTGGTAACTTGGTACAGCTTTATTAATACAGCTGAAAATAGATTTATCACAAAAAATAAGCATTTTAATTGTCACGCAGAAGTGCGATGATACATCAATCATGAACAAATCTGAAGATTTATAAAAACTGGCTTTGTCTTTTAAAAAATGAATCTTTATTTTAATAAAGTGAATAATACATCCAAAATGGCCACTGAAGGAATAAATTTGGCCTTTGTGTATTCAAATTGTCTGACAAGGACAAGGGACAAGTCTACAAAGATAAGAGGTGTCAATTGCACTCATCTTAAAACATTCCAGAACTGAATGTCTTCTTCTGAAACAAAGAAGGTGTGAAGTAGCCACGCTGTGTGCCATTGTGTGATCACCATGGTGAAGAGAACAGAAGAGGTGAGAAATAAAAGCAAAATACTGCGGATGCTGGAAATCTGAAATAAAAACAAGAAATGCTGGAAACACTCAGCAGGTCTGGCAGCATCTGTGGAAAGAGAAGCAGAGTTAACCAGGGACCCTGGTTTAAATATTTAAAATACCTCTCTGCATACATTACCATGTCATCTGCTGCGATCTTTCCATCCGTTTCTGATCTTCAGCGCAATTTGCAGCACTCATATGCCTTCGCTTTCCCGTCCAGGAGAAGCTGGCGCTGCTGAGGAGGGGAAGGGGTCACCACTGCATTTTATGTATAGGGAAGGAGGAGAAGGGGGTCAACTCTTCATTTTGTTGAACTATCTGCAGGGCTGGAAGCCTTTTAAAAATGGCGCCAGCACCTGCTCCCGCATCAGGTGACACCGTGAATATGCTAAGTGGCCACCCACCGCAGAATCATGTGGCGTGGGTCCCGCCTCGGGTGACCGCCATTTTCTGCACCAGCCACTGCTCCTGGCGGCGGGACAACAAAATCCAGACTACTGTCTCTGAGAAAAAATAATCAAACTTGACAACAATAATGATTTTAATAGCCTGCAACTACATAGAATCAATTTTTAACATGCAAAAAAAATCGTTTTTTCACTTGGAATGACATTCACATATTCTAAACAAAACTAAGAAAATCCTATATAAAATCTCCATTTACAAATTAGTGTCAGTAAAGAACATATAATACAAGTGGTGCTATACAAGCTGGAAGAACAGTGAGAGTGATCACAAAACGCAAATTGATAAGACACTGTGCGAACTGTTCGATCAGCAGAAAGACGGATACAGAATTGTGGTCATCGGTTGCAAGGAAATGTGATGCTGACATGCATCATAGGGCTGGCGCAGCCAGCGATAGTATAGGTCAGTCCGGGCATTGAGTCTTCCTGCTTCCAGCAATGCCGCAATGTGGATTTATAGAGATGGTGGCACAAGAGGCAGATCCACTGACTCATCCTGAGCAATAGCAATGGAGATCTACTCCTCAAAATCACCTCATGCAGCGTCACCTGCACTGTTGAGTACTGGGCTGATCTGCCACCTGCCTGTTGAGTCATGCCTTAATTCCCTTCATTTTTGGCTGCCTATTCCTAATCCACTTCCTTCAGCCTCGGCAAGATTGCCAATGGGTTGGAATTCATCTTGGCTTTCAGCATTTTTATCACCCTTCTCTCACACTTTCCTATAATTGTCCCATCCCTTTAAATATGACTTATATAAAATCTTCCACTCTCACCACCAAATCTGCACTTGGATCTGTGAATCGTCAGGCAAATAGCCTGAACCTGGAAATTTGAGTGCTCTTAGCATATTACCATTCTGGCAGGTTTAGAAGCAGTTCATGCATGATTTCATTGCCTCCAGATTTGACTATTCCAAAGCTTTCCTACCTGGCCTCCTTTGTTCCACCGTCCGTAAACTTGAGTTCATCCATATTCTGCTACCTGTATCCTAATTCGCATGTTCTGTTCGCCCATCACCTCTGTGCTCACTGACCTACATTGGCTCCCATTCAAGTAACAGCTCAAATTTAAAATCCTTGTTTTCAAATAATTCCAAGGTGTTGCCCCTCCCTATCGCTGTAACCTGCTCTAGCCCTGCTTAACAGACTTTAATTCAAAATCCTGCATGTTATGCACACACTTGGCGTCAACCCTTCTTAAATACATAACACTACATTTAGTCAAATGAAACCTGACAGGCACAGGCCTGTACCCCCATCAAATCTAGATAAAATTAATTGTTTGTTTGTCTCATCCAAGGTTCTAAAACTAAGTACATGTGTAAAGCTACTTCAAGAACAGACCAGTGCAATGATATAGGTGAAAGAAGATGATAAGAGCCATGCAACTATGATGTTGTTGCTATTACAGAGACTTGGTTGAGGGAAGGGCAGGATTGGCAGCTAAATGTTCCGGGATTTAGAAGCTTCAGGCAGGATAGAGGGGGATGTAAAAGGGGTGGGGGAGTTGCATTACTTGTTAAGGAGAATATCACAGCTGTACTGCGGAAGGACACCTCGGAGGGGTCATGCAGCGAGGCAATATGGGTTGAGCTCAGGAATAGGAAGGGTGCAGTCACAATGTTGGGGGTTTACTACAGGCCTCCCAACAGCCAGCGGGAGGTAGAGGAGCAGATATGTAGACAGATTTTGGAAAGATGTAAAAGCAACAGGGTTGTTGTGGTGGGTGATTTTAAATTCCCCTATATTGACTGGGACTCACTTAGTGCTAGGGACTTGGATGGGGCAGAATTTGTAAGGAGCATCCAAGAGAGCTTCTTGAAACAATATGAAGATAGTCCAACTAGGGAAGGGGCCGTATTGGACCTGATATTGGGGAATGAGCCCAGCCAGGTGGTCGAAGTTTCAGTAGGGGAGCATTTTGGGAACAGTGACCATAATTCCATAAGTTTTAAGGTACTTGTGGATAAGGATAAGAGTAGTCCTTGGGTGAAGGTGCTAAATTGGGGGAAGGCTAATTATAACAATATTAGGCAGGAACTGAAGAATTTAGATTGGGGGCAGCTGTTTGAGGGTAAATCAACATCTGACATGTGGGAGTCTTTCAAACGTCAGTTGATTAGAATCCAGGACCGGCATGTTCCTGTGAGGAAGAAGGATAAGTTTGGCAAGTTTTGGGAACCTTGGATAACGAGGGATATTGTGAGCCTAGTCAAAAAGAAAAAGGAAGCATTCGTAAGGGCTAGACGCCCTTGAGGAATATAAAGAAAGTAGGAAGGAACTTAAGCAAGGAGTCAGGAGGGCTAAAAGGGGTTATGAAAAGTCATTGGCAAACAGGATTAAGGAGAATCCCAAGGCTTTTTATACATATATAAAGAGAAAGAGGGTAACCAGGGAAAGGGTTGGCCCACTCAAGGACAGAGGAGGGAATCTATGTGTGGAGCCAGAGGAAATGGGTGAGGTACTAAATGAGTACTTTGCATCAGTATTCACCAGAGAGAAGGACTTGGTGGATGATGAGTCTAGGGAAGGGAGCGTAGATAGTCTGGGTCATGTCGTTATCAAAAAGGAGGAGGTGTTGGGCGTCTTGCAAAGCATTAAGGTAGATAAGTCCCCAGGGCCTGATGGGATCTACCCCAGAATACTGAGGGAGGCAAGGGAAGAAATTGCTGTGGCCTTGACAGAAATCTTTGTATCCTCATTGGCTACAGGTGAGGTCCCAGAGGACTGGAGAATAGCCAATGTTGTTCCTTTGTTTAGGAAGGGTAGCAAGGATAATCCAGGAAATTATAGGCCGGTGAGCCTTACGTCAGTGGTAGGGAAATTATTAGAGAGGATTCTTCGGGACAGGATTTACTCCCATTTGGAAACAAATGAACTTATTAGCGAGAGGCAGCATGGTTTTGTGAAGGGGAGGTCGTCTCACTAACTTGATTGAGTTTTTTGAGGAAGTTACGAAGATGATTGATGAAGGAAGGGCAGTGGGTGTTGTCTATATGGACTTCAGTAAAGCCTTTGACAAGGTCCCTCATGGCAGACTGGTACAAAAGGTGAAGTCACACGGAATCAGAGGTGAGCTGGCAAGATGGATACAGAACTGGCTTGGTCATTGAAGACAGAGGGTAACAGTGGAAGGGTGCTTTTCTGAATGGAGGGCTGTGACTAGTGATGTTCCGCAGGGATCAGTGCTGAGACCTTTGCTGTTTGTAGTATATATAAATGATTTGGAGGAAAATGTAGCTGGTCTGATTAGTAAGTTTGCGGACTACACAAAGGTTGGTGGAGTTGCAGATAGTGATGAGGATTGTCAGAGGATACAGCAGGATATAGATCGGTTGGAGACTTGGGGGGAGAAATGGCAGATGGAGTTTAATCCGGACAAATGTGAGGTAATGCATTTTGGAAGGTCTAATGCAGGTGAGAAGTATACAGTATATGGCAGAAGCCTTAGGAGTATTGACAGGCAGAGAGATCTGGGCGTACAGGTCCACAGGTCACTGAAAGTGGCAACACATGTGGATAAGGTAGTCAAGAAGGCATACGGCATGCTTGCCTTCATCGGTCGGGGCATAGAGTATAAAAATTGGCAAGTCATGCTGCAGCTGTACACAACCTTAGTTAGGCCACACTTGGAATATTGCGTGCAATTCTGGTCGGCACACTACCAGAAGGACGTGGAGGCTTTGGAGAGGGTACAGAAGAGGTTTACCAGGATTGTCTGGCAGCATCTGTGGAAAGAGAAGCAGAGTTAACATTTCGGGTCAGTGACCCTTCTTCAGAATTTCTTGTTTTTATTTCAGATTTCCAGCATCCGCAGTATTTTGCTTTTATTTTAGGTTTAGCAGGATGTTGCCTGGTCTGGAGGACATTGCCTTTGAGGAGAGGCTGGATAAACTCGGAATGTTTTCACTGGAACGACGGAGGTGGAGGGGCGACATGATCGAGGTTTACAAAGTTATTAGTGGCATGGACAGAGTGGATAGTCAGAAGCTTTTTCCCAGGGTGGAAGAGTCAGTTACTAGGGGACATAGGTTTAAGTTATGAGCGGCAAAGTTTAGAGGGGATGTGCGAGGCAAGTTCCTTACACAGAGGGTGGTGAGTGCCTGGAACTTGCTGCCGGGGGAGGTGGTGGAAGCAGGTACGATAGCGACGTTTAAGAGGCATCTTGACAAATACATGAATAGGATGGGAATAGAGAGATATGGTCCCCAGAAGTGCAGAGGGTTTTAGTTTAGGCAGGCATCAAGATCGGTGCATGCTTGGAGGGCCGAATGGCCTGTTCCTGTGCTGTACTGTTCTTTGTTCTTTGTTCTTTGTATGCAGCAAACCAAGAAGCTGGTGTGTTACAAGAGCAGGGACTTAGCAGAAATTATATTACACGCTGTGGTTAGAATTCAGATCCCAGTGATTAAAGGGATTTCTGCCATTCACCTGTTAACAATAAAAACATTTCATAGCATTCAGTCTTCACTGTGAAAGAAATCTTCAAGGGATTTGACTGATTCAATGTACCAACACAACTGAGTGAATTAAAGTAACGTTACACCATTTGCAATACTGGTACTACATGTCACAGCTCATGTTCCAGCTTTTGCAGCTGAATATTCAGCACAGCCTTGAAATTCCACTCAGCATTATTTTTAGCGTGCTGGCTGACATGCTCATGTAAAATTCTTGCTTGTTTTAATGACTTAGTTAAAACAGACAAATGGAAGTTTCACATGAGAAGGTTGTCAGTGTGCTATAGATATTGCTCATCAAAATTTGAACCTTTACATTTGTTATCTTGAAATCATTGCAGTCAGATGCAATGTTCAATAGGTGAAACAGTCCTTCACTGTTGCTTTTGTAAATCTTTGAATGTGACCAACTTTGCATTCAGGTATTAAAAACAGCCCCCATGTATGCAGATCTAAAAACAGCATCATGGAAATTGAGAACATTTATCAACAGGTAATGCATCAGTGTGATAGTTCAAAGGACATGCGTAAAGACTGCATTTAAAGTCTGAAGCACTTAATGGCTCATGACAAGAAAACACAAACAACACAGTAATTCTATTGCTTCAATAGCCTTGCACTGTGGTGAATGGGCCCAGTAACAACAATTTTTTCATTAACAAAACTTTGAAATGACCCTGTAACAGGATATTCATTCATATGTGTTACAAAGAATGCACACTGAGTCTGTTCAAACATATATTATTTATGACATTACAATGAATGTTCACTGAAACATTGGGGCTGCTTTTCCTCTACTGGTGCATGCCATGTTTCTTACAGTACAGAAACAGGTCATTCAGCCCAACAGGTCCTTGTCTGCATTTATGCTCCACAGGAGCCCCCTCCCATCCCTCTTCATTTCATCCTATCAGCATGTCCTTCTATTCCTTTCCCCCTCATGTAGCTTCCCCTTAAATAGTATAGATTTCGCCTATACTATTCGTCTCAACAACTCCATGTGGTAGCAAGTTTCATATTCCAACCACTCTCTGGGTAAAGAAGTTTTTCCTGAATTCCCTTTTGGATTATCTTTTCGTTTAAAATTCTGCCTGAGTTGCAATTCTTAGTCGGTTCATTTACACCTTTATTCACAAATCCAGAGGCAGACTGTGTTAAGTCTAGGAACACACCAAAGATAGGGGATAAAAATGAAAGTGAATGTACAGGGATGGGACAATTAAAGACAGGGCGTCAAAATTATGAAAGCCTTTAGAAAGGTTCAAAAGGCATTTAAACCCAATAGCAGGGTTTGCCAAGGTTGGAGGGGCAGGGAATTGATATATTACAAGCAAAACTGAAGGGACAGGAATGTCCATGTGCATGCCTGCGGCTGCTGCTTACTGGTTCCATCACTTATTGTGCTATCTCAATGGTGCATGCTAGCAGCATGGCAGAACTCTGCATCTGCTCCAGACCCCATGAAACCATTTCCCTACACCTATGGCCAGGCTGCAAATATGGCATTTTGTCAGATACAGGCCATGTTGACTAATGACCTGGCATGCCTTTTTTGATGCAGTACCAGATAAAGCTGTGATTGGGATGATTGTGAAGAATTATTCAGCACAACTGATAGTCAAGCCTCCACAGTGCCATTGGGCCTGTCACAATATACATTGAGAGTTGGAAACTCCAATTGCACTAATCTTCTGCCAAAGCACAATTTGGGCACATCTGTATGCAGAAATGGATATGCAGGTACTGTTCTGATGAAGGGTCACTGACTTAAAACATCAACTCTGCTTCTCTCTTCACGGATGCTGCCAGACCTGCTGAGTATTTCCAGCATTTCTTGTTTTTATTTCAGATTTCCAGCATCTGCAGTATTTTGCTTCTATTATATACAGGTACCCCTCTTTGGACACAGAGTAATTCTCATGCATTGCAACTGATTTGCCATCCCGTTGAGTCCTCTTCTTCCTAACAATTGACTTCAGGGGATAACCTTGGGAAACCCACTGATTGTACCATGAGGGGGAAGTAAAAAACAACTGGTGAAATGGGTTGTGAGAATTTGTGTCATGAGAAAGAAAACATAACAGGAACAATGAAGAAAAAGGAAGTGGATATGGGTCTCAGAGCAACTAACAGAAACTTCCATGCTCCCATTTAAATGTTGCTGTTTGCACTGCTCATCAACTGGTAACTTTGGGTGCATGGTTATACTGAGCATAGTTTTTTGCTGCTATAGATATGGTGTTGACATTAGAAAAAAATGCCCGAATCTTCAGAAGAGTGCTCCCATGTCATTAACATATGCTACCAGGGCTGTGCCTATTTCAAGTGGGAGCATCTGCTGCTGCTCCCCCGCCTGGCTGGAAATGTGCATTGAGCATTGTGAGAAAAATAATTGATGCCAACTTTTAAATTGTAAGAGTTTATAATTCAGCTGTATACATGCTTTATACTTGGCTTTTTCTTTAATACGTAAGGATGTAGGTAAGTATGCAATTATACAGCTGAAATAAAACACTTCCAACATTGGATTTGAATGGGGGTTTCTTTATAACTGCACAAAGTTCTAAAAGATTATCTCTCCACAACCTTTCCGCCCATTAAACAATGAGCAGATTCATCCAGCATGTAGAAGTAGTGTGGGTAGGTTAAGGCTGTGCTAAACTAACAGAAATACCAATCAAATACAGAAAGATCTCTGCCAATTCGAAGCAGAATCTTTCTGCTGAAAGAAATCCATGCTTTTACGTTATCATTGGCAAGAGAAGTAAAATACTTTGGCTTGGAGTTTCCACCTGGTTGTGTTGGTTTGTTCAGTGCAATTCACCCAAAATCGGCCAAACCAACACACAAGCTTACAGAATTTCAAATGCAAATGACATCCAGCACAAACTGAGTTTCTGCGATCTTTTGTGCTGGTTTAACAAACGTTGAGCTAAAAGCAGCCCTTATCCACAAAACTGGCTGTGTCCCCCATGTTGAATTTACGACCATTGGGAGTTTCTGAGAACTGCATCGGTTTGTGGGCTTTTGAGGAGGCTTTAAAAATTAAGCTTTTTATAAACACAATTAAAATTTTGTTTTTAATTTATGAAGAAACTAACTACCATACACCTATGTAACTAATAAATGGTCCATTTTTTTTTCAAATGTCATTTTCAGTTGTTCAAAATCCTATTGTAGGTCGTGGACTAGACACTCTGAGTAAAAATGCTTATTTTTTTGTGATAGTTGTGTTCAGTTGTATTAGTGAAACTGCACTAGGTTAACACTTTTAAATTTTAGGTTAACACTTTTAAATACATCAAGGAATATATTTTACAGCAAAGAAAATCTTAAAAATTCTGTTTTAAAGCAATGCCCAATTGTGCTGGTTTATGGCAGAGTTTATGCTCGGTGATATGCAAATATGTTTAAGCAGAAAATTGAACAAAAAAAATCACTTCTGAAAACTACAGGCAGACTTGCATTTATATAGCAGTTTTCATGACTACTGGACACCCCAAAGTGCTTTACAATCAATGAAGTACTTTTGAAGTGTAGTCACTGTTGTAATGTAGGAAAACTAGCACAGCTTTAAGCACAATTTGTGCCCTGATTGCCGATAGTGCCCAAAACGGAAACTCTACCCCAGGACTGTGCTTCTTGGTTGTTAGCCCCACATGAGGACAGTATTTAATGTGGCAGCACAGCCTTTCCAGCTTAAAGTTGTATATTACCTTTATCTATTTAATCACATCCTCAGAGCCCATTCTGCTCAGGGCAATCCCAGTTAGGTATGGCTCTTTCAAACTGGTGATCCCACGATTGAATCTTGCCAATCGAATTGAAGAAGCACTTGAAATTTTCAACATGAGTTCTTAAAAGCACCCAAATTATTAGTAGTAAATGACTTTACTACAGCCATATACACAATACAATATATATAGTAAACTGCAGGTTTCCTCCCCTCCATTATGAACTGAATGGCCATTTCTCACTCCATTTTGTATATTCTTATGTTTAAACAATAAGAAAAGCATCAAACGCATACATATAATGCAGACGGTCTCATTTGTGCTGATACAACAGATATATTTGCAATAATCATTTATTTTATTGAAGTTGTTTGGGAGTGAAGGTACATTGTAGCACAGTATATGCTCACTGTAATGTATTTATAGACTGAATCTGTACCCCTGCCATGGGCTGTCTACAGATCCTGAAATAAGATACTATGATTCCAGGGGGAGAGGTTACTAAATACACCATGAATCGAAGATAGAAGCAGAATTATTTTCAAATGATGGCATGATTTTTTTTTTGTTGTTTCCCAGTATTGACAACCTAAAAATATTGCATAGTAATTTATAAGGCCAGATAACTCTGGAATGCAGAAGGTGAAAATCAATCAGGAGAGTATCTTTTAATAGAGCTCACCGTAATTATTTTTATATGATAAGGCGCAGATTTTACAGATTGTCGCAGTCTGATGACGTCAGCTGCAGCTGCATTGTCAATAATCACTTTGTTTTTATATAACATTGCAAGTCTCATCAGGCACTAAATAAACATGAGTCAGAAATTGAGACCAGTGCCAAACAAATGTGCTGATATGACTCCGATGCACACATTTATAATTGCAACTTTATTCCATTGCTTTAGCTAAGAAACATGGTTTATTAACTTGACACTCAACCTTGAAATTTTGGAGATGGTAATGAGCTGCAGGCACTTCAAAATATTTCTTTTTCCAGCAGAAATTGAAAATAACCTCAAAAGTATGTGAAGGCTAGCAGCAGCTAATTAAATCATCAAGTGGTGGGGCATTCAGAAAAGAGAGGTACAGGGATCTTGGGGAAGGGTATATGTGCTTAGAAAAATGGAATCATAGGGAACCTATTTAATTGCGATGGCCTTCATATACAGCACATCACAGATCATTCATCTAGAGCAAGGTTGTCCTACATACGACCTGCGGGCCAGGATCCGGCTCGCCATCCAGCCCATGGATCTATTTCAGAGATGAGAAATTTCACATCGGCTTCTTCTTCCTGATAGTTTTTTTTAAAAAAATCTTAAGTGAGCTTCACAGATGACAGGCGCTGGGAACAGGAACAGCAGTTTCTGAACTTCAGACAAATTCAGGGTTTTCTGGCAGGCTTTTAAAAAAGAAATCAGAACCCGCCAGAAAATCTCGAATCTGCCCGAAGTTCAGAAACCGCTGTTCCTTTTCCCAGCGCCTGTCATCTGTGAAGCTGACTTAAGATTTTTTAAAAAAATGACCAACCACAAACTCTCTGTCCCCTTCTCTCGCTCTATCCCTCCTCTCTCTCTCTCTCTCTGTCCTGCATCCCCTCCTCTCTCTTTGTCCCCCCTCTCTCTCTGCCCCCTCTCGCTTTCTGCTCGTCTCTCTCTCTGCCTTCTCTCTCTCTCTCTGTCAGAGAGACAGAGAGAGACAGAGAGAGACAGGTTGGGACAGAGAGAGAGGGGGAGGACAGAGAGAGAGGGTGGGATGGCGGGCAGAGAGAGAGGGGGCACAGAGAGAGAGGGAGGGCAGAGAGAGAGAGAGAGGGGGGCACACAGAGAGAGAGAGAGAGAGGGGGCACGGAGAGAGAGAGAGGGGGGGGGGGAGCATGTTTCCCCTAGCGGAGAGGCCAATTACCAGGGGGCATAGATTTAAATGATTGGTAGAAGGATTAGAGGGGACATGAGGAAAAACTTTTTCACCCAGAGGGTGGTGGGTGTCTGGAATTCACTGCCCAGATCAGTGATGGAGACAGAAACCCTCAACTCATTTAAAAAGTACCTGAACATGCATCTGAAGTGCTGTAACCTGCAGGGCTACGACCAGGTGCTGGAAGGTGGGATTAGATTGGACAGGCTTTTTTTTCAGTGACCACAGACATGATGGCTGAATGGCCTCCTTCTGTGCCATAATTTTTCTATGGTTCTATGGTTCAGAGAGAGAGATGGGGGCAGAGAAAGAGAGAGAGGAGGGACAGAGAAAGGGAGGGGGACAGAGAGAGAGAGAGTAGGGCAAAGAGAGATAGAGGGGCAGGGAGAGAGAGGGCAGTGGGGGGGGGGGGGGCTGAGAAAGAGGGACAAAGAGAGAGACTGAGAGAGACTGAGAGACGGAGACAGTGTGATCAAAATCATTTCTGACAGATGGGCATCTATCTGGAATACTCTGCATCGCTGCAACAAGAGCGCGGGCAAACACTGACTGCTTGTGCAAGCATAAAATAATGCCAGGTACCTCACCAAATCAGGGTCCAATATAATGATGAGAAAATAAGTCGATAAATTAATCTTCTCATTTAAAACTTCTTCACAAAAGTGCACATTTGTTGTTGTTTTGATTAATAGTAAGATAAACTATTGATGCCTTTATCTTTACAAAATTTTCTCACCAGTCCCCTATATAAGACAAAAATTGTAATGTGGCCCCCACGCAACAAAGTTGGTAACCCTGATCTAGAGGGACCCTACAGTCACCCATCACTTCTCTTCATGACATTTTGTCTCTACTGTCCGACATAGAAGATTATTCCTTGTGTTGATCACCATTAGTGTAAATTTGAAGTTGGTCACATCAGTGCTCAGTTTGCCTTTCACTAATAAGAATCTGAATCCTCTTGTTCTAATTTTAAGGAGTGCTTTTAATTTGCCTTTGGTCGTATGGTAATTTTTGAAAGTCTGGGTTGAAATAAAGGTCAGCTTATTTTTAAGCAGTGATCTGAATTTATCAAGGCCAATCTTCCTCCCCTCTTCACCTGGGTGTAAATCAGTAAGAATATATATGAAGTCAATTGGCCTTTATTTCCAGGTTTATGTTATCACCATAGTCCTTGAGGCACCACAGACATGAGGCATTGGAAGATAATAATTAAGCACAATAATTTTTTTTTTCCAATTTCTAAAGGAAATATAATGTAACATCAGCTATAGTTGACAAAGAGAATGCCAAGACGGGATTTGTGATTCTAGAAAACATAATACAGCAGTGCAATGTGTAAAAAATTGAAACTGTAATTGCAAGAGGAGGAAAATAAGTAACTGCTTTTGATTTTTGTTTCTATACCAGACAGCTGAAGGTGGCATTGTGTTATTTCCTCTAGGGAGTAGCAGTACTGTGTGTTCAAAATGTGCTATAAGCCCTGCTGACTTATCTTCATCCCCTATGGAGAAGCACTTTATCGTTTCTTCACACTTCTCCAGACAGCTCCGACATATTTAATAAAACTGCAAAGGAGATGGGTGTGAAACATATATAGACAGAATTTCCAAATGTTAAGGAATCTTCATTTCCATTCACAGTATATGTTTACACCAGGCTAGTTTTTTTCTTATTTCACACTTTATGCTTCCTGGATTCGAGATGTGAAATTTGGTGTAATACTCATTTTATATCATACCCTAGTTGTATTAACAATGACAGTCAGTTCAACAGTTCACTACACTGAAGAGTTTATAAAACATTTGGATAACGATATGAGGATCTAAAGCGCAGAAAAGCTCAAAAGTCTTTTTGCGAGGATAAGTTTTCTTTATCATCAAATTAAGGAAAATCTCTAACAATTAACCTATTGGAATAAGAAATGAAAGCATCACAGATTGGAACAATTCACCAAAACCCCTCAGATTACTGAAAAATGTCAGACAAAAGAAATATGAACTTCTAGTCAATCTCCTGTGGCATTGTACATGTAGAGTTAAGAGCAAGTGTAGTTTTCAGATGAAGCCATGCTAGAGAGTAGGCCGGGGTGCGAAGTCATAATTTAGCCCTGTATTAAAGTCATACATTATTTTTAAACATCAATCTCATTTGATCTTGGTTATTATTTTTAAATGGGAATTTAGGAAGCAGAGCAATAGAGGTGGTTGGAATGTGGGAATGTCTCTGCAGCACAAGCTGAGGAGCCGTGAGACACTAACTGAGGTGTTTCAGCACCACCATTGGCAGGAGGTTTTAAATACAGTGTGGCAAGATTAAGTAGACAGTCTTCATTCTGAATGTGGACATAGGAATTTATAATAGAACTGTTGATAGCTATTGCATGCAAGACATTTTTTTTAATTTCCTGATATATGAAGCAAAGGAGAGGATTGATGAGGGTAGCCGGTTAACAATGTGTATATGGACTTTCAAAAGATATTTTATTTATTTAGAGATACAGCACTGAAACAGGCCCTTCGGCCCACCGTGTCTGTGCCGGCCATCAACCACCCATTTATATTAATCCTACACTAATCCCATATTCCTACCACATCCCCACCTGTCCCTATATTCTCCTACCACCTACCTATACTAGAGGCAATTTATAATGGCCAATTTACCTATCAACCTGCAAGTCTTTTGGTGGTGGGAGGAAACCAGAGCACCCGGCGAAAACCCACGCAGACACAGGGAGAATTTGCAAACTCCACACAGGCAGTACCCAGAATTGAACCTGGGTCACTGGAGCTGTGAGGCTGCGGTGCTAACCACTGCGCCACTGTACCACATAATAGACTTGACAGCAAATTTAAAAGCCAATGGGATTAAAGGGCTGTGGCTGTGTAGATACAAAATTGGCTTAGAGACACAAAGCAGAGTGTCGCGATAAACGGTTGTTTCTCAGATTTGAGGGAAGTATATAGTGGTGTCCTCAGGAGTCGGTATTAGGAATACTGCACTTTTTGATCTATATTACCGACCTGAACTTGGGTATACAGGGCATAATTGCAAAGTTTGCAGATGACATAAAGTTTGGAAAGGTAGTAAACAATGTGGAGGACAGTAACAGATCTCAGGAAGACAGACAGACTGGTGAAATGGGCAGCCATGTGGTAGATGAAATTTAATGCAAAGAATTGTGAAGCAAAACATTTTCTTAGGAAGAATGAGGAGAAACAATAGAAAGTTAATGGTACAATTTTGAAGTGGGTGCAGGAACAAAGAGAGCTGCTGGTGTACATACAAAAATCTTTGAAGGTGGCAGGACAACTTGAGAAGGCTATTAACAAGCAAAAGGGATCCTTGACTTTATTAATAGAAGCATAAGATAGAAAAGCAAGGAAATTATACTAAATCTTTGTAAAACATTGGTTAGGCCTCAACTGGAGCACTTTTGTGTTCAATTGTGGATGCCATACTTTAGGAAGGATGTCAAGACCTTTGAGAGGGTGCAGAAAAGACTTACTAGAATGGTACCTGGGATAAAGAACTTCAGTTATGTGGAGAGATTGGAGAGGCTGGAGTTATTCTTCTCAAAGCAGAGGAGATTTGATAGAGGTGTTCAAAGTAATGAAAGGTTTTGATAAGCTAAATTAGGATAAGTGTTTTCCACTGGCAGAAGGGTCAATAACCAGCGGACATAGATTTTAGGCATTTGGCAAAAGAACCGAAGACAAAATGAGAAGACACTTTTTATGCAGTGAGTTGGAATGTGCAACATGAAAGATGCAGATTCAAGAATAACTTTCAAAAAGGAATTGAACACTTGAAGGGAAATAAATTACAGGGCTATGCCGAAAGAGCAGGGGAGTGAGAATAATTGGATAATTTTATCAAAGAGCTGGCACAGGCACAATGGGCCAAATGGCTTCCTTCTGTGTTGCATCATTCTGTAGGTTGGATTTTGTTCCCAGCCCGACATCGACTTCTGTGGTGGTGTTGCGGGGGTGGGGGGCAGGGTGCTGGGTGCCGGAGAGTCGGAGCGGCAGCGACCACCGTGGAACCTGACGCTGGGATGGCTGGGCCCAATCTTCCTGGGGGCAGGAAAGGGTGACGTCAGCTTTCCCGTCCAGAGGCCAATTGAGGCCCTTAAGTGGCCTGTTGATGGCCAATTAAGGGGCTCTTCCCGCCGCCACTGAGATCTTACCAGCGGCAGCGGGGGACGCCCCAGTGCAGAGAGGACGCCTTGGAAAATGAGGTGCCCTCCCTGTGGGCTTGTGGGGAGGGTGGGGGGGGAGGTTGTCCCTCCATCATGGGCAATTCGTGGCCCACAGAGGACCTCCACCACCCCCCACCACAGGAACCACTGTACCCCTGGGACCCCTCTCCCTGGACCGCTCACCCCCTTGTCGTCGGGGTCTCCACACCAGCCCCGGTGTTCCCGCCTCACTTACCTCGGGCCCAGGGTTCCAACGCTGTGCCTGGGGCCAAGGCCTCTGCAGTACCGGCAGTGGCCACCGCTCCTAGTGGTGCTTCCAATACTGTTGAGCTGCCAGTCCTATGATTGGCCAGTAGCTCAGGGGGCGGGATTAAGTGTTTAAAGCGATGGGGATCCGCCTCCTTCCACTTTGATCCCAAAAGACCAGAGGATCGCTCTGGGGTTCAGAAATAATGCAGAGGCGCGGTTCCCCCCATCTTTTCAGCCTGGCGCCAGGAGCCCCACCTCCTGCATAAAATCCAGCCCTATGATTCTGTGATTACCAATCAGTTTCCTCGTGTCACACAGGATGTCATTGGTGACTTTGATAAGAGCTGTTTCAGTACTGTGGCAGGGGCAGAAATCTGATTGGAGGGATTCAAATGTGAAGTTCCAGAAAAGATCTCAGAGAACAGTATATTTGAAACAGCACTAGATTCCACTTATGCTGGATATTTCCATTATTGATTAAAAGGAAATTGGATTTGACTCCTACATTTGGCTAATGTAGGGGTGGGAGAGTCTTATTCTACAGGAGACTCCCAGTTCAGATGCCTTCCCTAATTATGCAGTTCCCAAGGGAGGAAAACTTTCCTCATTGTGTGGATGGTATGCACCCATCTGTCTGATAAACACTGACTGCAAGATTCTTAATATCCATGATTTGGGTGGCCTAACTGGAAAAATTCTCACCTCTCCCAACCCTATCCATCCAGGAATGAGGCAAACCTTTTAGACTGTAGCCAGAGATTTGGGGTGAATGCTCTGAATGATGGTGCAGCACCAGTCTTGGCAATCTCACTCAATGCAATAGAAGGCTTTTAACCAACTAAAAATGGGTACCTGTACAACACTTAGGATTTGTAAATAAGTTTTAATATTATTCTCAGCCCATTACGCAGAGGGTCAATACAAATGCAAAGTACACAAGATACCCTTATGCACCTCTTGATATTTTACACTTGACATCAGAAGATTATTCTTTTTAGGCAGACTAGAGTCTGCTCGATAATGGAGAAACCTAGAATGCAAATGTGCTGATCTGGCTGCAGCAGAGAGAAATGCACTCCTGCAGTGCGAAAGTACCTTTGATGATAACTTCCTGAGCGTCGCTGTTAAAGCACAGATCTTGATCCAGTTTTGAATGTCTGAAGCCATCCCAAATACCAGACAAGTAACAACTATTTGGCTCGAACAAGCTCTGCATGGTTACAAGCATTATGCAGTACATGAAGCTGAAAGAGACCATTTCTGTCTAGTTTCATCACTATATCTCAGACTGTTGTTTGCACTAGTTTCACAACCATCATTGAATGAGTTAAATACATGAGTGCAATATGCCCAAATCTCTTCAATCATTTACAATAGTCTGTAGATCCCTATGTCCATCTTCACTCGTACTACTGGCCCTGTTCTCAGGTTACAGAGTTTTATACTTTAGTTTCTTGCAACTGTGCTTGTTCAGAGACTCTCTTCAAATTGCAACCACATATTCAGGTGTAGCAGGAACTAAAGTCATTCTTTGTTTTTTTTTTAAATTGCACATTTAATTTTTTTAAATCTTCACTGAGACCAGCATTGTATTTTTTATTTATTTGAATAGATTTTTGTGGCATAAGTATAAGAGTCACTTAAAAAAATTGAAAATGGTGCCCCATTTTGAGGTTCTTAAACGTGTTGTGCCTAATATGTATGAATGATAGTTGAATGAGTTGAAGCTTGAATTTACTTGCTTAAAGAAAAAAACATGTGAGTTTGACAACTTTTGTGCCCCCAGTGCTTACTCTGATTTATGCCCATTTTGCATTTAAGAGTATTCTGTTGAGATTCACAGGCAATTTGAGCAGAACTTGAGAATAACAGATTGACCAATTGTCATTCCAGGTTGTATTCAAGGAGGAAATTCCAGACCATTATTTACTGGAATGTTAGGCTACAGGCAATAAGCCAGAAAAGCCCTCCAACGGTGATTTTATAAATTAGATTGAATCTGATAAACTATCCATGGTGATCAAGATCAAGATATCAAGAACTTGCAGCCATGATTAAGCCGCACATTTGGTAATTTTTTTTTCCCCTCAAGGGACAGGGAAATTCTGTCAGGGCAAGTGCTTACCAGACTCGCTGGACTAAATTTGGGGCAGTTGGGAAATAAAAATAGTAAAAATTTCAAACCTGGCTCCAACCCGCCCACGTCTCCAACCTGCCCACGTCTCCAACCCACCCACGTCTCCAACCCGCCCACATCTCCTCTTAACAGAGGCAGGTCGGGGTGGGAGGTGGGAAACCGGCGACCAATGCACTCAAGTGGTGGGCCATTGCAATCTTTTAAGGAGGCTGCATGCCTCCATTTTTACATGCTTTTTATTTTTAATGCCGTGCAGGTTTTCTGGGGCTTGGGAAACCTGGCAGATAAAAGGATGCCTTGAAGGGCCAGATCCATAAGGTAAGTGAATTTACAGCACTGCTCATAAGCCTGGAAGAGCAGGAGTGTTTCCTCCAGGCTTGACAAGCAAATTTCTTCACAGAACCTGCAAATGACCAACAAGCATGCCCCCACTGCTATGATTTATCACCCTCCTTGTCATATAGAGTGATACAGCACTGAAACAGGCCGTTTGGCCCACTGAGTCCATGCTGACCATCAACCACCCATTTATACTAATCCTATTTTTCCCCTCTCATACCCCCACCTTCCCTCAATTCTCCTATCACCTACCTACACTAGGAACAATTTATTTACAATGGCTAATTTACTGATCAACCTGCAAGTCTTTGGGATGTAGGAGGAAACTGGAGCAAACCCATATGGTCACAGGGAGAACTTGCAAACTCTGCATAGGCAGTACCCAGAACTGAACCTGGGTTGCTGGAGCTGTGAGGCTGCGGTACTAGCCACTGCGCCACCCTCTTGGGCTTCCTGGCTGGAACCCTGTCAATCAGGCTGGCTGATGGACAGGAAACCTACAGAGGAAATGCAAAAGCTGCCCCCTGTTAATTTCAACAGGACATCCGGGAAACACTTCCTTCTGGGCTTCCCGTCCAGAAATCTATCCCCACTATCTTCCCTATGCACTCCAATCTCCACAGCTCCACGTAAGCCCATATGTCTGGGATGTGAATATGTTTATGTAGTCAAGAAGGCATACAGCATGCTTGCCTTCATCGGTTGGGGCATAGAGTATAAAAATTAGCAAGTCATGCTGCAGCTGTACAGAACTTTAGTTAGGCCACACTTAGAATATTGCGTGCAATTCTGGTCGCCACACTACCAGAAGGGCGTGGAGGCTTTGGAGAGGGTACAGAAGAGGTTTACCAGGATGTTGCCTGGTCTGGAGGGCATTAGCTATGAGGAGAGGTTGGATAAACCCGGATTGTTTTCACTGGAACGACAGAGGTGGAGGGGTGACATGATAGAGGTTTACAAAGTTATGAGCGGCATGGACAGAGTGGATAGTCAGAAGCTTTTTCCCAGGGTGGAAGAGTCAGTTACTAGGGGACATAGGTTTAAGGTGAGAGGGGCAAAGTTTAGAGGGGATGTGCGAGGCAAGTTCCTTACACAGAGGGTGGTGAGTGCCTGGAACTTGCTGCCGGGGGAGGTGGTGGAAGCAGGTACGATAGTAACGTTTAAGAGGCATCTTGACAAATACATGAATAGGATGGGAATAGAGGGATACGGTCCCCGGAAGTGCAGAGGGTTTTAGTTTAGGCAGGCATCAAGATCGGTGCAGGCTTGGAGGGCCGAATGGCCTGTTCCTGTGCTGTACTGTTCTTTGTTCTTATAATATATAATGATTCCAGCTAGGTACAAAAGGCGTACAATTAAGGAGCAACCATAAAGAAAAGATTTCTTCCCCAACAGAAGTTCCAAATGTATGTTATGCTAACCTAGGGAAAAGGGAATTGATTTTGATGATCATGAGATTCTTGTAGGATGTGGGGCAAGGTCATAAGACATCTCAAAATATATTCCTGGTTGCTGACCTTACCAGTAATGGTGCAGTATAATAAATCTAAATATTTTCCATATAAATATTTATATTTGTAATATTTCAAATTTTTATTTGAAATTGTGAAATTTTCAAAGCAGAAATTAGTTGCTGAAAAGAAAACTAATTGTAAATTAATGCCATGCAATATCGCGCTCCTAACCATATCTCGCCAAAGATAAAATCTTCTTTTCAATATTCTTGGCATTATTTTATAAAATGATTTTATGGTTATGTTTCTCCTCATAAAACAAATATTTTGCTCTATCATAGCTTCAGATACTTAAATCTAAATTACTCTCCCATAGATTAGAAGACATCTCATGAACCAAAACAGAACATTCCGGCTGGAAGACAACGCCATTACAACAATAATCTATACAATTACATATTCATATGAACTGGGTGTGTCCATCACTTTTCAAAGGTGTCACATCTAAAACGTGTCCACAGAGGCATCTCACCTGCATAGTGTCATGCTCCATAGGGAAAAAAAAAGAACCCGTCTGAAATAAACACTGCTGATATAAAATATTGAGTTACAGTATTTCAAGATAAAAATATTTCAAACGATCTATTTGCTGACTTGACAGAAGGTTGTAAAGCTCTGACTGAGATATTTGCCCTAAATTTAAGAATCCACATTTTAAGCATATTGAGCATGGCATAAACAGCTTGTAAACAAACCATTTTTAAAAATATTATTTCCTGTAATGAACAGCAATGTATCACCTTAATAGCAAATAATTCAAACCTTCACTAACAAGAGGAAATTAAGTGATGAAGAACTCACGAGAGAAAGCATTAGTCTCTTCTAGATTCTTTCAAATGTCTATGTGCTTCAGATGTCTTTTGCTGTTGCCTTGAAAAGAAAACTCAAAGGATTAATTTCCTTCATATACTAAAATTAACATACTGTGGAAATTAAAACCCAAAATGTTTGAGAGTTGGAAAAATTGCTGATAACTAGGAAAAGGTAAGAGCAGGACTTAAGTATGCCTCATTTTTCTTAGAAAATGTCAGCCCTTTAAAAAATCTATTTTAATAAAATATAATTTTTAAAATATATTTTTTGGCCGGGATCCAGGTAAGCTAACAGTAAAATATTAACTCTAAATAATAATCCATCAGCCTATACATGGAGCCAGTGAGGTCTGCAGTACATCTTTTTTTTTGAGATACAGCACTGAAACAGGCCCTTTGGCCCACTGAGTCTGTGCTGTCCAACAACCACCCATTTTATACTAACCCTACATTAACCCCATATTCCCTACCACATCCCCACCATTCTCCTACCTACACTAGGGGCAATTTACAATGGCCAATTTACCTATCAACCTGCAAGTCTTTGGCTGTGAGAGGAAACCAGAGCACCCAGTAGAAACCCACACAGTCACAGGGAGAACTTGCAAACTCTGCACAGGCTGTACCCAGAACTGAACCAGGTCACTGGAGCTGTGAGGCTGCAGTGCTAACCACTGCACCGCCCTTGAGACTGCTGATAACTGACCCAGCCAGTCAGCTGACTTATTAACAGTACTTGGAAGGGTCGTCCTGCCATTGAGGGCTGAGATATTTTGCACTTGGCTCCAGTGAAGCTTCCAAACCAATGTACTAATGGGTAGGATGATATAGTCAAGTAGCTCAGTGAGTAAACTCCAACAGCACTCCTTGCAAAATTGGAAATCTCTAAATCTCGACACTTGACAACCTGTACTCATCAGGCTGGATTTTATCAGCCCATTACGGGTCCTGGTAGCAGGACCAGATGAGGGTGGTATCGCTGCTTGTTATGTGCATGGCTGGCCAACTGCAATCATGTGGTGGCCAGCCCATTTGAATGCAGGAGGTGCAGGGCCCATCCCATTGGAGGACGGGGGCAGGGAGCAAGATGCCAATGGCATCATCAGTGGAGATGAATGCAGGTGCTGGCGCCATATTTAAAGCACTGCCAGCCCTGCTTAAACTGCTGTTTCACTGGATTTGCTGCTGCTTTACCTTTGTGCTTCTGTGCTGTTGACCCCCCCTTGTTGGAGACCCTTTGCTGGTGTGCTGGTGTGCTGCTGACCCCTGCTGTCTGAAGTCCATGTGTTGCTTTGCTGCTGACCTCCTGGCTGGAGCCCCTGTGCTGTTGTGCTGCTGACCGTAACTCCACCCCACCCCCCACTCCTGTCTGGAGTCCCTGTGCTGCTGTACTGCTGACCTGCCTGGCTGGAGACCCTTTGCTGGTGCTGCTGACTACTCTGGCTGGAGATCCTGTGCTGCTGACCCCCTCTGTCTGGAGACCCTGTGTTGCTTTGCTGCTGACTCCTCTGGCCGGACACACTGTACTGCTGTGCTGCTGACTACTCTGGCTGGAGACCCTGTCTTGCTGACTGCCCCAACCCCTGTCTGGAGTCCCTGTGCTGGTGTGCTGCTGTGCTGCTGAACCCCCTGGCTGGAGACCCTTTGCTGCTGTACTGCTGACCCCACTGTCTGGCGATCCTGTGTTGCTGTGCTGCTGATGACTCTGGCTGGAGTCCCTGTGCTGCTGTGCTGCTGATGACTCTGGCTGGAGTCCCTGTGCTGCTGTGCTGCTGATGACTCTGGCTGGAGTCCCTATGCTGCTGTGCTGCTAATGACTCTGGATGGAGTCCCTGTGCTGCTGTGCTGCTGATGACTCTGGATGGAGTCCCTGTGCTGCTGTGCTGCTGATGACTCTGGCTGGAGTCCCTGTGCTGTGGGAGGTGCTCACCCAAAAACCCAAAATCGTGATGCCAGTTCTGGATTTTGTCAGTGGCGGAAAAGGACCAAGGCGGCACTTCCGCTACAATGCAGCAGGACTGCAGTAATAATTACTGAACGGGTATTTACCAGGCATCGACATGACTCAGATTTTATGGGTGGTTTCCAATTTAGTGAACTGTTCAAGGGGATCACGTACTTTCAGATCCCCAGCCATTTAATGATGGCTGCACCGAGGCAATGCCTCAGTGCCACCACGGGAAGGCAGCCATGGGGCGTGTTGGATGAATCCAGGAAGGGGAACATGGGGTGTGGCAGCCATTGCCCAACAGTCATGGCTGAAAGACTGGTTTGGGAGAAGTGGGTGGCTCAAAGATTGGTGTGGGAGAAGTGGGTTTCGGTTCATGGGGCACTGGCACCAGTATTGTGGAAAGTGGGGACTGTACCATTGGGATGGTCTGCACCTGAACCATGCAGAGACCAGTGTTCTAGCAAACTGTATAACTAGGGAAATAGAAAGGGGTTTAAACTAAACAAGGTTGGTGAGGGATCAAGCTTGGTTAGATGTAGCAAATCAAGGGGTAGAGTCAATGCAGGAGAGCAGAACAGTAATATAGGAAATTAAGGTCAGAAAATGGCAGAAGGGACAGAGAGAATAAAACGTAAGAACATACCAACAGTCGAGACTATATGTTACAAAGATAATAAAAAGACAAAACTAAAGGCTCTGTAGCATTCATAACAAAGTAGACGAACTGATAGCGCACATTGAAGTAAATAAATATGATCTGATATGGAGACGTGGCTGCAGAATGACAAGGTCCCGAATATTGAGGGGTATGTGACATTCAAGAAGAATAGGCGGGGCAGGCTTGAGGGGCCGAATGGCCTACTCCTGCTCCTATTTCTTATGTTTTTATGTTCCATGTTCTCAGTGGAGGGGTAGCACTGTTAATCAAGGATGGCATTGGTGCAATAGTTAGAGATGACCTTGGTTCAGGAGATCAGGATGTAGAATTGGTTTGGAGTGGACATGAGGAATAGTAGGGGAAAGCAGTCACTAGTGGGAGTGGTCTACAGGCCCCTGAAGAGTACTCACAATGTAGGACGATGTACATAAGAAGAAATATTGGGTGCTTGTGATAAAGGGACGGCAATATCATGGATGATTTCAATCTTCATATAAACTGGAAAAATCAGATTGGCAATAGTAGCCTGGATAAGGAGTTTATAGAATGCTTTAGAGAGTTTCTTAGAGCAGCATGTTCTGGAACCAACCAGAAAGCAGGTTATATGAGACTTGGTATTGTGCAATGTGACAGGATTAATTAATGACTTCAGAGTAAAGGCTCCTCTAGGTAGCAGCAACCACAATATGATTAAATTTTATATCCAGTTTGGAAGAGAGAAGAGTGGATCTAAAACTAGTATTTGTAACTTGAATAAGGGTAACTATGTGGGCATGAAAGCTGAGCTAGCTGAAGTGAACTGAGTTACTAGGCTTGGAGATAGAGCAATAGAGAAGCAATGGCAGACATTTAGGGGGATATTTCGGAATACTCAGAATAAGTACATTCCTACTATACACAAAAATTCTAAGGGGAGGACCCACCATCCATAGTTAACTAAAGAAGTTAAGGAAAGCATCAAACTTAAGGAAAAAGCATCTAATTGTGCAAAGATGAGTGGCAGTTCAGATGATTGGTTAGAATATAAAGAACGGCAGAGAAAGAAATTAAAGCATGAGAGGAAGCTAGTTAGAAATGTAAAAATGGATAGCAAGAGTTTCTATAGGTATTTTAAAAGGAAAAGAGTAAGTAAAGTGAATGTTGGTCCTCTCGAGAATGAGAATGGGGAGCTAATAGTCGATAATAAGGAAACGGCAGATGCAATGAACAAATATTTTGCTTCTGTCTGCACTATAGAGGATACATATGAACATACATAGAAACATAGAAAATAGGAGCAGGAGTAGGCCATTCGACCCTTCGAGCCTGCTGCACCATTCATTATGATCATGGCTGATCATCCAACTCAGTCACCTGTTCCCGCTTTTGCCCGTACCCTTTGAGCCCTTTAGACCCAAGAGCTATATCTGACTCCTTCTTGAAAACATACAATGTTTTGGCCTCAACTGCTTTCTGTGGTAGCGAATTCCACAGGCTCACCACTCTCTGGGTGAAGAAATTTCTCCTCATCTCAGTCCTGAAAGGTTTACCCCGTATCCTTAGACTATGACCCCTGGTTCTGGACTCCCCCACCATCGGGAACATCCTTCCAGCATCTACCCTGTCAAGTCCTGTTAGAATTTTATAGGTTTCTATGAGATCCCCCCTCACTCTTCTGAACTCCAGCGAATATAATCCTAACCGACTCAAACTCTCCTCATATGTCAGTCCCACCATCCCAAGAATCAGTCTGGTAAACCTTCGCTGCACTCCCTCTATAGCAAGAACATCCTTCCTCAGATAAGGAGATCAAAACCACACACAATATTCCAGGTGTGGCCTCACCAAGGCCCTGTATAATTGCAGCAAGCCATCCCTGCTCCTGTACTCGAATCCTCTCGCTATGAAGGCAACATACCATTTGCCTTTTTTACCGGCTATTGCACCTGCATGCTTACCATCAGCGACTGGTGTACGAGAACACCCAGGTCTTGCTGCATATTCCCCTCTCTCAATTAATATCCGTTCTGATAATAATCTGCCTTCCTGTTTTTGCTACCAAAGTGGATAACCTCACATTTATCCACATTATACTGCACCTGCCATGCATTAGCCCACTCACTCAACTTGTCCAAATCACCCTGAAGCCTCTCTGCATTCTCCTCACAACTCACCCTCCCACCCAGTTTTGTGTCCTCTGCAAATTTGGAGATATTACATTTAGTTCCCTCATCTAAATCATTAATGTATATTGTGAATAGCTGAGGGCCTAGCACCGATCCCTGCGGTACCCCATTAGTCACTGCCTGCCATTCGGAAAAAGACTCATTTATCCCTAATCTTTGTTTCCTGTCCGCCAACCAATTTTCTATCCATCGCAATACACTACCCCCAATCCCATGCGCTTTAATTTTACATGCTAATCTCTTATGTGGGACTTTGTCGAAAGCCTTCTGAAAGTCCAAATAAACCACATCCACTGGCTCCCCCTCATCAACTCTACTAGTTACATCCTCGAAGAATTCTAGTAGATTTGTCAAGCATGATTTCCCTTTCATAAATCCATGCTGACTCTGCCCGATTCTACCACTGTTCTCCAAGTGCTCTACTATAAAATCTTTGATAATGGACTCTAGAATTTTCCCCACTACTGACGTCAGGCTGATTGGTCTATAATTCCCTGCTTTCTCTCTACCTCCCTTTTTAAATAGTGGGGTTACATTAGCTACCCTCCAATCTGTAGGAACTGCTCCAGAGTCTATTGAATCTTGGAAGATGACCACCAATGCATCTTAAGTACTCTGGGATGCATATCATCAGGCCCTGGGGATTTATCGGCCTTCAATCCCATCAATTTCCCCAACACCATTTCTCTGCTAATACTGATTTCTTTCAGTTCCTCTCTCTCACTAAGCCCTGTGTTCCCCAACATTTCTGGTATGATATTTGTGTCCTCCTTTGTGAAGACAGAACCAAAGTATGCATTTAGTTGGTCAGCCATTTCTTTATTCCCCATAATAAACTCCCCTGTCTCTGACTGTAAGGGACCTACATTTGTCTTCACCAATCTTTTTCTCTTCACATACCTATAGAAACTTTTACAGTCAGTTAGGAATTAGGAACAAGAGTAGGCCACTCGGCCCTTCGAACCTGCTCCACCATTCAACAAGTTCATGGCCGAACTGAATACTCCACATTTCCACCTACCCCCGATAACCTTCCACCCTCTTGCTTATCAAGAATCTATCTACCTCTGCCTTAAAAATATTCAAAGACTCTGCTTCCACTGCCCTTTAAGGAAGAGAATTCCAAAGACTTAAGACTCTCTGAGAGAAAAAGTTTCTCCTCATCTCTGTTTTAAATGGGTGACCCCTTATTTGTAAACAGTAACCCCTAGTTCCAGATTCTCCCACAAGGAGAAACATCCTTTCCACATCCACCATGTCAAGACCCCTCAGGATCTTATATGTTTCAATCAAGTCGCCTCTAAATTCTCTTCTAAATTCCAGCAGATACAAGCCTAGCCTGTCCAATCTTTCCTCATAAGACAGCCCGCCCATTCCAGGTATTAGTTTGTAAACTTTCTCTGTACTGCCTCCAACACATTTACATCCTTCCTTAAATAAATACTCCAGATGTGGTCTCACCAATGCCCTGTATAGCTGAAGCATAACCTCCCTACTTTTGTATTCAATTCCCTCATGATAAATGATAACATTCTATTAGCTTTCCTAACTACGTGTTGCACCTGCATACTAACCTTTTGTGATTCATGCATGAGGACACCCAGATCCCTTTGCATCTCAGAGCTCTGCAATCTCTCACCATTTAGATAATATGCTTCTTTTTTATTCTTCCTGCCAAAGTGGACAATTTCACACTTTCCCACATTATATTCCATTTGCCAGATCTTTGTCCACTCACTTAACCTATTTATATCCCTTTGTAACCCAAAAAACATTCTGGCAATAGCTGTAAAGCAGGAGGTGGAAAGAAGCGAGGAACTTGGTGAAACTACAATCACCAGGGAAGTGGTATTGACCAAACTGATGGAGCTGCGGGCTGACAAGTCCCCAGGTCCCAATGGACTTCATCCTATGGTCTTAAAAGAGGTGGCTAATGAGGTAGTAGATGCGTTGGTGTTAAATTTTCAAAATTTGTTAGATTCTGGTAAGGTTCCATCAGACTGGAAAGCAGCAAATATAATCCCTCTATTCAAGAAGGTGGGGAGGCAGAAAACAGGTAACTATAGGCCAGTTAGTTAGATGTCTGTCGTGGGGAAGGTGTTAGAATTGCTCCATTAAGGAGGTTGTAGCTGGGCACTTAGAAAAACTCAAGGTAATTGGGAATAGTCAGCATGGTTTTGTGAAAGGGAAATCATGTTTAACCAATTTGTTGGAGTTCTTTGAAGGAGTGACATGTGCTGTACATGGATGTCCAGAAGGCATTTGACAAGGTGCCATATAAAAGGTTATTGTGCAAAGTAGGTGCTCATGGTGTAGGGTGCAACATATTAGCATGGATAGAAGATTGGCTGGCTGGCAGAAAACAGAGAGTATGCATAAATGAGTCCTTTTCTGATTGGCAGGATGTGACGGGTGGAGTCCCGCAGAGGTCTGTGCCAGGGCCTCAACTTTTTACAATTTATATCAATGACTTAGATGGAGCGATGGCATAGTAGCTAAATTTGCAGATGACAAAGATAGGTAGGAAAGTATGTTGTGAAGAGGACAGAAAGGAGGTTGCAGACTGAGAGAGATAGGTTGAGTGAATGGGCAAAAATCTGGCAGGTGGAGTATAATGTGGCAAAATGTGATGTTGTTCACTTTAGCATGAAGAATAAAAAAGCGAAATATTACTTAAATGGAGAACGACTGCAGAATTCTGAAGTGCAGAGGGATCTAGGTTTTCTAGTGCAGGAGTCACAAAAAGTTAGTATGCAGATACAGCAGGTAATAAAGAAGGCTAATGGAATGCTATCCTTTATTACAAGAGGAATTGAAAATAAAAGTAAGGATGTTCTGCTTCAGTTATACAGGGCATTAGTGAGACCACATCTCGAATACTGTGAGCAGTTTTGATCTCCTTATTTAAGGATGTAAATGCGTTGGAGGTGGTTCAGAGGAGGTTTACTAGATTGATACCAGGAATGAGTGGGTTATCTTATGAGGAAAGGTTGGACAGACTGGGCTTGTTTAGAAGAGTGAGGGGATACTTGCTTGAAGTATATAAGATCCTGAATGGTCTAGACAAGGTGGATGTGGAGAAGATGTTTCCTCTTGTGGGGGAGTTCAGACCTAGGGGGCACTGTTTGAAAATTAGGGGTCGCCCTTTTAGGGCAAAGATGAGGAGAAATATTTTCTCTGAGGGTTGTGCGACTTTGGAACTCGCTGCCTCAGATGGTGGAGGTGGGGTCATTGAATATTTTTAAGGTAGAGGTAGATAGATTCTTGTTAGGCAAGGGAATCAAAGGTTATCAGGGGTAGATAGGAGTGTGAAATTCAAAACAAACATATCAGCCATGATCTTATTGAATGGCGGAGCAGGCTAGAGGAACCAAATGGCCTACTTCTGCTCCTAATTCGGATGTTCGTATGGTGCAGCTCTCACAGCAAGGGTGTGTGCAGAGGGGGTGCAGACCTTACAGCAAGGGTGGGCTTCATTTTGGTTTTCGACGTGAGCGCCTCTCCTCTGAACTTTTTGCCCTCCCCCTCCCCCTCAACCCACCGCCACCTCCAATCCCTCTTTTACAGGCTGGATAAAATTCAGCCCACCTTCTCTGGACCGAGGTAGTGTGGTATGTCAGAATATGCACTTCATATTGGACACGCAGAGATGCTACCTGTGGAGATTTCTGAGTAGTTTGTTGTGGAGACCTTTAAGCATATAGATGGATTTTCACATGTTAAACACACACCTGAAACAATGGAGCAAATGGAGCACTGGCTAACTGTTACAAAACATTACTGCAAAGCTGCTAATTTCACTACCCATCGGGGCTAATTAACTACACATATAAAGAACAAAATGATAACTCAAAAATCATAATATTTGATGGTCAATTGCCAATGAGCATTCTGGAATTCAAAACAATACCCTATAAATATTTCTTCTCATAGCTTAAATGTGAGATATGATAGGTTACTGCACCACACTAGAAAAATCCCACATTATATTGCTGTATTGTGTTGAATTAGCTGATCTTAGGTAAGGTAGTTCCAGGAAAGCCCTGATAAATAATAGAACCCAAGAACTGAGGAGACTTGGAGAAAATCATGAAATGATCTTCATCTGCACTGTTATTGGCGGATATATGTGCATGTTTAATAGCCTGCTAACACTCCATTCTCGCTCATACAGGAAGGGTTCCCACTTCAGCCAGAATACCAGAGAATGATGATGACAGGAACAACACTTCTGTGAACTATCAGTGGCAAGAAGTCATTTATTTTTTGCTGCTCCAAATTCTGACAAGCGAGAAAGAAATTAATGTATTCCATTCTGACTTTGATTAACAATTTGAAAAATGCCATATTGCTTCATTCTAGTAAATAAAATAGAGCTTTAAAAATTGTACATATGGACAAAGAAAAGGTTTAATAACCGATTTCTTGTTACAGACAGAAATAATTGCAAGCTATCACACGTTGAACGGAATATATCAATTGAACATAGCTATTGATTCAATTTGGCTCCAGACTATGAATATTAAATAACTTGATGTTCCCAATTATTTCACTTCTATTATAAACTGTAGATATTCTTCAGTAGTGATAGTTCATTATAATTTCATGGTAGAAATACCATTTTGAGAATTGATAGTGGGTGCAGTGCTGGATAAAGGTCCTCCAAAGACCGCAATAAAATTATTTTCTGATAGATTGTCCACGATTTTTCTTCTGGCAAGTGTAGATTTCAGATTTGTAGCCTACACAGAAAGTGAAAAAAGTCTTTCATCAGATTAAAAGCTGTGCACACATGAATGTAGTATGAGAATACTAAACAACCGTACCTGAATGTCACTGATAGAAACTTCTACCTTTGTCTCCCCCTAATATGGTACACTGTATGTGACAGTGTTTCCTTCTCTCTGCCATTTTATCTGATTCCCTCTCAACCAGTACCCCTCTGAAGTAAAAATAAGCACTTCAAAATAGTTTTCCTGTCAAAATTCACTTCAACAAAGCTTCAAAGGTTTACGCTGCAGATTGTAAGTCATTTAGAAAAATAAACTCAATTCCTGCAAAAGCCTAAAGAAAGACATGCCTCAACTAACAGAGCTTTGGAAAGAATGTTGACTGAAACTTTGCATATTTTCCGAGGCAATTTTATGCATAAGTTTTGCAATTGCAAAATACGTAACTTTGTAAGTCTTTATGTTTTAAGCCTCATTTTCAGCATTTTTTCACTGGTGTGTAGGGGACTGACTAAAGTTTAAAAAGTTAGCCCAAAACTTTAAGTGATTTTATTTCTTCACTGCTGTTTTTGTTGGTAGATGTGTTCCCCATTGCCAATGCTTACAGAAAAGTTAAATTTGTGCTGATCAAGTGAAAGTGTGCCACAGGAATTTGCAACATACAGAGAGTAGCAACTGAAGTAAAATAGACATGAAATACATGCAAATATTTCACTTTTATATTACTAATAGATATCCAGTACACTGTTTACAGAGGATAGGTAGGATGTTGCTGGGCTGATGTAATGCTGAAGATTTATGGTCCCTGAGGAGATGTAATTGAACAACTGAGCAATCTTGCCGAATGCATGTTGATGGAAATTGTGATTTTGTTGGGAGGCACTCAGTGATGTTTTAATTGCTGCAAGATTTTCAGTGGCTGCAGATGGGTAAATATGGAAGCCTGTTTTATTTGAACCATGAATACCATTTAAACTAAAAGCTGGTTCCCAATTCAGCACTGAGAGAGAATCTTTTCATGAGGTCTGATCATTTAAGGGACACGATAATAGAGGAGGTGATGGAAGGAGTTACCAGGGAGTAGTAGATTGGCTCTGGATGGTGGGGGTGGAGCTGACAAGAAGGAACACTGGGATCCAGGACTTTCTGTTAGACGAGGCCCACTTTTGACAGAGCCAGGCAGTCTCAATTAGAAGTAAGGAAGTAAGTATAATTAAGACAAATACATAGATTTTGACTGTGACAGACACACATAACAGGAATAGTGCCACTGAAACAGCATGACAGCAGAATATAAAGCAAGAAAGTGCTAACCTCACAGGAAATGTACACATATGCAAGACTTTAAGCGCATCATGAGATCTTCCATAGTGTTGCACAGAGTGATTCAGACAATAAAAACAAGAAATGCTGGAAATACTCAGCAGGTCTGGCAGCATCTGTGGAAAGAAAAGCAGAGTTAACATTTCAGGTCAGTGACCCATCAGTGAAATGCTCACCCTGCTGACTTTGGCTGCCAGGTCGTGTCTTCTACGATCGAATTCCTGGGGGCCATACCCGTTTGACATCAACTGTTCGACCCTCCTCTCCTTCCTCAGGCTGCTTCAGTTGACCAGCCACACAGCTCTACAGGACAGAAGATCAGAGCCTGCTATTACCTCTCTACAACCAGGACCAAAGGAAGTTGCATGCCCTAGGGAATGGGTATGGCCCCCAGGAATTCGATCGTAGAAGACAGGACCCAGCAGCCAAAGTCAGCAGGGTGAGCATTTCACTGACGGGTCACTGACCTGAAATGTTAACTTTGCTTCTCTCTCCAAAGATGCTGCCAGACATGCTGAGTATTTCCAACATTTCTTGTTTTTATTTCAGATTTCCAGCATCTGCAGTAATTTGCTTTTATTTTTGCGATTCAGAGAATGTTGTTTTATCACCTGAGCGCTTTAGTTTCTCTGTTCCTTTTCTCTTCCCTTCCAATTGCAGCTGTGAGTGAACCAATATAGTTTGATGCTGAAATTTTGATGTAGGGTTTTCTCATTATAAATGTTAACCTATAAGCATTACTTCCAGTGCTTTTTGAGTAAGAAATATATAATATACATGCAGAGAACGAGAAAGATATATTTACATACACACACAACTATATATATATATAAAATATATATTGGCAGTTTTAATTTGTTTGTGATCAGCTGAATGATGTAGTTGATCTCAGGAATTACATATAGTTCATCCAGCTTTTATGAGAGTCAGACTTTGACCTGGTTTCCTTTTCTATTGAAAGGCAATGATGCTTTAGTAGACAGAATTTTTTTGTTGCGAGCACCTCCTCGATTGGAAAATGTCTACCAAGGCAATGTTTCCTCCATAGTTAACAACCCTCCTGAACATAATGAGTCCTGAATTTAGGTAGTCCTCCCGCCTCAGTCAGAAGGTTGTGGGTTCCAGTCCCTCTCCAGACCTCAGCATATAATCTAGGTGGATACTTCAATGCAGTACTAAGGGTATACTCCACTAGTTAAGATGCCATTTTTCAGAGGAGAATGATGAAACAGATTATCTGATTGTTTACCTCATTGCTGTTTCTGGGACCTTGCTGTGTACAAATTTGCTCCTACAATTACTTACATTACAAATATAGAAAATTTATGGCTAGAAGGAGGCCATTCAGCCCACTGTGTCTGTGCAGGCCAAAAAAGAGCGATCTGGCCTAATCCCGCTTTCCAGCACTTGAGCCTTGTAGGTTATGACATTTCATTCTTTTAGCCAAGCTTTTATTAAATGTGATGAGGGGTTCTACCTCTCCTAAACTTTCAGAGACTTCCATACCCCCACTACCCTCTGGGTGAAAACATTTCTCCTCAACTCCCCTCTAACCCTTCTGCCAATTACTTTAAACCTATGCCCCATGGTTATTGGCCTTTCTCTAAGGGAATAGGTCCTTCCTATCCACTCTATCTAGACCCCCTCATAATTTTATACATCTCAATTATATCTCCCCTCAGCCTCTTCGGTTCCAAAGAAAACAACTACAACAACTATCCAATC
This sequence comes from Heterodontus francisci, assembly GCF_036365525.1. NCBI lineage: Eukaryota > Metazoa > Chordata > Chondrichthyes > Heterodontiformes > Heterodontidae > Heterodontus > Heterodontus francisci. The sequence goes on from NC_090390.1 coordinate 44,667,075, forward strand.
TCGACTCATAGCTAAAATTCTCCAGTCCTGGCAACATCCTCGTAAATCTCCTCTGTACCCGTTCTAGTACAATCACATCCTTCCTGTAATGCGGTGACCACAACTGTACATGGTGCTCCAGCTGTGGACTAACTAGTGTTTTATACAGTTCTAGCATAACCTCGCTACTCATATATGTCTTGGCTAATAAAGTATCCCATATGCCTTCTTAGCCACCTTATCTACCCGTCCAGTTACCTTCAGGTATCTGTGGACAGGCACTCCAAGGTCCCTCGGTTCCTCTACACTTCTCAGGATCCTACCATTTATTGTGTATTCCCTTGTCTAGTTTGCCCTCCCCAAATGCTTTACCTCACACTTTTCTGGATTGAATTCCATTTGCCACTTTTCTGTCCACCCTGAGCAGCCCATTGATATCTTCCTGTAATCTAAGTTTTCTTCCTCACTATTAACCAAATGGCCAATATTTGCACCATCTGCAAATTTCTTAATCATGCCCCTGCACTTAAGTCTAAATAATCGATATATATCATGAAAAGCAAGCTACCTAGAACTGTGCTCTGCAGAAACCCACTGTAAGCAGCCATCCAGTCACAAAAACAGCTATTGTTCATTACCTTTTGCTTCCTGCCGCTGAGCCACTTGCCATTTGCCCTTGGATCCCCTATCGGCTCTTACTTCTCTGAGCAGTGTGCCATTTGAGACCTTGTCAAAACACTTGCTAAAATCCACATAGGCCATATCAAATGTGCGAGCCGCATCGACCCTCTTTGTTATCTCCTCAAACAATTAGTCACAACAATGACTAAATTTCAAAAGCTGGCTGTGAAGAGCTTTCGGACGTTGTAAAAGGCACTATGTATTACAGATTCTTTCTTTAACTATATTTTATGCACGTACAAATTCCAGGAAGTGAAACTGGAAATGATAAAACAGACATGTTGCATGTAGCTCTCTAATATCATCAGTTACTTTGGTCAGCAGTCGCTTGAGATTTCTTCTCCCATTCTTTCTCAGCTCCAAATACATTGTCCTATATTCTCTTTCTTCTCCATGCAGCTCACTGTGTGAAAACCAGATTTCCTATTCTAACACATCCTTTTGCAGGACTCAAAAACTGCGGACTCCTAATATCGATTAACCAAATCTTGTCACCTAAATACAGCTTTCTGCTATTTGCTTAACTTTGTCTTTGGTTCTTTTGAAATTTAATGGCACTAATACCTAGGATTGGTCTCTCTTTAAAAATAAAAACACACAACATTTATATCCTAGACATATTTGGGGAAAAAAACTTCCAGAATACTGAATGTTTGCATTTTCTATTTTTTAAACTCAATCAACAAAAACCTTGAAATATATTAATCGCATATAAAAAATGCTAAGCAATGCTAAATTCAACTCATGCAAGCAAGAATGCTTGATGAACACACAATTTCTAAATCGTTCTTTGCAGCCTCCAGTTCTTCTTGAGCTGTTCCCTTTGGTCTTTTTCTTCTATCTTGCATCAATTTGATATGTTGCTGGATCTGTTCCTGCAGTTCTTTATCTTTAGCGGCTCTACAGAAAAATCAGTATATATAAATTGAAATTTCAAAAAATAGCTTAAGTCAAGAAACTGTTTAGTTTAGTTTAGTTTAGAGATACAGCACTGAAACAGGCACTTCGGCCCACCGAGTCTGTGCCGACCATCAACCACCCATTTATACTAATCCTACACTAATCCCATATTCCTACCAAACATCCCCACCTGTCCCTATATTTCCCTACCACCTACCTATACTAGTGGCAATTTATAATGGCCAATTTACCTATCAACCTGCAAGTCTTTTGGCTTGTGGGAGGAAACCGGAACACCCGGAGAAAACCCACGCAGACACAGGGAGAACTTGCAAACTCCACACAGGCAGTACCCAGAATTGAACCTGGGTCGCTGGAGCTGTGAGGCTGCAGTGCTAACCACCGCGCCACTGTGCCGCCCACAGTTTACTAGCTTCTTGAAACTATGCATACAGCAGAAATTCATACACACTTTCAGAAGTAAAAGTTTAATCATTAAGAATGAATGCAATAGAAATTAAAATGAGAAAGTAGTGAAAAAGTGGTGTTAAAATTATGGTATCTGACAAAGAACATAATTTTTCCCATTAATCTACTTTCAATATGGTCAATTCCTTAAAACCCAAGTTCCTTAAGAACATGGTGTACGAGTACATTAGAGAAAAGAATAGCGGTGCTTCATGTTAAAAATACAATGCATCTTTCTTAATGCTGAAATAAATACACAACATAAGACATTTGTCATTTAGTAGTATAGAATTTAAGTATTGCTGAAAATAAGACATGTTGTCGAAGCTTTTCGTCTTGCGCTCATCAGGATAATCACAAGAATAACCAATGTAAGGGAAAACAACAACTTATACTGCATGAGAAGAGAGTGCCGATTGGTTGGCAAGTGAACTCTGGTAGAGACCTTGCCATGGCAAATGCACCAGTTTACGGTGACTGACAGTTAACTGGTGCATTCGCCATGGCAAAACTCGACCAGAGTTCACTTGCCAACCAATTAGCACTCTCTTCTCATGCAGTATAAGTTGTTGTTTTCCCTTACCTTGTAAAAAATAACATTTTAAGCAACAAAGAGAAAATAACATACAATTAAAAATAAAGGTAGATTTCAATGGAAAATGCCTTCAATTAAAGTATAGCAAACACATGCTGATTTCTGCAGGAATTGTAGGAACCCATCATCCTCCTCTATTTCCTATGCCATATCTTGTAACTGCTCTTCATCTACAATTTGACATATCCCTCTTTTCATGGCTATCTTAGTGTAGTGTGAGCCTAACACGAACAGACTGATAGTTCTCTTCAGGATATATTACAGAGCAACCTTGGTGCAGTCCAAACATCAGAACAATCATTCCAGCATGTCAAGTACCTGCTCAATAGGGTTTCTTTAAAAAGGGGTATTTTTCCATATGTCTGGGATCTATGATATGTATTCTTTTTAAAAGGTTTGTATAGCAATGTCATGAACCAGTTTCAGTATTGTAGTAAAATATTAGTCAAAGTTACGATAAGAAAGAAAATAGCAGGAACCGATGCATAATATCTGTTGCTATTGCAACAGTATAGGTAAACCTTGGAAAGTAGTCCTTGTGAATATAATTGCATAGTTTGGCAAAAACAGTTGGAATCATGCAACAGAAAACTACACTATTATTTACAATTGACTCATTAATGTAGGTCTAAAATCCACAGAGATCCAAGCTAAATAAGGCTCAACTTTAGTATTTAGGTTTCATATTTCCTTATGGCAGAGAAAAAAACTCCTGTGTAAAAAAAAAAAAATTGGCCACACGGACTAGATTTGTAAAAAAGATTGCATCTTGAATTTAAGTCAAATCCACTCAATAGAACTCTTATCACATGGCACAGGATGGACAAATACTAAGTTGTTTTCTCAACTTGCCTACAACTAGAGAATTAAAAAAATATAGGTACTTGACTCAAAAGTTATATCCTATCAATAATTTGCTTACCAGATTGCCATTATAGAAATATATTTCACTATTCCCCAAATCAGAGAAATTTATGCTTTAAATAAAGCTTCTTCAAGTCTTATTTTGTTCTTGTACTGTTCTTGTAAATCATTCCCATCACAAGCCAAATAAAAACAGAAAATGCTGGAATTTCTCAGCAGGTCAGACAGAATCTATGGATTTTCCCCACAGATGCTCTCTCTCTCTACACATGCATAGCAGGTACAGTAGCATAGTGGTTATGTTACTGGCCTAGTAATCCAGAGGTCCAAAGTAATGATCCAAATACATGAGTTCAAATACTACCATGGCAGCTGGAAATTTTAAATCAGTTAATTAATTAAATCAGGAATAAAAAGCTAGTATCAATAATGATGACCATGAAACTACTGGATTGTCATAAATCCCATCTGGTTCACTAATGTCCTTTAGGAAGGAAATCTGCCTTCCGTACCCAGTCTGCCCTATATCTGATTACAGACCCACAGCAACATGATTGACTCTTAACTGCCCTCTGAAATGGCCTCGCAAACCACTCAGTTGTATCAAACCGCTGCAAAGAAGTAGGATAAGAATAAAACTGGGCAGATCATTCAGCTTTGGCCGAGGTATCAGATTCAGTTAAGACAAAGGCCAGTTGACCCTGCAAAGTCCTCATTAGCATCTGGGGACTTGTGCCAAAATTGGGAGAGGTGTCCCACAGACTAGTCCAGCAACATCCTGACAGTCACACTCACCAATTCATACCTTACAGCCAATGTTCTGGACTTCTCCCTCACCATCCCTGGGTATGTCCCGTTTCAGGGGCAGGACAGACCCACAAGAGGCAGCGGCACAGTGGTATACAGTCATGAGGGAACGGACGGCCCTGGGCATCCTCAACATTGACTTTGTGCTCCATGAAGTTTCAGGACACCAGATCAAACATAGACAAGGAGACCTGCTGCTGATGACCATCTACTTGCCTCCCTCAGCTGATGAATCAATACTATTCCAATTTGAATACCACCTTCTGATGATGTGACTAAAGGAGAGGGCAGGAAAATGTTTAAGGTTGTTATTTATATGGCCTTCAAAAAGTCATTTGATAAGAGACTGTTAGCTAAAGTTGAAGTTCATGGAACAGAAGGCAAATTATTGATCTGGTTAGGAAATTAGCTAAGTGGCAGGAGACAGAGAGCAGGGATAATGAGAATGTACTTTAATTGGCAGGATGTTGCCAGTGGTGTCCCACAAGGATGTGTGTTGGGGCCTTAACTGTTCACTGTATTTATCAACAACTTAGATGATGGAATGGAAAGCTGTATATCCAAATTTGCTGATGACACAACGATAGGCAACATTACAGGCAGTGTAGATGGAAGCATAAAATTATGAAGAGATATTGATAGATCACGTGAACAAGGAAAACTGTGTGTTAGGGGCAGGTGAGGAGGGGGTCTTAGTCTCCCCTTTTGCCCTTCCCATCATTTGATCGGAACAGGGTTTAGTCCTTTTTAAAAACAGTGGTTATGCTTACACTCGGCGCGCTGCTCCACAAACCACTGACCACCTCCAGGCGCTTACCCATTGTCTCCCGAGACAAGGAAGCCAAAGAAAAAGAAGAGAAGAGGTTATGCTTACCACCTCAGTGAGTGTTTTACCTTGTTCCTCTAACATGATTGTAAAAGAACCAATCTGACAGGTTTTCTTGAGTTTAAACAAGAAAGAGGTAAGTTTATTATACGTAATACTCTAACCCGACTTAAAATACTAAGAATTCGCTACACATTCATGCACACATTCACACGAGAGTCACACATGCAAATAGATTACAGAGAAAAACAAATTTGGTGTTTGGATTAAAGTCCAGAATAAATGGAACTTAAATACAGTCTGTAAGTCCAGTAGTCCTTGGCTGAAGGACTTAGGGCAAGGCACTGTCCTGGCTGAACTTCTGTTCGGCTCTTTGTTTCCAGTCCAATCTCCTGGTCTTTCAAATGTAAATTGCAGTGGCCATCTAGGCCACTAGTTTTTTAAAGTTAACTTGTAACATTTTTCCATTAAAAGTCTAATGTAAGTTTCCAACCGATGAAATTAATATGTCCCATTTGGCATATAGAGTTTTCCTGACACCTAGTAACCCAGAGACCCAGGGTATTTCTCTGGGGACATGGGTTCGAATCCCACCACAGTAGAAGGTGGAATTTGAATTTAATTAATAAATCTGGAATTAAAAGCTAGTCTAATGATGGCCATGAAACCATTGTTGATTGTTGTAAAAACCCATCTGGTTCACTAATGTCCTTTAGGGAAGGAAATCTGCTGTCCTTACCTGGTCTGGCCTACATGTGACTCCAGACCCACAGCAATGTGGTTAACTCTTACATGCCCTCTGAAATGGCCTAGCAAGCCACTCAGTTGTACCTAACCGCTACGAAGTCAATAAAAAGGAATGAAACCGGACAGACCACCCGGCATCGACCTAGGCACCAGTAAAGGCAACGGCAAACCCAGCCCTGTCGACCCTGCAAAGTCCTCCTTACTAACATCTAGGGGCTTGTGCCAAAGTTGGGAGAGCTGTCCCACAGACTAGTCAAGCAACAGCCTGACAGTCATACTCACGGAATCATACCTTACAATGTCCCAGACACTGCCATCACCATCCCTGGGTATGTCCTGTCCCACCGGCAGGACAGACCCACCAGAGGTGGTGGCAGAGTGGTATACAGTAGGGAGGGAGTTGCCCTGGGAGTCCTGAACATCGACTCCGGACCCCATGAAGTCTCATGGCATCAGGTCAAACATGGGCAAGGTAATCTCCTACTGATTACCACCTACTGCCCTCCCTCAGCTGATGACTCAGTACTCCTCCATGTTGAACACCACTTGGAGGAAGCACTGAGGGTGGCAAGGGCACAAAATGTACTCTGGGTGGGGGACTTCAATGTCCATCACCAAGAGTGGCTTGGTAGCACCACTACTGACCGAGCTGGCTGAGTCCTAAAGGACATAGCTGCTAGACTGGGTCTGCGGCACGTGGTGGGGGAACCAACACGAGGGAAAAACATACTTGACCTCGTCCTCACCAATCTGCCTGCTGCAGATGCTTCTGTCCATGACAGTATTGGTAGGAGTGACAACCGCACTATCTAGCAATGCAAAACTGGGCATCCATGAGACGCTGTGGGCCATCAGCAGCAGCAGAATTGTACTCAGCCACAATCTGTAACCTCATGGCCTGGCATATCCCCCACTCTACCATTACCATCAAGCCAGAAGACCAACCCTGATTCAATGAAGAGTGCAGGAGGGCATGCCAGGAGCAGCACCAGGCATACCTCAAAATGAGGAGTCAACCTGGTGAAGCTACAACACAGGACTACTTGCATGCCAAACTGCGTTAGCAGCATGCGATAGACAGAGCGAAGCGATCCCATAACCAACGGATCAGATCTAAGCTCTGCAGTCCTGCCACATCCAGCCGTGAATGGTGGTGGACAATTAAACAACTAACTGGAGGAGGTGGCTCCACAAATATCCCCATCCTCAATGATGGGGGAGCCCATCACACCAGTGCGAAGGATAAGGCTGAAACATTTGCCACAATCTTCAGCCAGAAGTGCCGTGATGATGATCCATCTCGGCCTCCTCCTGAAGTCCCCAGCATCACAGATGCCAGACTTCAGCCAATTCGATTCACTCCGCATGATATCAAGAAACGACTGAAGGCACTGGATACTGCAAAAGCTATGGGCCCTGACAATTTTCCGGCAATAGTACTGAAGACCTGTGCTCCAGAACTTGCCGTGCCCCTAGCCAAGCTGTTCCAGTACAGCAACAACACTGGCACCTACCCTGCAATGTGGAAAATTGCCCAGGTATGTCCTGTACACAAAAAGCAGGACAAGTCCAACCCGGCCAATTACTGCCCCATCAGCCTACTCTCAATCATCAGTAAAGTGGTGGAAGGTGTCATCAACAGTGCCATCAAGCGGCACTTGCTTAGCAATAACTTGCTCAGTGAGCTCAGTTTGGGTTCCGCCAGGGCCACTCAGCTCCTGACCTCATTACAGCCTTTGTTCAAACATGGACAAAAGAGCTGAACTCCAGAGGTGAGGTGAGAGTGACTGCCCTTGACATCAAGGGAACATTTGACTGAGTATGGCATCAAGGCGCCCTTGTAAAACTGAGGTCAATGGGAATCAGGGGGATTCATATCTAGCTGGAATCATATCTAGCTCATAGGAAGCTGGTTGTGGTTGTTGAAGGTCAATCATCTGAGCTCCAGGACATCACTGCAGGAGTTCCTCAGTGTAGTGTCCTAGGCCCAACCATCTTCAGCTGCTTCATCAATGACCTTCCTTCAATCATAAGGTCAGAAGTGGGGATATTCGCTGATGATTGCACAATGTTCAGCACCATTCGTGACTCCTCAGATACTGAAGCAGTCCCTGTAGAAATGCAGCAAGACCTGGACAATATCCAGGCTTGGGCTGATAAGTGGCAAGTAACATTCGCGCCACACAAGTGCCAGGCAATGACCATCTCCAACAAGAGAGAATCTAACCATCTCCCCTTGACATTCAACGGCATTACCATCGCTGAATCCCCCACTATTAACATCCTAGGGGCTACCATTGACCAGAAACTTTACTGGAGTAGCCATATAAATACCGTGGCTACAAGAGCAGGTCAGAGGCTAGGAATCCTGAGGCGAGTAACCCACCTCCTGACTCCCCAAAGCCTGTCCACCACCTACAAGGCACAAGTCAGGAGTGTGATGGAATACTCTCCACTTGCCTGGATGGGTGCAGCTCCAACAACACTCAAGAAGCTCAACACCATCCAGGACAAAGCAGCCCACTTGATTGGCACCCCATCTACAAACATTGACTCCCTCCACCACCGAAGCACAGTGGCAGCAGTGTGTACCATCTACAAGATGCACTAAGGCTCCTTAGACAGCACCTTCCAAACCCGGACCTCTACCAACTAGAAGGACAAGGGCAGCAAATACATGGGAACGCCACCACCTGCAAGTTCCCCTCCAAGTCACACACCATCTTGACTTGGAACTATATCGCTGTTCCTTCACTGTCACTGGGTCAAAATCCTGGAACTCCCTTCCTAACAGCACTGTGGGTATACCTACCCAAATGGACTGCAGCGGTTCAAGAAGGCAGCTCACCACCACCTTCTCAAGGGCAATTAAGGATGGGCAATAAATGCTGGTCTTGCCAGCGTCGCCCACATCCCATGAATGAATTTTTTAAAAACCTAGGTACCACGCAGAATGAAATGCGACGATGGGAGTATTTCATTAGAGGGGTGAAAAAGAAAAAGAGGAAAACACACATTTATTCTCATTCACTTCTCAACATCACTATTAATCTTAGAATTTGTGCAGCTATTTTTTCTTCACAACAGCAATGCTGATATAATTTCCTTTTTTCTTGGAGTTTTTCTGGGATGGTTATTTGTTGTCAAATGGGGTTAAGGTTTCTTTAGTATCAATTTATAATACCCTGGAGAGGTGCATCTCAATAAACATGTGGTTGTTGGGGAAGCTTAGGGTCTGCAAATTTCCCCATGTTTGTCTAAGGCACATTCTCCTGTATGTACAAGCTTTAACCCCTCAACTGCTGTTTTTGCCACACGTGGTTTTAACCATTCAGGTTCCAGTGCCTTGATCATTTTTCTCCCTATTGTGATAGTGGGCAATAAATTGATTTTAAACCCCAGTGAGGTGTCTGAAATTTCCTCTGGGCCCTTGTTCTTGCGGAATTCTGAAATGAAATTGTTGGATTTGATTAGCTTTGGGCTTGGGCCCTGATCATTGGGTTCTTCAGTGGGTAGATCCACCCCGATCTCACTTTTAGTTTTCTGGTGATTCATGCAAGTGCTGTTCATTTTCGAGCATTTTTGTTTCCCTTTTCTCTTTACTGTGGGGAGGCACTCTTTGCTAATCTCCCTCATGTCCGCTGGGACATTCCTGCTCGCAAGTATCTGTCCAGCTTTCACTGCACTCCCCTGTGGCACTTTGACTAGGTGAGGCATTGCCTTCACTGTAGGTTTGCTTTTTTGGGAACTTTCCTTGTCCCTGCAGATTTCTGTAAATGCTGTTAGCAGTCTTGGTAGGGTGCCTCTTTGGCCTGCATTTACATAGGAGGGTGGGTGGTCTAATTTTTCCAACATTTCAGGGTTGGCTAACTGGAGAATAAGGGGTTCCATTTGGGAATCCTCCCAGCCCTCCTTTCACCTGTCCTCACTGCCCTTTTCATCCCCTACCTCCCTATCTGTCTAACAGACCTGAGCTTGTCTGTTCCCTTTTGTTTTTGGCAGGGGTCCCTTGCAATCCACCAGCACTCTGCTGGAGGGTTTCCCAAAAGTTGGTATGGGAATTAGAGGTGCAGGTTTTACTGCAGGTTGGGGCTTCCCCACAACCTGTCAGGTGTGGCAAGGTTTACAGAACTCCACCACAACCTTATGTTGGCCAGTCAAAATGCAGTCTTAGGCAGGATTTGGTTTTTTGCACAACATGTCCAGCCATTTTAATAGGCCATTCTTAATATTTCTTTATGGTACCTCGGCAGCACCATTATCTGGTGAACCACTGTCCACTCTCTGTCCGCAGGTCTGTGAGGAGGTCTCCACTTCCTCGTCAGCACCTCATCCTTTGAATAGTCGCACTCAGGGACTCCAGTTTCAATTAGGGCAGTCTGTGCTAACTTCTTGAATATTGGGTCGGCTTGCTGAGCCTCAACTAGGGACGATCTGTTCAACCCATCCTTTGGGTCCTCTAACTTCCCAAAGAAGGTTTCAGACAACCAGACATTAGGGTCGTCTGTCTGCAGTGCCAGTTCAGCCTCCTCTGATGGAACTTGTTTGGCCATGGACCCAATCACCATACAGTTAGGGAAAATGCTGGGGACCTTCTCCTGAAATTGTTCTGTCTCCCTGACCTCTTTCAGTCTCTCTAAAACTACTGCAGAAGCTACCACCTTCGCCCTGCCAGATCGTTCCCAGGAGTAGTTCAACCCAATCCACAGACAAACTAGGGACAATCCCCATGGTTACTGGTCCCAAATCTAGGTCGCACTCCAATTGCACCCGATATAAAGGTATGGGCATTCCTTGCCCTCCGATACCATTCACTAACACTCTCACATTCACTGCACTCTCTGGGGAAAAGGTCATACCTTTTCCCAGCAGAAGGGATCTAGTGGCCCCTTAACCCCCGAGTATGACTATGGGCTTGCTTGCCTCACTCGCTGGGAAAGGGGTTACTTTCCCTTGGGATACAAAATCCTGATAACCTTCAGGGAATTTATAAATTTTTTCCGCACTCAGAGCAGTATGTTTCCTGGGTCTTAATGCTGTTGCAGTTAAAGCCACAGCCTGCTCTGCTGTGCTTTCCATCAGGGCCCCTTCTCCTGCACTGGTCTGACGTGCCCTGATTAATCCTACAGGCTTTCCCCATAATTTCCAGCAGTCAGCTCGGAGGTAATCTGCCTTGTTACAGTGGAAACACATAGGTCTTCGGGTCTCACTCCTGTTCTCAGCACCATCTTTTTTGGCATGAAGAAGGCCCCCTGTGTGTCCAGCTTTCTTTTCTCACCCAAGGCTTTTTGGGCTCCTATCACCCTTCCAATTTTTATCCTTTTCGGGGTCGTGGAGGTGACTAGGGAAGAGTTTCCCTTGGGGTACGGACTTACGTATGAGAACAAATTCATTAGCCAAAACTGCGGCTTGCCTGGCTCTTTGAACCCTTTGTTCCTTGATGTGGGCTTTAATAGAAAGGGGAGTGAGTTTTTAAATTGCTCGAGAAGAATCACCTCTGTGAGGTTTTCATATGCAGGCTATACTTTAAGGACCCTTAGCTACTGGTCAAAAGCCAGCTGCTTAACTCTTTCAAACTCAAGGTAAGTTTGATCAGGCTGCTTCCGGAGGGTTCGGAATTTCTGGCAATACGCTTCCTGTACTAGCTCATATACCCCGAAGATGGCATTTTTAGTCAGTTCATAATCTGATGAACTTTTATCTGGCAACAGTGAATAAACTTCATGGGCTTTTCCTCTTAGCTTGCTTTGTAACAACAGGGTCTTGCTCTCAGCTGGCCATTTCAACTATCTTGCAAGCTTTTCAAAAGTGACAAAAAATGCTTCTTCATCTCCCTCATTGAACTTTGGAATCAATGGAAGAACTTTAAGAGCTCAGCACACGGCCCTGAGCTAGGGGTAGCTTCCTCACTAGCCAGGCTTTCACTGGGGGTATGGTGTTGCCCCCTAGTTAATTCAAGCCGCCTTAGCTCTCTTTCCTCCTTCTCCTTCTGGAAAGTTCTCTATTTTTCCCTCACTTCCCTCTCTTTTGCCCCTCTCTTTCCTCTGGAATTACAATTCGAGTTTCCTCTAATTGTATTTTAGCTAACATTAACCTGTCTGTTTCTGACTCTAACCCTGTTTCTGAATCTTCAGGTTCAAGTGAAAACAAGTCTTAGGATTTCGGATTTCTTAGCTTTTGCACGTAAAGTAATCCCAAACTGCCCAGCTACATTCCTCAATTCTTCAATAGATAGGGCCTTTAATTTCTTCCCAAGTTATTTCACCTTGGCTTTGGAAGGCACTGGCCTCGGATGTGGACATGTTAGCATTCTAGCAGTGAAAAGCTGCATTGAAGATTTTTTTTTTGATAAGGATCAATTTGGTTTCCCACTTCCAATTTCTCATTTGCCTTTGGGTTACGATCCTAGACTACAGCCCCAACATTTCTGTTACAGCCAGGTGTGGAGGGGGTTTCAGGCTCCCCTTTTACCCTTCCTCTCTCATTTGACCGCAACAGGATTTATTCCTTACAGTGGTTGTGCTTACCACCTCAGTGAGTGTTTACCTTGTTCCTCTAACGTGATTGCAAAAGAACCAATCTGACAGGTTTTCTTGAGTTTAAACAAGAGGTAAGTTTATTATACGCAAGACTCTAACGCAATTTAAAACACTAAAAATATGCTACACATTCACGCACACATTCACACGAGTCACACACACACAAATAGATTACAGAGGGAAACAGATTGAGTGTTTGGATTAAAGTCCAGAATAAATGGAACTTAAATATTGTCTGTAAGTCCAGTAGACCTTGGCTGAAGCTGTGGTCCTCGCCGGTCCAAGTGCACTGTGGTTGGCTTGCTTTGCTCAGGGTTCCTGAAGGCAAAATTGGTACTTGATTCTTTTACTCTGGTTGCTGGCTGTAGTGGTCTGTAGGCTTGGAGGGGGTCCCCCAGACGCAGCCGGTTCTTTTCCTGATATTTTCTGGGGAGAGAGAAAGAGGGAGACACAGGGGAGCAGCCGCCTGCTTCATTGCTGCATTTTCAGTTACTGCCTGTCTGCTGTCTGTGCCACAAAACGTCAGTTTCCTCAGAGATGAGCCGGCAATTATATGGTTCTATCAATCCTCTTTGTTTTTTCTGGAATCTTCCACTGAAATTCAAAGTGCTACCTGCCCCAGGATGTCCATCCACACTTGGAGGGGGTTGGTTCTTTCAAAGTCAATGGGCAGGAATGGCCTTGACGGCCGTGCTGATACAGCCATTCTAAGTAATTCAATCACTTAGGACAAGCCATTGTCCTGGCTGAACTTCTGTTAGACTCTTTGGGCTATATTTTACCAGCCCTCCGACGTCAGGCGTCATGGCAGGGCGGCTCGGAAAATTCTTCTGGGAGAGGCCTGCCACGACCCCGGCACCGGGGAGGCCCCGTCGCATTGTACTGGCGGTGGCGAGGCCTCGGTGCAGGCACCCCCCCGCCTTTATTTTATTAAAATAAATGAAAACACATGCAAATTAACTTACCTTGTCCCGGCGGCCGTCCCACGCTGATATTCTGGCCGCTGGCCGGAACTCCCGCGCCGTTGGAATTCCATTCAGAGTTCTGAGGCATGACGCTGGTGTGGAGGGGGGAGGAGTGAAATTATCAAGGTGGGAAAGGGGGGAGCGGGGGAATCTGTTTCCATTGGCTGAGGGGATGGTGGGAAGGGGTTGAAGGCAAAGATTATGAAGATTGGGGGTGAAAGGTCAGTACTGGCAAAAATGATTTTTCGGTTGGGGGGGTACATGGTGATAAATATATTGCTTGATCATTATGGGGGAGGGGGTGGAAGAGGGGCTTTGATGTTCAATTTACAGTTTTTATTAAAAGTAAAGGTGCTGTGCTCTTTAAAAATTTAAATTATCGGTAAGGGCTTGAAGCCCTTTAAAAATGGCACTGGCACTGGACGCAATTGCCGGGGACGGAGGGCCCACCCCCTCTACGTCATTGGGGGCGGCCGTTCTGCCCCCTCCATTTAAATGAGCCCCCATGGGAAATATCACAGGAGCTCAGCGACGGCCGCTCCGCGTAGGTGGAACGCCGATTTCAAAGCGCGCTGCTGCAATTTGTGGCATGCTAATAAAATTCGGGCCTTTGTCTCCAGTCCAACCTCCTGGTCTTTCAAATGTGGCCAACTTGGCTGCTAGTTTTTTTAAAAGTTAACTTGTAGGATTTTTCCATTAAAAGTCTAATGTAAGTTTGCAACTGATGAAATTAATATGTCCCATTTGGCATAAATGGTTTTCCTGAAAGGAGGCAAATGGATTTCTGTATAGGCAAGTGTGAGCTCATCCATTTTGGACATAAAAAGGATAGAACAGAATACTTGGTAAATAGTGAAAAGCTAGAAACAGTGGAAGTCCAAAGAGACTTGGGGGGTCCAGGTACAAAGATCATTAAAATGTCATGAACAGCTACAAAAAATAATCAAAAAGGCTAATGGAATGTTGGACTTTAGATCCAGAGAACTGGGATTCAAGAGAGTACAAGCTATGCTTCAGCTGTACAAAGCCCTGGTTAGACCACATCTGGATTACTGAGAGAAGCTCTGAGCACCACACCTTAGGAAGGTTGTACTAGTCTTGGAGGGAGTGCAGCTTAGATTTACCAGAATGATACCTGGACTCCAAAGGCGAAATTACAAAGCGAGATTAAATCAACTAGGGACATATTCCCTGGAATTTAGAGGATTTGGGGTGATTAGATCAAAGTTTTCAAGATATTTAGGGGAGTAGATAGGGTAGATAAGGTAGATAGATTTCTGCTGTTTGGGGAGTCTAGGATTAGGGGGCATAGTCTAAAATTAGAGCCAGACCTTTTAAGAATGCAATTAGGAAAGACTCATACACACAAAGGGTGATAGAAGTTTGGAACTCTCTGCTGCAAATGGTAATTGATGCTAGATCAATTGTTCATTTTAAATCTGAGATTGATCGATTTTGTTATCCAAAGGTATTAAGGGATTATGGGGCAAAGGTGGGCATATCAAGTTGGGTCGCAATCAGCCATAATCATCTCATTGAATGGTAGAACAGGCTTGAGAGGCTAAATGCAGTACTCCTGTTCCTATGTTCCATTTAACATCTCACTCAAAGGGAGTTTCAGCCTTCCAAACGCGGTCTAAGTCCTGCCACCGCTGATCTCGGCAATCTTAAGCGCAGCGGCTCATTAAAAAGCCGGGGGGGCCTGCCCCCCAATCTCGTGGAGGAGATAGGCTGTCCGTCCTCGGCAATGGCGTCAGCTGCCTGTGTGCAGGCGCTGGCACCATTTTTAAAGGGCAACCACCCCTGCCACCTAATTTACATTTTTAAAGACAGAACCCCCAAAATTAATAAATTTCTAATGCCCCTGCCCCCCAATAACAATTACATTAACTATTTGCCCTTATCCACCCCCCCCAAAACACTTACCGTTAACATCTGACCTTCCCTCCCCCAGACTGCACAAAGTTTACAATTCAATCCTTCCCACCATCCCCTACATCCACTACATTTATTTGACCCTGTTCCCTGACCGCACTGAAAAACTTACCCCCTCCCCACCATCAAGAGGTGGTGAGCACAAGTTCAGGCCTTCTAGCAACATGATGGAATAAGATGATTAAAAAGAAAAGCAGATCTACAGTTATGGCATGGGGTATTAACAGGTGCATAAGAGGTTATCTACCGTCTCTTGAAAAGGGAATGGTGCATATTGACCTTGGGAAGAGTGAAAAGAAAGTTGGAAGAAGTTTTCATTGGAAGAGAAGGAAAGAGTTCACTGGAGGGGAAGCTAATTTTTCGAGAACAAAAAACACATCTAAACTAACCAATCTAGCTTTTAAAAGCAGTTATGAACCGTGTAAATAAGAAAAGTAATTTATTTCTAATAGAAAGGATGCATCATGAATATTTATATCATCACATTATTGATGAACATTTCTATGGATGTAACAATCAAAGTTTCATAGAACAGACCTTGCTTCTTCCATTTCCTTTCCTGAATGCACTCTTTGCATGGATTCAGGGATATGTGGTCCTTTTGAATCCACACTTCTCGTTGTACAGTAGAAGTTTGGATCCGTGGCATATGGTGCACTCTTCACTACCTGAGCACAAAACACCAGATTACTCAGTACAAAATCAAAATACTGCAGATGCTGGAAATCTGAAATAAAAACAGAAACTGCTGGAAATACTTAGCAGGTCAGGCAGCATCTGTGAAGAAAGAAACAGAGAAAATGCTTCAGGTCAACGACCTTCCATCAGAACTGCCAGATGCTGCCTGACCTGCTGAATACTTCCAGCATTTTCTGTCTTTATGTCAGGTTATGCAGTACAGGTATCGAAACTACCTCCCAGAGGGTAGCAGTATTTACTTTTTTTTGTATGGAAGTCTAAATATCATGGTTAGGTTATTAAGTCATGCAGGAAAGTTGCACCCATGTATCTTTAATAGAGTTCAGACTGGAATCATGAGCTGGAATTTCTCTTTTGGCCTCATGTAGATAGATTTGGGACATATCTTGGAATTTCTGTGTGCCTCATTGATGTGCCCTGAACCTTTCCCTAATCCCAAGGTCAGGGAACCACATCATTTTCAAGAGGACAGGGAGATGGATTCTACTGCTGCACATTGTCACAGCATTAAAGGCCCACCCTGCTGTCCAAATATCTGTTTGTTTTTCTTTTTTAAAAAAATAGACAATATCAAATTTGTGGTCTTTTAAATTAAACTGGGCAACACTTCTGCCAGTATCAAGTCCTGGCATATCAGTATGTCTACTTGATGCACCCAATTAAAAAGCAGCATTGAGAGCTTTGTAGGGAATGGATCTAAGAGAATGGGACCCAAACTTCCCATGGTCTATTCTGGACCATCAAGTCCCAAACTTTTATGGCAATTCTCTCAACAACTTCCAGCCTCCTGATCCATCCGTGGTGCCTTTTGTGTCTGTGAGTTTCGCTCTGCAACCCACTGCTTTTCCCATCATCTCTGGTTCCTCTTTTCACATTCTTACATTAATGCATTTCAGGGTGGATGTACCGCCTGTGTGTTCCTGTTGCATGCCGGAAACATATTATTGAAAACTGTGCATATCCAAGTAATGAATGGAAAAATCACAAGCTAGGGATACATAATTTCCCAATAGATACTCAAATTATGTTCCAAGAGAACAGCAATGGAAACTTCATCCTTTAGTGCATTTTTAGTTAGTTTGCTAATTTATCAGCCTATTTTCCAAGTTCTTATAAAAAAATCAGCGTGTCAAAAATGGTTTAGAATTCAGATTTGTAAACTGAATTTTCTACAGAAGACAACTGTGACAAAAAATGAAATGCATTTTCAATGTACAATGGTGAATATTAGAAAATAAATTAAAGACAAAGAAACCACAATCACAGGTGCTGCTTGCAAGCAGTTCATATTTTTTCATACCTAATTTACTGCAAAAAGCATTGAGTGATTTGATTGATTTATCAACAAATCATGATGGTGAAAAGTTTACATGTTTGGATAGGTTTTTTTGCCTTTATGAATGGTTACAGGTGGGCTTCCATTACGAATGTTTATATATGGATTGGTAATGCTCAATGATGATATAAAAACATGGAAATAAGGTTTGTGAACAGGAAGTGTGTGGTCTACACAATTTTAATATATAGATATGTACTGTACACACAATAGGCTTGTGAAGTTACTTTTATTCTATCTTTACTTCTTTTCTTCCAGTAGTGGGTGCTACAATGATGGTCATCATCAGGGAGCAGGCTCCTAGGATTGGATTAGACAATGATATTTGAACAAATTCAAATTGTAGTGCATGATTTGAACTGGGTCATATCAGTTTTATTTTATTGCTCAACATAATGAAAAAGCTGATCCTGTTTGTCACTGGGTAGATATTCAATCCATCTTCTGCACAAGGTACCAGACTTGCTACTGCTCATAGTGAACCAAGTACCTTGTCATGGGCAATGACTCAGAAAACCTATCCTTGTGTTTTGATTGCTTTGTTGTTATTTTCTTGAGGATAAACTGAAATACAACAAATAGCTTCACTATCTAACACAGTAAAAACGCACCTATTTTGGAAAATGATAAACAAATTCATTTGAAAGCAACAGTAGAAATATTTATGTGTGCCAGTACCTTGTTCCTTTCTGTTGCATGCACAGACCTTTGCTTTCTTTCTGTTTGTTTCTTTTCCTGTATTAACTTAGCTTGATCCCTCCAATCCTTCAATGCTTTCTGGTCTCTGTAAATAAGTACAATTCTCCTTACTCCTATTAATGATGAAATCAAAATAAAATAAAGGCAAATTCAGGTCTGGTGATAAATGATATTTAATCAAAAACCCCAACTCGGGCTATGATTTTAGGTAATAAATTATGCACTTTGGCTTGACGTGAAATCAGATGGGATGCTAATTTAAACTACAGTAGAAACGCTTGAAGCTAAATGCTCTATTCAACAACTGATTTAAGGTGCGGATCTGAATGCTGCAGGGACTCCAACTGAAACCAGTTAGTACTTTTATATATAACATTTAGGTCACATGAAACTGTGTATTGTTTCCAACATCAGAAACTTTGAAAATTATAAGACATTTATATTCTTAATAAATGCCCAAGATTGCGGCACAGTTTTGATGAAATGACTAAAACCTTAGAGTGAATTAAAAATCTGACGAGGGGATGTTTATGACATTTAAAACTCTATTTAATTTCCAATTGATATTTTTGCCGGTAGAAGATAAGCTTGCACATTGTCTTCTTGACGCATGGCAGCATTCCTCACTGCCTTTGAAAATCTTATCTAGCATTCAGTAATACTTTCCAGTTTCCGTTGTGCCAAATCTACTTGATTTATATTACGTGATGGATTCAGCAACAGAGGGAATTTGCATATATGCGAGATTTGTGCAGTGCACCTAAGTCCTGAATCTCACATTCACACAGTTAGTACCAGATCCCAAACTGTTTATATTTATCACCACAGGTAATGTGAGAGATCAGAAAGGAAGTGCATCTTTCATGATGACAAGGTAAGTGATTAAATACAGTATTAACTGCTTAAGAACTTGAATAAAAAAACTAGCACTTTTAAAGTTTTGAAATGGGAAAATTAGGGTGGTGGAATGGTAGGGTAGGTATGATAGGAGGGTGTAGAAATCATAACACGAGATGGGGGACGGGGGTGAAGTAGAAAGGGGAGAGGGGAATGTGTGACAGGAAGTGCATAGGGGTTATTGTGGGGATAAGGATGATGTGATGTTAAACCAGGGCACTGGCTGCTCTCAGGTGGATGTCAAAGATGCAATGGCACCATTCAAAGAACAGGAAGGGAGTATTCCTGATGTTCTCTGAATCAAGATCAGTAAAACAGTTATCTGGTTATTTAACTAATTGCTGTTTGTGGGATTTTGCTGTGTGCAAATTGCCTAATGTGTTTCTTATACTACAACAGTGACTACATTTCAGAAATACTTAATTAGCTGAGAAGCACCTTGGAACAACCTGCTCTATATAAACACAAGTTCTTTATTTTAAAAGGTTTAAACCGGCAACATCAAGAAGGTATTGTTGCCACTGCCAGAACCAGCTAAATTATTGTCTCTGGGGCACTCTGGCAATTGGATTTAACTTTGTAAAGTTCATTTCAAAGCACCTTGCTATCTGTCTGAAAAGTACTGACTCTTATGAAATTAAAATATAATATTCAAACTTACAATATTTTGGGTTTGGAATCTGCACATACCAATGCTGAGAAACAATGACACATTTTCAAGGATATATTTTGAGTGTTAACTGAGTAATGTGTTAAAGTAAGCTATAAATTGTTACAGCTCAGGAGGAGGCCATTCGGCCCATTGTGTCCACACTGGCTCTCTGAAAGAGCAATTCCCTCAGTCCCATTCCCTTGCCTTCTCCCCATAACCCTGCATATTCTTCCTTTGGATATAACTGTCTAATTCCCTTTTGAATGCTTTAATTGAACCTGCCTCCACCACTTTCTCAGTCAGCGCATTCCAGACCTTAACCACTCGCTGCGTGAAAAAGTTTTTCCTCATGTCACTTTTGCTTCTCTTACTAAATACTTTAAATCTGTGCCTTCTCGTTCTTGATCCTTTCACGAGTGGGAACAGTTTCTCTCTATCTACTCTGTCCAGACCCCTCATGATTTTGAATACCTCTATCAAATCACCTCTCAGTCTTCTCCTCTCCAAGGAAAACAGTCCTAACTTCTCCAATCTATCTTCATACCTGAAATTCCTCATCCCTGGAACCATTCTCGTGAATCTTTTCTGTACTCTCTCCAATGCCCTGTCTTTTCTAAAGTGTGGCACCTAGAATTGGATGTAATACTCCAACTGAGGCTGAACTAGTGTCTTATACAAGGTCAACATAACTTCTTTGCTCTTGTACTCTATGTTTCTAGTAATAAAGAACCTGAAACTGTATGCTTCATTAACTGTTCTCTCAACCTGTCCGACCACCTTTAATGACTTATGCACCTAGGTCCCTCTGCTCCTGCACCCCCTTTAGAATTGTACCCTTTATTCTATATTGTCTCTCCATGTTCTTCCTATCAAAATGAATCTCTTCACATTTCTCTGCATTGAACTTCATCTGCCACCTGTCTGCCCATTCCACCAACTTGTCTATGTCCTTTTGAAGTTCTACACTATTCTCCTCACAGTTCACAATGCTTCCAAGTTTTGTATCATCTGCAAGCTTTGAAATTGTGCCCTGTATACCAAGGTATAGGTCATTAATATATATCAGGAAAAGCAAGGGTCCCAACACTGATCACTGGGGTACTCCACTACAAACCTTCCTCCAACCGAAAAATATCCGTTAACCACTACTCTTTGTTTCCCGTCATTCAGCCAATTTCTTATCCATGTTGCTACTGTCCCTTTTATTCCATGAGCTATAAGTTTGCTCACAAGTCTGTTGTTTGGCACTGTATCAAATGCAACCCTCTCTGTTACCTCCTCAAAAAACTCCAGCAAGTTGGTTAAACATGATTTTCCCTTAAGAAATCCATGCTGGCTTTCCTTAATTAACTCGCATTTGTCCATGTGACTATTGATTTTGTCCTGAATTATTTTTTCCAGAAGCTTTCCCACCCCCGAAGTTAAACTGACTGGCCTATAGATGCTGGGCTTATCTTTACACCCTTTTTTGAACAAGGGTGTAACCTTTGCAATTCTCTAGTCCTCTGGCACCAGCCTGGAGTGTAAGGAAGACTGAAAAATTACAGCCAGTGCCTCTGCGATTTCCAACCTCACTTCCCTCAGTATCCTTGGATGCATCTCATCTGGTCCTGGTGCCTTATCCACTTTAAGTATAGACAACTTACCTATTACTTCCTTTTTATCAATTTTAAACCCCTCTAGTGTCTGACTTACAGATGCAAAGTATTCATTTAATACCTCAGCTATGCCCTATACCTGCATGTGTAAATCCCCTTTCTGGTCTCTAATCGGCCCCACTCCTCCTTTTACTATTTATATGCCTGTAGAAAAATTTGGGATTTCCTTTAATGCTAGCTGCCAGTCTCTTCTCATGCTCTCTCTTTGCTTCTCTTATTTGCTTTTTCACTTCCCCTCTGGACCTTCGATTTTCAGCCTGGTTCTCGTTGGCATTTTCTACCTGGCATCGGTCATAAGCACACCTTTTCTTCTTTATCGTAATCTCTACCTCTTTTGTCATCCAGGGAGGTCTGGATTTGTTTGCTCTACTTTTCCCTTTCGAGGGAACATACCTTGACTGTGCCCGAACTATCTCTTCTTTGAAGGTGGATCATTGTTCATCTACTGATTTTCCTGCCAGCTTCTGACTCCAATTTATTCGCCCCAGCTCCATTCTTACCCCACTGAAGTTGGTCTTCCCTCAGTTAATTATGCTTACCCTGGATTGCTCTTTGTCCTTTTCCATAGCCAGCCTAAACCTTATGATACAGTGATCACTATCCCCTAAATGCTCTCCTACTGATACTTGATCCACTTGGCCCACCTCATTCCCAAGAACCAGGTCTAGCAGTGCCTCCTTTCTTGTTGGACTAGCAACATACTTTTGTAGAAAAGTTTCCTGAACACACTCTAGGAACTCTTGCCCTTCACACTATTACTATCCCAGTCTATGGAAAATGGTGGGAATTATCTTTCTACAATGAAAGTTGAACTACTGTCCTTTAAATTTGTCACTTTCCCAATGACAATTCAACAGTTTATTTAATAATTAACAGCTAACAAATTTATGAGCCCTATTCCTGTTAGAATCTGATCCTGACACACAATGCTGGCGTGCATGATGCAGGCATACTTAGCATTGAGGTCTACAGAAACAGAAATGGTGGGAATTCCAACAGATGCCATCACCCTGCAGCCCACCTCTTCTGGTGACGTCTGTTCATTTTAATAGGTAGGAAGGTTGGAAAGTGCACAAGCAGAACATCCAGACAACTGAAAGGCATATTGCATTACTCAGCTCTCATTGTATCTCTGGTAAAATGGAGGAGGGTGTCGAAATTGAAAGGAGCCCCAGTAATTAAAATCTTCAAATCAAATTACAAACATTGCGAAAGTATCAAAAAATCCCTGAAGCTAATAAAAATAAAAACATGCTTTCATGAGTTGCATTCAAACCCATTACCTCCACTTCTTAATGCAATAAAATGTAGAATCATAGCATGTAACTTCTGTGTTCTTTTTAATGATGCATATAGGTCCCTCTTTCAACTTTCCTTATTTAAACAAATTTCTAAAACAAAACAAAATTAAAATTATTTGTCCATTGGAATACCACACAAGTCCTGATGCGATACTATGGCTCAGATTTTGCGTTAAGAATAACAGTGAGGTGATCAGCATTGACTATTATAATGGATTAAATCTGACAGCAACTTTTGGCATCTATACACATACAGTTAAATGTGGAAATCTGGAAGTTGCAGTCCGAATTACCTTGCTCTTCCACACGCTGTGCTTTAACAATATCTCACCGATTGAGGGACCTGGCATTGAAATTAATGTAAGGACATGAAGTTGTTGTACTTATCTCTTAGTTGCCCACTAATCACACCAGAAAAAAAGTTAAGGCTGGTGTATTCAGGTGTAAGCAAAATTTTAACAGCGTGATACATCTATATTACTGCCAAACAACCTCTCTGGCCCTGAAAATTTAATTTTACAACTGTGGATTCTCATTCCATCAGAATGTAATTGTAATTATTGTTGGAAATGTTAAAAAAAACTTGGTCGCTTTTAGCTCTCTCTCTCCCAATTCAATCTTTCCCTCTCATTTTGTTTTCTGCACAGAATTTTACATTGAATTAAATATTCTAATTTATACTTGCTTGTTCAGACTCTGCTTATATCTCAATGAGGCTTCTTCAATTTAATTGGTTGAAGAGCCAAGCTATTGCTTGTTTTGCTCACACATGCCACAGATTCCCTGTAAAGGGCACCACACTGAAAAGGATTTCTAATTACCACACATTGCCACTGAAAAACCCAGGAAAAGTTTGTGGGCAGCTGTAAGCATAAAGAATGCCGAGCACCGTTCCTTCACCACTGAGCACAAAATCCGGGCCATTGTTTGAACAACTCATGAGCTCAAGCAGAATTCATACACTCCTTAAAAATGCAACATTTCTTCATTCAACCAACATCTTTTTGGCAAATTTGGGTCTGTAATGAACAAAATTATAACATAGTGCAAGTCCAATTTGGGCAAAATACTGGCATGATCATAGTATTGTACAGCACATAAAGTGGACATTTGGTCCATTGAATCAGTATGGTGCATGACGTCACATCAACATAAATCATGGAACAAAATGCAATGGTCGGAGAAAATGTCAAGACTCGACAGATGCTGTAGCAGTTAAATAAACTGTTGCTCTGTAATAACTACTGAATTTGATTTCTAAGTCATAAATCTGTGGGTCTATTTAGCACAAGCACTTAAATTTTCATAATGCTAGTTAGAATAAAGCAAATTCTAGTTAGACAGAAAATGGATTTATGTCTATTCAAACTAGCTATTTAACCACATTTGATTAAATTCAAGATCATCACGTTGCCTTTCATTATAAATTGGTCACAACCAAAACATTGTTTTAATTCAAAGTTTTAATGCATTTTGAAAGCTTAAACAAAACTAAAAAATTCTACTGGATAAATATGTCAACGTTACTAAAAAGGTGAACTTTGTTAAGTCTGCTGTGCAGCAAACTCTTGGCCCTCAACTTAAAGTTTAGCCCTTAATGAAAATAGCCTGATTAAAGCGTTCAGCTAGTTATCATTCCAGTGAAAAACACACAATTTCACTTACAAGAGTGCAAAAGAATTCTGTACTCACTTTCTCCTCTGTTCAATAAATGCCTGCTTTTCTTTGTGTTCTTTCAGTGCAGCCAATCTAAGTTCATTCTTTCGCTTTGTCTGAATGGACATGTCATAAGATGTCAACTCGGGAAATATTGCATTTAGATTCGGAGTCTTCTCTCTGAAATACATAATGTCACGCTACATGTTTACAACAGAAATAGAAAACTATATACCAATGTTCCTTTCAAAATTTAGTTGCTGTGCGTGGCTCATTTTTTTTTTAGTACAAGGTCCCTTTAAATTTTTTTGTGCAGCCACGCACATGCGTTATTGGCCCAAAATAAGTCCTGTGTGGGAACTTTCAGGGTGCTGCTCAGCCCTGCACCCACACAGTTTAGCAGGAACACTGCTATCTACCCTTCCCAAAGAAATGACTATAGGAACATGAGTACGCCATTTAGCTTCTCGAGCCTGTTCCACCAATTAACTGGATCAATTTACTCAATTTACCTACCCTGGTTTCATATCCCTTACTTAATAACTTTACCGAACAAAAGTGATTCAACGTTAGTTTTCAAATTTTCAACTGACCGAGCCTCAACAGCTTCTTGGAGGAGAGAGAGTTCCATATTAAATCCTTAAATCAGTGCCCTCTGGTTCTTGACCCTTTCATCAAAGAGAACGGTTTCTTCCTATCTACTCTGTCCATACCTCTCATGATTTTGAACACTTCTATCAAATCTCCTCTCAACCTTTTCTTCTCCAAGGAGATCAGCCCCAACTTCTCTAAGCTATTCATGTAAATGAAGTCCCTCATCGCTGGAACCATTCATGTAAATCTTTCCTGCACCCTCTACAATGCCTTCATATCCTTCCTAAAATGTAATGCCCAGAAATAGACACAGTACTCCAGTTGAGGCTGAACCAGTGTTTTATAAAGGTTCACCATAACATCTTTGCTTTTGTATTCTATGCCCCTATTTATAAAGCCCAGGATCCCATATGCTTTATTAACCACTTTCTCAACTTGCCCTACCATCTTCAATGATTTGTGCACATATACCCACAGGTCCCTCTGCTCCTGCACCCTCTTTAGAACTGTATCCTTTATTTTATATTGCCTCTCCTAATTTTTCCTACAAAAATGTATCACTTTACACTTCTCTGCATTAAATTTCATCTGCCACGTGTCTGCCCATTCCACAGCCTGTCTCTGTCCTCTTGAAGTCTATCACTATCTTCCTCATAGTTCACAATACTTCAAATAAATTGAAATTTGATAAAATAATCACAAAAAGAATCAGGTGATTAAATTTGATAGTGTACAATTTTCATTTGCGATTGCTAAAAAGGCTTTAAACATAACAGCAGCCTTGCAGCACACTGAGCTTGAACTCTATGTTTTTCCCCCCACAAAAAGCCAATTTTGCAAAATCAGATGTTTACAGGAGGAAGAAATATTACACTTCTAGCCATAGTACACTCAGTGGAAGGGGAAGAAGGAACAGTATTCCTATGTTGGTTGGTCCATCTTATTCGTGTACGAGGCACCTGGTAATGTGCTACTGGGTCACTCATAAATTAACCCATCAGATCCTGTGACGTGGCTATCCTGCCTGGGTATTGCTCCTGAAAATCTGTTCATATTCCTTTGGTGAACCCGTATTGTAGATGAGCAAGTGAGATAAGAGTTATATAAAACTTGACAGTGTGTAGACGTGATGAATACTTGGTGATGCTGGAAATAGTTAAAAGAAAATTGACTGAAAAGTTGTGAAATTGTGACTGTGGAAAGCAAGCAATGAAATTTAAGGAACTTGAAAAGACCTTTAGATCTCTTCAGTTCCTACCTTTTATAGGGAATCAAACTTATCTATCCATCCTATGTCACAATATTCCGCACTCCCTTTTCTCCAGAAACATACCCAACAACCTTTTGAAATAATTTATATTACCCACTATAATGGTCTTCCTTGGTAGCTAATGCACATGCCAGTTAAGACTCTATGGCTCTTCGGACACAGAAGGAGGCCATTCGGCCCATCAAATCCACATCCGCTCTCTATAGAGCAATCCAGTCAGTGCTATTCACTTGCTCCATCCCCATATCCCTGCAAGTTTAAGTGCCCATCCAATTTCCTTACGAAATCATAGATTGTCTCCGCTTCCACCATCCTCGTAGGCAGCAAGTTCCAGGTCATTACCACTCACTGCATAAAAATGTTCTTCCTCACATCCGCCATGTATCTCTTGCCCAAAGCCTTAAATCTGTGCCCTGTAGTAATTGTACCATTGGCTAATCACAACAATTTTTGTTTGTCTACCTTATCTAAACCTGCCATAATCTTGTACACCTCTATCAGATCTCCCTTCAACCTTCTTTGCTCCAAGGAGAACAACCTCAGCTTCTCCAACCTAAGCTTGCAGCTAAAATCCCTCACCCTGAAACCATTCTGGTAAATCTCCTCTGCGCCTTCTCAAAGACCCTCACATCCTTCCTAAAGTGTGGATGCAATACTCTAGTTGTGGCCTAACCAGAGTTTTATAAAGGTTCAGCATAACTTCCTTGCTTTTGTACTCGATACCTTTATTTATGAAGCCCAAGATCCCGTATGCTTTGCTAACTACTCTCTCAATATGTCCTACCACCTTCACATGCACATGAACCCCCAGGTCCCTCTGTTCCTGCACACTCTTTAGAACTGTGCCATTAAGTCTATACTGCCTCTCCCTATCCTTTTTGCCAAAATGCAGCATGTCACACTTCTCTGTATTAAACTGCATATAACACTATTATCTTTTTATTAAAAAAAGTTCTGTTTCCCTTCTTATTCCTTTCTAAACATCAACTTGACTCAATGGTTGCATTCTTCCCTCAGTCAGAAGACTGTGGGTTCAAGTCTTATTCCTTGATTTGAGAGTATAATTTAGGCTGATGCTCCAGTGCAGTTTTGAGGGAGTGCTACATTGCCAGAGGTGCCATTCTTTGGATGAGAGTGTAAATCAAGGCCAAGACCAGCTTGTGAGAAAGAAATGCTAAAATTGGCAGAAGGCATATCTTTGGGGAAAAAAAATGAATAATACCTTGTGGGTGTGACAACCATAATATAGAAGTTATGCTACAGCTATACAAAGCCATGGTTTAACCGCACCTGGAGTACTGTGTTCAGTTCTGGGCACCACACCTCAGAAAGGATACACTGGTTGTGGAAGGAGTGCAGCAAAGATTTACCATATTGATAGCTGGACTCTAAAGGTTGAGTTACAAGGAGAGATTACACGAACTAGGGGTGTATTCCCTTGAATTTAGAGGATTAAAGGATGATTGAATCAAAGTTTTCAAGATACTAAGGGAAACAGAAAGGGTAGCTAGAGAGAAGCTATTTCTGCTGGTTGGGGAGTCGATCACAAAGGGATATAGCTTAAAAATTAGAGCCAGGCCTTTCAGGCGTGAAGTTAGGAAATACGTCCACACACAAAGGATGGTAGAAGTTTGGAACTCTCTACTGCAAATGGCATTTGATGCTGGGTCAATTGTTAATTTAAAATCTCAGGCTGATAGATTTCTGTCAGCCAAAGATATTAAGGGATATGGGACAAAGGTGGGTATGTGCAGATAGGTCACAGATCAGCCATGATTTTAAAAAATGGCAGAACAGGCTCAAGGGCAAAATGCGCTACCCCACTTCCTATGCTCCTAATACAACATAGGCAACAAAAAAAATCACGGGGGATCTGTGGAGTCTGTGAGCAGGACAAGCAACATGAAAGCTGTTCAACCAATAAGATTGAAGAATCCTCACTTAGACATGAAAACAGCAAAGTAGGAAGTAAAAAAAAAAGAAATATAAATTACATTTAAATCAGTGTACAGGAAGTAATTGTACAGGATCAGCGAAAGTGCGAGCGAGGTGGCAGCTGGGAAGGTGAGTTTCAGTTTAAAGTAACTTACCTTTGTTTCGGCAGCTTCTTTTGGATCAGCGATAGTGCGAGCGAGGTGGCAGCTGGGAAGGTGAGTTTCAGCTTAAAGTAACTTACCTTTTGTTTCGGCAGCTTCTTTTGGATCAGCGATAGTGCGAGCGAGGTGGCAGCTGGGAAGGTGAATTACAGTTTAAAGTAACATAGCTTTTGTTTCGGCGGACACGGGGACTGCTGGGTAAGTAAACTTATATATTCGGACAGTGGCTAAACCCGAAACACTACTCCTATAGTGTCTCCCACCCATCCTCCTCCTCTAACCAAAAAAAAAAGGACTCTTGTGTGGAGGGTTTGGCAAGGTAAGGTTTTCCTTTTTCTTTAATCTCTGTTCTCAATTTAATGCGGAGGGGATGGAAGCTAGGGCAGTTGCATGCTCCTCTTGCAGGATGTGGGAGGTAAGGGTCACCACTTGTGTCCCTGCTGACTTCACCTGTGAGAAGTGCACCCAACTCCAGCTCCTCGCAGACCGCGTTAGGGAACTGGAGCTGGATGAACTTCGGATCATTCAGGATGCTGAGGGGGTGATAGAGAGCAGTTATAGGGAAGTAATGACACCTAAGTTACAGGATAAAGGTAGCTGGGTGACCGTCAGGGGAGGGAAAGGGAATAGGCGCACAGTGCAGGGATCCCCTGTGGCCGTTCCCCTCAATAATAAGTATACCGTTTTGGATACGGTTGGGGGGGAACGAACTACCAGAGGAAAGCCACAGCGGCCAGGTCTCTGGCACTGAGCCTGGCTCAGTGGCTCAGAAGGGAAGCGGGGAGACTAGGAGAGCGATAGTGATAGGAGATTCAATGGTTAGAGGAACAGACAGGAAATTCTGTGGTAGCGAACGAGAATCCCGGATGGTATGTTGACTCACGGGTGCCAGGGTCAGGGATGTCTCGCATCTAGTCTACAGGATTCTTAAGGGGGAGGGGGAGCAGCCAGAGGTCGTGGTACATATCCGTACCAATGACATAGCTAGGAAAAGGGATGAGGAACTGAAAAGCAAATATAGGGAGTTAGGTTGGAAGCTAAAAGGCAGGACGAGCAGAGTAGTAATCTCAGGATTGATACCGGCGCCACGTGCTAGTGAGGCTAGAAACAGGGACCGAGTGCAGCTGAACACGTGGCTACAGAGCTGGTGTAGGAGGGAGGGATTCAGATATGTGGATCATTGGGATACCTTCTGGGGAAGGTGGGACCTGTACAAGAGGGACGGGTTGCATCTGAACTGGAAGGGCACCAATATCCTGGGCGGGAGGTTTGCGAGAGCTCTTCGGGAGGGTTTAAACTAGTTTGGCAGGGGGATGGGAACCGGAGCTACGGATCAGTGGATGGGGTAGCTGTTGAACAGGCAGAGACCGAGTGCAGAGAGTCTGTGAGGAAGGTTAGACAATTGACACAACAAAGTTGCAGCCAGTATGATGGGTTGAAGTGTGTCTATTTTAACGCAAGAAGTGTCAGGAATAAGGGTGATGAACTTAGAGCATGGATCAGTACTTGAAGCTACGATGTTGTGGCCATTACGGAGACGTGGATATCACAGAGACAGGAATGGATGTTGGATGTTCCGGGGTTTAGATGTTTCAAAAGGAATAGGGAGGGAGGTAAAAGAGGTGGGGGAGTGGCATTGCTAATCAGGGATAGTATCACAGCTGCAGAAAGGGAGGTCGTCGAGGAGGGTTTGTCTACTGAGTCATTATGGGTGGAAGTCAGAAACAGGAAAGGAGCAGTCACTTTGTTGGGAGTTTTGTATAGACCCCCCAATAGCAACAGAGACACGGAGGAACAGATTGGGAGGCTGATTTTGGAAAGTTGCAGAAGTAACAGGGTTGTTGTCATGGGTGACTTCAACTTCCCTAATATTGATTGGAATCTCCTTAGTGCAAATAGTTTGGATGGAGCAATGTTTGTCAGGTGTGTCCAGGAAGGTTTCCTCACTCAATATGCAGATAGGCCGACTAGAGGGGAGGCTATGTTGGGCTTGGTGCTTGGCAACGAACCAGGCCAGGTGGCAGATCTCTCGGTGGGAGAGCATTTCGGTGATAGTGATCACAACTCCCTGACCTTTACTACAGTCAAAGAGAGGGACAGGAGCAGACGGGAAGGGAAAATATTTAATTGGGGGAGGGGGAATTACAATGCTATTAGGCAGGAACTGGCGAGCATTAATTGGGAACAGATGTTCTCAGGGAAATGCACGACAGAAATGTGGAGGTTGTTTAGGGAGCACTTGCTGCGACTGCTGGATAGGTTTGTCCCGATGAGGCAAGGAAGGGATGGTAGGGTGAAGGAACCTTGGATGACAAGGGATGTGGAACAGCTAATCAAGAGGAAGAAGGAAGCTTCCTTAAGGTTGAGGAAGCAAGGATCAGACAGGGCTCTAGAGGGTTACAAGGTAGCCAGGAAGGAACTGAAGAATGGACTTAGGAGAGCTAGAAGGGGACATGAAAAAGTCCCGGGTAGGATTAAGGAAAATCCCAAGGCGTTCTACACTTATGTGAGGAACAAGAGGATGGCCAGAGTGAGGGTAGGGCCGATCAGGGACAGTGGAGGGAACTTGTGCCTGGAATCGGAGGAGGTAGGGGAGGTCCTAAATGAATACTTTGCTTCAGTATTCACTAGTGAGAGGGACCTGGTCGTTTGTGAGGACAGCGTGGAACAGGCTGATATGCTCGAACAGGTTGAGGTTAAGAGGGAGGATGTGCTGGAACTTTTGAATGATATGAGGATAGATAAGTCCCCGGGGCCAGACGGGATATACCCAAGGATATTACGGGAAGCGAGGAAAGGGATTGCCGCGCCTTTGGCGGTGATCTTTGCGTCCTCACTGTCCACTGGAGTAGTACCGGATGATTGGAGGGTGGCAAATGTTGTTCCCTTGTTCAAGAAAGGGAATAGGGATAACCCTGGGAATTATAGACCAGTCAGTCTTACGTCGGTAGTGGGCAAATTATTGGAGAGGATTCTGAGAGACAGGATTTATGATTATTTGGAAAAGCATGGTTTGATTAGAGAAAGTCAGCATGGCTTTGTGAGGGGCAGGTCATGCCTCACAAGCCTTACTGAATTCTTTGAAGATGTGACAAAACACATTGATGAAGGAAGAGCAGTAGATGTGGTGTATATGGATTTTAGCAAGGTGTTGGGTAAGGTTCCCCATGGTAGGCTCATTCAGAAAGTAAGGAGGCATGGGATACAGGGAAAGTTGGCTGTCTGGATACAGAATTGGCTGGCCCATAGA
This sequence comes from Heterodontus francisci, assembly GCF_036365525.1. Classification (NCBI taxonomy): domain Eukaryota; kingdom Metazoa; phylum Chordata; class Chondrichthyes; order Heterodontiformes; family Heterodontidae; genus Heterodontus; species Heterodontus francisci. Next base: position 44,698,489 of record NC_090390.1, read on the forward strand.
AGACAGAGGGTGGTAGTAGATGGAAAGTATTCAGCATGGAGCTCGGTGACCAGTGGTGTTCCGCGGGGATCTGTTCTGGGACCTCTGCTCTTTGTGATTTTTTTAAATGACTTGGATGAGGAAGTGGAAGGCTGGGTTAGCAAGTTTGCCGATGACACGAAGATTGCTGGAGTTGTGGATAGTGTGGAAGGCTGTTGTAGGTTGCAACGGGACATTGACAGGATGCAGAGCTGGGCTGAGAAGTGGCAGATGGAGTTCAACTTGGAAAAGTGTGAAGTGATTCATTTTGGAAGGTCGAATTTGAATGCAGAATACAGGCTTAAAGACAGGATTCTTGGTAGTGTGGAGGAACAGAGGGATCTTGGGGTCCATGTCCATAGATCGCTCAAAGTTGCCACCCAAGTTGATAGGGTTGTTAAGAAGGTGTATGGTGTGTTGGCTTTCATTAACAGGGGGATTGAGTTTAAGAGCCGCGAGGTTATGCTGCAGCTCTATAAGGCCCTGGTTAGACCACACTTGGAATATTGTGTTCAGTTCTGGTCGCCTCATTATAGGAAGGATGTGGAAGCTTTGGAGAGGGTGCAGAGGAGATTTACCAGGATGCTGCCTGGACTGGAGGGCATGTCTTACAAAGAAAGATTGAGGGAGCTAGGGCTTTACTCATTGGAGCGAAGAAGGATGAGAGGTGACTTGATAGAGGGGTACAAGATGATGAGAGGCATAGAAAGAGTGGATAGCCAGAGACTTTTTCCCAGGGCGGAAAGGGCTATCACCAGGGGGAATAATTTTAAGGTGATTGGAAGAAGGTTTCGGGGAGATGTCAGCAGTAGGTTCTTTACACAGCGAGTGATGGGTGCTTGGAATGCGCTGCCAGCGGTGGTAGTAGAAGCAGATACATTAGGGACATGTAAGCGACTCTTGGATAGGTACATGGATGATAGTAGAATGAAGGGTAGGTAGGTAGTTTGATCTTAGAGTAGGTTAAAGGTTCGGCACAACATCGTGGGCCGAAGGGCCTGTAGTGTGCTGTACTGTTCTATGTTCTAATGACTGGGACATACATATGGAATAAAGGGAAAGGACATAAAACAGCAAAACAGAAAATTTCAAGAAAGTTATTTTTTTAATCTGCAACATTAATTTTCTCCTGAGGGAATGAGACTCCACACTTGTCAAATTAATTTTTCAGGGCCGGAGGGGCTATTCAGCTGTAATTGTCTTAGTATGCTGTTAAAACTCAGTTACTCCTGATTGAAAAAACGCTAACCTTTAACGTGAGAATAGTGGGTAACTAGCCTAAGTTCACACCATAACAGTCATCCCTGCAGATTCAATCAACAAAGACTTTTTTTAATTCGTTCATGGGATGTAGCGTTGCTGGTTAGGCCAGCATTCTTATTGCCCTTCAGAAGGTGGTGGTGAGCTACCTTCTTGAACTGTTGCAGGCCTTAGGTTGAAGGTACACAAACAGTGCTATTAGGAAGGGAATTCCAGGATTTTGACCCAGCGACAGTGAAGGAATGGCGATATAGTTCCAAGTCACGATGGTGTGTGGCTTGGCGGGGAACTTGCAGGTAGTGGCATTCCCATGCATCTGCTGTCCTTGCCCTTCTAGGTGGAAGGTGCTGTTGAAAGTGCCTTGGTGAGTTGCTGCAGTGCATCTTGCAGATGGTACATACTACTCCCACTGAGCATTGGTTGTGACGGGATTGCATTTTGAAGGTGGTGGATGGGTGCCAATCAAGCAGGCTGCTTTGTCCTGGATGGTGTCGAGCTTCTCGAGCATTGCTGGAGCTGCACTCATTCAAGGAAGGGGAGAGTATTCCATCACACGCCTGACTTGTGCCTTGTAGTGGTGGACAGCCACTGGGGAGTTGCAGAATTCCCAGCCTCTGACCTGCTCTTGTAGCCACAGAATTTATGTGGCTGGTCCAGTTCAGTTTCTGGTCAATGGTAACCCCCAGAATGTTGATAGTGGGGGCTTCAGCGATGGTAATACTATTGAACATCAAGGGGAGATGGTTAGATTCTCTCTTGTTTGATATGGTCATTGCCTGGCACTTGTGTGGCACGAATGTTACTTGCCGCTTAACAGCCCAAGCCTGGATGTTGTCCAGGTCTTGCTGCATCTGGACACGGGCTGCTTCAGTATCTGAGGAGTCACAGATGGTACAGAACATTGTACAATCATCAGTGAACATCCCCAATTCTGACCTTCTGATGGAGGGAAGGTCATTGATGAAGCAGCTGAAGATGGTTGGGCCTAGGACACTACCCTGAGGAACTCCTGCAGTGATGTCTTGAGACTGAGATGATTGACCTCCAACAACCACAACCATCTTCCTTTGTGGGAGGTATGAATGCAACCAGCGAAGAGTTTTCCCCCGATTCCCATTGACTCCAGTTTTGCAAGGGCTCCTTGATGCCATACTCGATCAAATGCTGCCTTGATGTTAAGGGCAGTCACTCTCACCTCACCTCTGGAGTTCAGCTCTTTTATTTATTTAGAGATACAGCACTGAAACAGGCCCTTCGGCCCACCGAGTCTGTGCCGACCATCAACCACCCATTTATAATAATCCTACATTAATTCCATATTCCTACCACATCCCCATCTGTTCCTATATTTCCCTACCACCTACCTATACTAGGGGCAATTTATAATGGTCAATTTACCTATCAACCTGCAAGTCTTTGGCATGTGGGAGGAAACCCATGCAGACACAGGGAGAACTTGCAAACTCCACACAGGCAGTACCCAGAATTGAACCCGGGTCGCTGGAGCTGTGAGGCTACGGTGCTAACCACTGCACCACTGTGTCACCCCAATGTTTGGACAAAGGCTGTAATGAGGTCAGGAGCTGAGTGGCCCTGGCGGAACCCAAACTGAGTATCAGTGAGCAGGTTATTGCTGAACAAGTGCCGCTTGATAGCATGTCGACGACCTCTTCCGTCACTTTGCTGATGATTGAGAGTGGACTGATAGGGCAGTAATTGGCCAGGTCGGATTTGTCCTGCTTTTTGTGTACAGGACATACTTGGGCAATTTTCCACATTGCTGGCTAGATGCCAGTGTTGTTGCTGCACTGGAACAGCTTGGCTAGGGGTGTGGCTAGTTCTGGAGCACAAGTCTTCAGTACTATTGCCGGAATGTTGTCAGGGCCCACAGCCTTTGCAGTATCCAGTGCCTTCAGTCCTTTCTTGATATGATGTGGAGTGACTTGGATTATCTGAAGGCTGGCATCTGCGATGCTGGGAACCTCAGGAGTAGGCCGAGGTGGATTATCCACTCGGCATTTCTGGCTGAAGATGGATGCAAATGCTTCAGCCGTGTCTTTTACACTGATGTGCTGGGCTCCCCCATCGTTGAGGATGGGGATATTTGTGGTGCCTCCTCCTCCTGTTAGTTGCCTAACATTCCTGTTAGCCACCAACATTCATGACTGGGCATGACAGGACTGGAAAGCTTAGATCAGATCCGTTGGTTGATCACTTAGCCCTGTCTATTGCATGCTGCTTCAGTTGTTTGGCATACAAGTAGTTTTGTGTTGTAGCTTCACCATGCTGACACCTCATTTTTAGGTATGCCTGGTGCTGTTCCTGGCATTCCCTCCTGCACTCTTCATTGAACTAGGGTTGGTCTCCTGGCTTGATGGTAATGGTAGAGTAGGAGATATGCCAGGCCATGAGGTTACAGATTGTGGTTGAATACAATTCTGCTGCTGCTGATGGCCCACAGCGCCTCATAGATGCCCAGTTTTGAGTAGCTATTCAAAATCTATCTCATTTCGTATGGTGGTAGTGCCACACAACACAATGGTGGATACCCTCAATGTGAAGACGGGACTTGGTCTCCACAAGGACTGCGCAGTGGTCATTCTTACTAATACTGTCATGGACAGATGCATCTGCGACAAGTAGATTGGTGAGGCACTTGTTCAGCAATAACCTGCTCCCTGAGGCTCAGTTTGGGTTCCGCCAGGGCCACTCAGCTCCTGACCTCATTACAGCCTTGGTCCAAACATGACCAAAAACATGACCCTTGACATCAAGGCAACATTTGACCGAGTGTGGCATCAAGGATTGGTGATTCCCTCACCACCTGCCGCAAACCCAGTCTAGCAGCTATATCCTTTAGGACTCGGCCAGCTCGGTCAGTAGTGGTGCTCCCGAGCCACTCTTGGTGATGGACATTGAAGTCCCCCACCCAGAGTCCATCTGTGCCTTTGCTACCCTCAGTGTTTTTTCCAACTGGTGTTCAACATGGAGAAGCACTGATTCATCAGCCGAGGGAGGGCGGTAGGTGGTAATCTGCAGGAGGTTTCCTTGTCCATGTTTGATGTGATGCGATGAGACTTCATGGGCTCCTGCGTCAATGTTGAGGACACCCAGGGCAACTCTCTCCCGACTGTATACCACAGTGCCACAGGACATACCCATGGATGGTGATGGTGGTGTCAGGGATATTGTACAGTATGATTCCATGAGTATGACTATGTCAGGTTGTTGCTTTACTAGTCTGTGGGACAGCTCTCCCAATTTTGGCACAATTCCCTAAATGCTGGAAAAATTCCAGTGGATTGGAAAATAGCTAATGTAACACCTCTATTCAAAAAATGAGGGAGACAGAAAGCAGGAAACCTTCGGCCAGTTAGCCTAACATCTGTCATAGGGAAAATGCTAAGGTTATAGTAGAACATTTAGAAAATCATAATGCCATCAGGCAAAGTCAACATGGTTTTGTGAAAGAGAAATCATGTTTGACTAAATTATTAGACTTCTATGAGGAAGTAACAAGCAACGTGGATAAAGGGGAACCTGTCGATGTGGTACTTGGATTTCCAAAAGGTATACGATAAAGTGCCACATTAAAGGTTGCTACTCAAAATAAGAATTCCTGGAGTAGGGGGTAAATATTAGCATGGATAGAGGACTGGTTAGCTAACAGGAAGCAGAGAGTAGGGATAAATGAGTCATTTTCAGGTTGGCAGGATAGGACTAGTGGAGTACCTCAGGGGTCAGTGCTGTGGCCTCAACTATTTACAATATACATCAATGACTTGGACGAAGGGACCGAATGTATGGTAGCCAAATTTGCAGATGACACAAAGATAGGAAGGTATGTTGTCAAGAGGGCATATTATGCACTCCAGTGCGTGGGTTTAGAGGTGGGGAGAGCATATAATCAGGCAGGATGGTGGTGGGAAGCCCACCAACTTCCTGCCCCCGCCCAAATTAAGTCCAGGACGGGAAGGCCTGTGAACAGCCTTCCCCGCCCCCCAACCCCCCCACCACCAATTGAGGCTCTTAAGGGGCACTTAATGTCCAATTAAGGGCCTCATCCCGCCCCGCCGGAATTAGCCCAGCAGCGGCCAGGCCCATTGCCGAATCACACCAAGCAAACCCGGGCAGGATGCTTGCCGGCACTGGGGTTGGTGGGGGGGGGGGGCGGGGTGCGATGGCTCCCTTGTTAAAAGGCACTTTGTGTCTGAACGAGAGACCCAGCATCGGGAAGTGGGGGGCCCTTGCTGCTGACCCCCCTACGCCCTCTCTGCCGTGACCCCCACCCCGAGAAACTCTTCCTGCCCTGATTTACCTGTGGCCTGGATCCAGGGCCTTGGATGAGTGCTCCACCGGTAACAGCCACCACCTCCATGGTGGCGCTGCTCAGTTAAAATGCTGCTGGCCTCTGATTGGCCAGCAGCTCTCAGAAAGTGGGGCTTCCGTTGCCGGGGTCCTTGATCCCGGGGAAGGCCCGCCGCTGTCCACTTCAGTGCCTAATTGGCACTTGATTTGGCGGGCCTTCCCCAGAGGTGATGCGGAGCTCTCGCCAATGCTTTGCCAGTGGTCGAGATCCCCATCGCCAAGACAAAGTCGCAGGCAAAGAGGCTACACAGGGATAGGTTAAGTGAGTGGGAAAAAGTTTAGCAGATGGAGTATAATGTGGGAAATTGTGAACTTGTCCACTTTGGTAGGAAGAATAGAAAAGCAGATTATTATTTAAATGGAGAGAGATTGCAGAACTCTGTGGTACAGAGGGATCTGCATGTCCTGGTACATGATTCACGAAAAGTTAGAACGCAGGTACAGCAGGTGATAAGGAAGGCAAATGGAAGGTTGGTCATTTATTGCAAGGGGAATAGAATATTAAAGAAGAGAGGTTTGCTGCAGCAGTACAGGGCCTTAGTTAGATCACATCTGGAGTATTGTATACAGTTTTGGTCTCATTACTTCAGAAAGAATAAAATTGCATTAGAAGCAATTGAGAAGGTTCACTTGATGGATTCCTGGGATGGAGAGGTTGTCTTATGAGGAGAGGCTGAACAGCTTGGGCCTATACCCATTGGAGTTTAGAAGAATGAGAGGTGATCTTATTGAAACATATAAGAACCTGAGGGGACTTGACAGGGTGGATGCTGGAAGGATGTTTACACTTATGGATGAGACTAGAACGAGGGGACACAGTTTAAAAATAAGGCATTTCCCATTTAAGACAGAGACGAAGAGAATTTCTTTTTCCTCAGAGGGTCATTAGTTTGTGGAATTCGCTTCCTCAGAGGGCAATACAGGCTGGATCACTGAATATATTCAAGGCTGAGTTAGATAGATTCTTGATAGACAAGGGAGTCAAATATTATGGGGGCCAGACAGGAAAGTGGGGTTGAGGCCACATTCAGATCAACCATGATCTTATCAAATGGTGGAGCAGGTTCGAGAGGCCAAATGGCCTACTCCAGCTCCTAATTCGTATGTTCGTATGATATTGCTAATGGTCCACTCTCCTCAAGTACTGACCCTTGCTTCTTCAAATCTGCCATCATTACCCTTCTCCTCAAAAGCCACCCTGACCCTTCTGTCCTTGTAAACAACCATCCCATCTTCAAACTCCCTTTCTCTCCTATGTCCTTGAATGTGTTGTTGTCTCACAAATCTCCTCATAAGACAACCTCTTCATCCCAGGAATCCATCAAGTGAACCTTCTCAATTGCTTCTAATGCAATTTTATTCTTTCTGAAGTAATGAGACCAAAACTGTATACAATACTCCAGATGTGATCTAACTAAGGCCCTGTACTGCTGCAGCAAACTTCTCTTCTTTTATATTCTATTCCCCTTGCAATAAATGACCAACCTTCCATTTGCCTTCCTTATCACCTGCTGTACCTGCGTTCCATCCTTCCTGAAACTCCATACTTAAATCCCTCCGCCCGGTCACAGGACTGAAATGACTCTTATCAAAGTTACAAATGACATCCTAGGCAACTGTGACAAAAGTGAACTATTCCTCATTGTCGTTCTCTGCAGCCGCGACTGGGAGCTCCGATGGCTGTGTTGCCTGCCCGGTGCCAGGGTTAAGGACATCTCCTCGCAGCTGGAGAGGAACCTGGAGTGGGAGGGGGAGGACCCAGTTGTCATGGTCCATGTGGGAACCAATGACATAGGTAGAACCAGAAATGATGTTCTGCTTAGAGAATTTGAGGAGTTAGGGTCCAAACTAAACAGCATCTATGGTTCTGATGAAGGGTCACTGACCTGAAACGTTAACTCTGCTTCTCTCTCCACAGATGCTGCCAGACCTGCTGAGTATTTCCAGCATTTCTTGTTTTTATTTCAGATTTCCGGCATCTGCAGTATTTTGCTTTTATCATCTACGGATTGTTAGCTGAGCCACGTGCAACTTGGCACAAGGTCAAGCAGATTAGAGAACTAAATGTGTGGCTCAAAGAGTGGTGTGGGAAGAAAGGGTTTTGATTATTGTGGCACTGGCATCAGTACTCAGGGTAGAGAGAGCTATTCTGTTGGAATGGTCTTCACTTGAAGCAGCGTCCTGGCCAATCGCATAACTAGGGCTGCGGACAGGGCTTTAAACTGACAGGGTTGTGGTGGGGGGGCTGCGGGGGGTAGGGTTGAGGTAAAGGGAAATTTAGAAATCCAAACAGAGAGGTCAGGGCATCAGAGCAGAATAGTGATGTGAGTAACTCCCAACAGAATGGGACAGGAAGGGGCAGAGAGGTTAACAAAAATTGTACGTCGGGAAACAAGGTAATTGCAGGGAATAGAGGTCAAAAAATGAAATGAAATTTCCTTTATCTGAATGCGCAAAGCATCTGTAATAAGATAGATGAACTAGTGGCACTAGTGGAGTTTGCAAGTTCTCCCTGTGTCTGCGTGGGTTTTCTCCGGGTGCTCCGGTTTCCTCCCACAAGCCAAAAGACTTGCAGGTTGGTAGGTAAACTGGCCGTTATAAATTGTCACTAGTATAGGTAGGTGGTGGGGAAATATAGGGACAGGTGGGGATGTTTGGTAGGAATATGGGATTAGTATCGGATTAGTATAAAAATGGGTGGTTGATGGTCGGCACAGACTCGGTGGGCCGAAGGGCCTGTTTCAGTGCTGTCTCTCTAATCTAAATAGAGTAAATGATGTAGATCTAATTGCCATTACTAAGACATGGTTACAAGGAAATCAAGGTTGGGAAATGAATACTCTAGAGTACACAATATTTTGGAAAGACAGACAGATTGGCAAAGGAGGAGGGGCAGTCCTGATAGTAAAGGATGACATAAGGACATTAATAAGAAGGTATCTGGCCTCAGAAGATCATGAAGTAGAATCAGTTTGGGTGGAAATTAGGAATAGGAGTCTGAAAACACTGGTGGCAGTCGTTTACAGGCCCCCTAATAGTAGTTATATTATTGGATAGAACATTAAACGGGAAATTATTGGAGCGTGTAAAAAAGGTAACGTATTAATTGTGGGGGACTTTAAATCGGCATACAGACTGGGACAATCAAATTGGCAACAGTGGTCTAGAAGATGAGTTTGTAGAATGTTTTCATGACAGTTTCTTGGAGACATACATTGTTGAACCGACGAGGGATAAAGCTATCTTAGATCTCGTACTCTGTAATGAAGCAGGGTTAATAAGCAATGTAATCATAAAATTTCCACTGGCAAATAGTGATCATAATACCATTGAAATTCATGTTAAGTGACATGCTCCAATCACAAACAAGAATCTTAAACTCAAACAAAGCCAATTACAAAGGTATGAGGGGAGAACTGGCTAAGGTTAATTGGGTAAATAGACTGGAAGGTATGGCGGTAAATGAACAGAGGGAATCATAGATCATAGAAAATAGAATCATAGAAAGTTTAAGGCACAGAAAGAGGCCATTTAGCCCATCGTGTCTGTGCCGGCCAAAAAACAATCCATCTATTCCAATCCCACCTTCCGGCATTTGGTCCTAGCCTTGCAGATTACAGCACTTGAAAAAACTTTCAAAGAAACAATTTAAAGGGTTCAACAAAAGTACATTCCGTTCAAAAACAAAAACTCGGCAAGAAAGACACATCCATGGCTCACTCAGGAAGTTAAGGAGAGTATTAGATTAAAAGAAGAGGCTTACAATGTTGCAAAAAATATCAGCAAGTCTGAGCATTGGGAGTGTTTTAGAAACCAACAAAGGGCCACCAAAAAGTTGATAAAAAGGGAAAAAATAGAACTTGAGAGTAAGCCAGCAATATAAAAACAGATTGTATGAGTTTTTATAAGTACACAAAAAGGAAGAGAGTAGCTAAAGTAGATGTTGGTTCCTTAGAGGCAGAGACAGGAGAAATCATCATGGGGAATGAGGAAATGGCAGAGGTATTGAACAAATATGTTGTGCCTGTCTTCACAGTGGAAGACACTAGTTCCATACCAGAAATAGGCAGTCACCTAAAGAGGCTAAAAAGAGTGAGGAAATTAAGGATATTGATATCAATATTAAGGAAATTAAGGATATTGATAACAGCCAAGAAAAAAGTATTGTGGGACTAAAATCTGACCAGTCACTGGGACCCGATGGCCTACATCCTAGGGTTCTTAAAGAGATAGCTGAAGAGATAGTGGATGCACTAGCTAGGATTTTCCAGAATTCCTTAGATTCAGAAATGGTCCCATCAGATTGGAAGTTGGCAAATGTTACACTGCTTTTCAAGAGAGGAGGTAGAGAGAGCAGGGAACTACAGGCCAGTTAGTCTAACATCAGTTGTTGGGATGATGTTGGAAACTATTATTTAAAGAAGTCTTAACATTGCACTTGGAAAAGCATAGTATGATCCGAACAAAGTCAGTATGGTTTTACTAAAGGGAGATCCTATTTGACAAATTTATTAGAGTTGTTTGAGGATGTAACTAGTAGGGTAGATAAAGTGGAACCAGTAGATGTAGTATACCTGGATTTTCAAAAGGCATTCGATAAGCTACTACATAAAAAATTAATAAGCGAAATAAGGGCTTATGGTGTTGGGGGTAATATATTAGTGTGGTTAGAGGATTGGTTAACAGACTGGCAGCAGAGAGTGGGCATAAATGGGGCATTTTCAAGTTGGCAGGCAATGAATAGTGGGGTTTTGCAAGGATCAGTGCAGGGGCATCAGCTATTTACACTCTATATTAATGACTTGGATGAAGAGACAGAGAGTAATATATCTAGGTTTGCTGATGACACAAAGCTCAGTGGAAAGGTAAGCTGTGGGGAGGACATAGGGAGGTTGCAAAAAGATATAGACAGGCTGAGTGAGCAACAAGATGGCAAATGGAATATAATGTAGGGAAGTGTGAAGTTCTTCACTTTGATCATAAAAATAGAACGGCAGAATATTTTTTAAAAGGTGTGAAACTGGTAAGTATTGATGTTCAGAGAGACTTGGGGGTACTTGTACAAGGAACGCAGAAAGTTAACATGCAGGTGCAGCAGGCTATTAGGAAGGCAAATGGCATGTTGGCCTTTATTGCAAGGGGAATAGGGGTAACAGTGTGCAGTTTTGGTCTCCACATTTAAGAAAGGATATACTTGCACTGGAGGCAGTGCAGCGAAGATTTACTAAATTGGTCCCTGGGATGAGGGGGTTGTCCTTTGATAAGAAGCTAAGTAAATTGGGCCTATATTCTCTGGAGTTTAGAAGAATGAGAGGTGATCTAATTGAGACATACAAGATTCTGAAAGGGCTTGATAGGGTAAAAGCTGTTTCCACTGGTCGGGGAATCTTCAACGCGGGGGCACAGATTCATGATATGGAGCCAATCATTCAGGACTGAGATGAGGAGATATTACGACACTCAAAGGCTTGTGAATCTTTGGAATTCTCGACCCCAGAGGCGGTATCCTTGTGGATGCTCCATCATTGGATACATTTAAGGCTGTGATAGATAGAATTTTGGTCTCACAGGGAATCAAGGGTTATGGGGAGTGGGCAGGACAGTGGAATTGAAGCCCAAGATCAGCCATGATCATATTGAATGGTGGAATAGGCTCGATGGGCCATATAGTCTACTTCTGCTCCTATTTCTTGTGTTCTTGTCCTTGTTGACCTGTGTAGCCTTTGACACAGCTGACACCATCATCCTCCTCCAATACCTTTCCACTGCCTTCCAGATTGATGGGACTGCACTCTCCCGGTTCCATTCTTATCCAGTCATAGCCAGTGAATCACCTGTAATGACTTCTCTTCCCGCACCATTACCTCGGGTGTCCCCCATCTATCCTTGGTCCCCTCCTATTTCTCATCTGCATGCCACCTCTTGGCGACAGGATCCAGAAACCCAGCATTAGTTTCCACATGTACGCTGATGCCACCCAACTCTACTTCACCACCACTTCTCTCGACCCCCCCTACCATCTCTAAATTGTCAGGCTGCTTGCCCAACATTAGGTACTTGATAAGTAGGAATTTTCTACAACAAAATATTCTGAACCCATTGTCTTTGATCCCACCACACACACTGCTCCCTAGCCACCAACTCCATCCTTCTCCCTGGCAACTGTCTGAGCTGAACCAAACTATTTGCAACCTTGGTGTCATAGCTGACTTCGAGATGAGCTTCTGATCGCATATCTGTGCTACTACTAAGACTGCCTATTTCCATCTTTGTAACATCGCCTGACGCCACCCCTCCCTCAGCTCATCTGCTGCTGAAACCTTCATCTTTGCCTTTATGACCTCTAGCCTTTACAATTCCAATGCACTCCTGGCTGGCCTCCCATGTTCTGCCCATTGAAATCATCCAAAACTGCTGCACATGTCCTAACTCACGCCAAGTCCTATTCACTCATCACCCCTGTGCTCGTTGATGTACATTGGCTCCTGGCTAAGCAATATCTCTATTTTAAAAAATTTCATGCTCGTTTTCAAATCCCTCCATAGCCTCACCCCCACCTTATCTCTGTAATCTCCTCCAGGCCTATAACCACCTGAAATATCTTCACTCTTGAGCATCCGTGATTTTAATGATTCCACCATTGGCAGCCATGCCTTCAGGTGCCAAGGCCCTAAGCTCTGGGATTCCCGCCCTAAACCTCTCCAACTCTCTTTGCTCCTTTAAGAAGCTCCTTAAAATCTACCTCTTTGACCAAGCTTTTGATCATGGGCCTCAATATCTCGGGTGGCACGGTGTCAAATTTTGTTTGATAACACTCTCATGAAGAACCTTGGGACATTTCACTACATTAAAGGCACTATATAAATTCAAGTTTTTGTTGTTATTATTGAGAACTAATGCTATGCCTAGCTCAGCGAGCAGGAGACCAGAGCGCATGCCATCAAATACTGGGTTGACACCCAGCAGGGTACTTGATGGGAATGGAGTGGCATTTTACCCCATTGTACCCATTTGGGCCACCTGGCAGGGGGTTTACGAGTTAGGCCAACAACCTGCGTGCATAAAAAGGGATCTTCATTACAGAAACAATGCAGAGCACAATATGCATGAAAGAGAAAGAATACCAAGCTTGCTCTCACGCTGGGTCTAGCTGTCTAGCAAAGTATATAATTCACAGTTATATTCATGTTTTCATTTACCTAGGGATGTTAGATGTAGTTGACAGGAACCCAGCACCCCAGACTTTCCTAGATTGGAAAGAATCTTCCCTTTTCTCTTCTTGCATTAGTTTCTGTTTCAGTGTTTTGAATCGTTGCCACTCTTTTTCATCAGAGAAACCTAAACTTGATTCTGTTCGTACATTCAGTTGTAGTTTTTCAATTAATGGCATTTCTAAAAAAAAAAAATCAAAGGACTGGTCACTAAAATTTAATACCGTTCGATGTGATGTATGAAGTCAAAGCGTATGGATAATAAGCAGGAGTGGATCCTAAAATTCAGGGTACTTAAAGAAAACAGTATATGTAACTTGATGGACACACTATTATAAAAGAATTCCAAAAATCAAGTTTACTACTTAAATAACACATAACCAACAGACATGTTCATTTACATAGGATATGTCTCAAATATAAATACATGTATACACACACAAATATAAGACTGCATTGTGTATTCAATAGTCTTGACTGAGCTTTCTAAACAATAATAAACAGAGACAAGCTTTTTTTCCGTAGATCCTATAAACCAGTTACATAGCAATTTCACCTGGCTGCCTGCATTAAAACTTCATTTAATAGCATTATTAAGACTCCAGCTATAGACATAGAATCATAGAAATTTACAGCAGAGAAAGAAGCCATTCGGCCCATTGCGTCTGTGTCCCCCGGAAAAGAGCAATCCAGCCTAATCCCACTTTTCAGCTCTTGGTCTGTAGTCTTGTAAGTTATAGCACTTCAAGTGCGTAGCCATTGCTTTTTAAATACAATGAGGGTTTCTGCTTCTACCACCCTGTCAGGCAGTGAGTTCTAGATCCCAACTGCCAACTAATCTTTCTACCAATTACTTTAAATCTATGCCCCCGGTAATTGATCTCTCTGCTAAGGGAAATAGCTCCTTCTGATCCACTCTATCTAAGCTCCTCATAGTTTAATACATGACAATGAAATCCACCTCAGCCTCCCCTGTTCTAAAGAAATCCCAGCCTAATTAATCTTTCCTCATAGCTAAAATTCTCCATTCCTGGCAACATCCTCATAAATCCCTCTAGTGTGATCATATCCTTCTTGTAATGTGGTGACCGGATCTGTACACATTACTCTAGCTGTGGCATGATTAGTGTTTTATATAGATCTAGCACACCTTCCTTGCTGTTATATTCTATGTCTTGTCTAATAAAGGAAAGTATCCTGTATACCTTGTTAACCAGCTTATCTACCTATCCTGCTGCCTTCAGGGACTCCAACGTTTCTGTGCTCCTCTATACTTCTCAGTATCCTACCATTTATTGTGTATTCCCTTGCCCTGTTTGCCCTCCTTAAATGCATTAACTCCGGCTTCTCCAGATTGAGTTCCATTTGCCACTTTTCTGCCCACCTGACCATTCCATTCATTTGTTCTACAATCAACATTTTTCTTCCTCACTAAGAACTACATAGCCAATTTTTGTAATACCTGCACACTTTTTCACCATGCTCCCTTCATTTAAGTCTAAATCATTGACATTTGCCGCAAAAAAACAAGGGACCTACACATTATGCAATCTGCAACATCTGCCTAAACCTGGATATTACGTTCATTGTAACTCGGAGATTGAACCCTATCTGCTAGTTAGTTTCCATCCAAAGCACAACAGTGTTATTTGTGGAGTCAAAATATATATTTTAGAGCTGGTTACATAAAGCATACTCAGTAACAGAAATAGTATTAGTTGATGGCTTTCAGTGAACAATAACTTCAATGGCTCTTATATACAGACATGAATAACAGAATATAGCCAGCTAATTGTATTAAAAATGACTAGGTCCCAAAAATACAGCTGTATCAAGAGCCTAGAAGGAGCAGCCTCTGGCTAGGATGGAGATTTAGATTATGTTATGGTAGGACAAACAGCATTGAAATCTGAAGGAGAGGTGCAAAGGCACAAGCTTAGCCACTCTTCAGCCAGGCCACTAGATGGGAGTATCTCTCCCTGGTTGAATTACATGTCCTATGGATTCATCATAGAACAGAGTTGATGGCAACGTTGGAGACTTTTGTGATCCTGACGATCCTCTGCAAATAGACAAAGAAAATATGGCAATAGGAATAGGAGGATTTGGTAGGTGGCTTCAAATGCAAAAATACTGGGTTGCTTCATACTTGATTTGGGGCAGCATTAATTATTATAATGGCAATGTTATGCATTTTGTTTAACTGTATAATCTTAGAGTTATCTTATGAGGAAAAGTTGGACAGGTTGGTTCTGTATTCATTGGAGTTTAGAAGGATGAGAGAAGATCTGTTTGAAACATGCAAGATCCTGAGGGGACTTGACAGGGTGAATGTTGAAAGGATGTTTCCCCTTGTGGGAGAGAATAAAACTAGTGGGGCACAGTTTAAAAATAGACAGCAATTGTTGACAACGCGATCGGTAGGTGGCGCTGTTTTGGCACATGCGCAGATACAGCATGTGCCACGAAAACATCACAGCCTGCGACTGTAGCAGCTGCCAGGAATAAAGATGGCACTGCTCAAAAAATCACAGATGAAACCTAACAAACACGTGGCAGAATACAATGGCCGGAACGCGGGGAGACCAGCGGTAGCGGTGCCGGGGGAAGAGGGAGAGGGAGGGGGGGGGAGAAAGAGGGAGGGGGGGGAGAAAGAGGGAGGGGGGGGAGAAAGAGGGAGGGGGGGGAGAAAGAGGGAGGGGGGGGAGAAAGAGGGAGGGGGGGGAGAAAGAGGGAGGGGGGGAGAAAGAGGGAGGGGGGGGAGAAAGAGGGAGGGGGGGGAGGGAGGGGGAGAAAGGGGGGGGGAGAAAGAGGGAGGGGGGGAGAAAGAGGGAGAGGGAGGGGGGGAGAAAGAGGGAGAGGGAGGGGGGGAGAAAGGGGGAGAGGGAGGGGGGGAGAAAGAGGGAGAGGGAGGGGGGGAGAAAGAGGGAGAGGGAGGGGGGGAGAAAGAGGGAGGGGGGGAGAAAGAGGGAGAGGGAGGGGGGGAGAAAGAGGGAGAGGGAGGGGGGGAGAAAGAGGGAGAGGGAGGGGGGGGGGAAGAGAGGGAGAGGGAGGGGGGGGGGAAGAGAGGGAGAGGGAGGGGGGGGAAGAGAGGGAGAGGGAGGGGGGGAGAAAGAGGGAGGGGGGGAGAAAGAGGGAGAGGGAGGGGGGGGAGAAAGAGGGAGGGGGGGAGAAGGGGAGGGGGGGAGAAGGGGAGAGGGGGGGAGGAAGGGGAGAGAGTGAGGGGGGGGAGGAAGGGGAGAGAGTGAGGGGGGGGAGGAAGGGGAGAGAGTGAGGGGGGGGAGAAGGGGAGAGAGTGGGGGGAGGAGAAGGGGAGAGAGTGGGGGGAGGAGAAGGGGAGAGAGTGGGGGGAGGAGAAGGGGAGAGAGTGGGGGGAGGAGAAGGGGAGAGAGTGGGGGGAGGAGAAGGGGAGAGAGTGGGGGGAGGAGAAGGGGAGAGAGTGGGGGGAGGAGAAGGGGAGAGAGTGGGGGGGGAGAAGGGGAGAGAGTGGGGGGGGGGAGAAGGGGAGAGAGTGGGGGGGGGGGGAGAAGGGGAGAGAGTGGGGGGGGGGGGAGCTGCGGAACGGAAGAGAAGTGCCTTTTTCTGTGCATGCGCCATAAACACAACAGCAAAAGACTTACTGGCCAGTCCCTGGACCCGGTGACACCAAGGTCTTCGCACTCTCGCTCCCCGCGGCTCTCTCGCTTCCGGCCCTCTCCATTCAGCCGTTCCCTCCAGCTGCGGATGCCCAATCCAGTTGCTTTCTCTACTTCTCCACTGTACTTCAGGCATTGCAACTGTCTGGTCCCTGCATTTTGCATGCTCCCTCTCCCCACCCCTCCCCGCTCTCCCCACCCCTCCCCCTCTTCACCCACCCCCCCTTTACCCCCCTACCTCCACCCCTCCTTTACCCCCCTACCTCCACCATAGTTGAATATCTGAAGTGCAGTTGCAAAGTCGGGGAAATAGCATGCAAAACAAAACCTCAACAATTCTGGGTTTAATTATTGAAAAGTTTTATTAAGTTCATTAAGTATCCGAGGAACTGCTGTGCATGGATACATGAGTGTTGTGTCCAGCATTCCCGTTAGACAGACAGGCCGAGTCTCTGCTATGCACAGCTAAAGAGATTGTTCCTGGAGAGCCTTGTGGTGAATGAACGCTTGGCTCTCTATTCCACTACTGTATTTTCCATGTGAAGAAGGCAAAGTCACAAGAGTCTGAGCTCAGTCTATTCTTGGTGAATGTTCCCCAAGCACATCCCAATGTGCATTCCCAATTCATCCATCAATGCAATGTTCCTTTCCACATCGTGATGAGCTCCGCAGCATGATCCAGTTGCCTTCGTTGCTTGAATGCTGACCGTAGGTCTCGAGGATTGTTTTCTCGACGGCATGTTTTACATGAAAAGAAGAAAAGCAAATCAGAGTCAGAGCTTGCCTCCCTCCATCCACTGAAATTACTGTTGCGCACACCTTTTTAAGTTCTGCAGTGAAGGCACCAATTGATAACGTCGCCAATGAAGCACTTATTACCCACCTCAGATGCAGGAATCATCACATCCTTGTGTCATCTCCTGCACTGCCTCCTTTGCTGGAATGCCGTCCTTAAGTGTCAAGGATTGTTTTCTCAAGGGCACATTTTACACGAAAGGAAATAATGAAAGAACATCAGTGTCAGAGCTTCCCTCCCTCCAATGAAATTACTGTTGCGCATGCTTTATGCTCTGCAGTATAGGCCAATGAATCACTTAGTACCCACCTCAGCTGTAGGAGTCAGGATGATGTAACTGCCCCTATCTCGTGATGGTTCAATGCTGCTCTCAGGGAAAACATGAATGATGTGAGGGTGCTGGAAAAAGAAGCACATTTCTTTTGGACTATGAACATAAAGCAGGCCATTTAGCCCAGCTGTTCCCTGCTAGTGGTTATGCTACTCGTGCGTCTTCCCATCCATTCCCATTTAATCCTGCCTACTACTATCAGCATCATCTTCCATTTCTTTCACTCTTATCTACCTTTGCCTTAAAGCAACACTGAGGATGGAGAATGGTGTGGCTGCACTCCCACCTCACCAGTTGTGTACGCAGCAAGAGTATTCACATTTGTGCTACCACTGGACACGGCATGCTTGTTTCTTTTAGTGCTCAGTCTCTTCTTGCTGAATGTTCCCCAAGTGCTTGACCCCTTTGGACGCCTTCTCTGCTTGACAGGCAGCAGCTGGCAATTGCAGAGTCTCACAAGGCTCTACATGGTTGTTTCAAGGGCGGATGGGGAAACATGTGGCTGTGTGTCCACGTGCACTGCTTGGATGGGTGCAGGAACAGGTGACTGTGTAACTGAACAGCAAGGAGAGGGTACCGCAGGTGGGGGAAGTGGAGCTTTGAACAGGCAGGCGTATGTATGGTCCATCAGATCATTAGGCCAGGGGGTGAAACACTCAGGATCCATGGATTGTGGCACGCGACTGATGTCCAGCGCGTGGCCACCTCCATCCGAAGGTGCTTCCGGGCAATTGTTGGGCAAATTAATTGGCTCCATCTCATCAGCCAGTCCTTGTGTTTATGGCGCATGCACAGAAAAAGGCACTCCCCTTCCGCTCCGCTGCTCCCCCCCGACCTCCCTTCCTTCCCTCCCCCCGACCTCCCTCCCGACCTCCCTTCCCCCCCCCCCCGTTCCTCCCTCCCTTCCCCCCCCTTCCCTTCCCTCCCCTCCCTTGAAATGTATTTTCAGAGCAACTTACCTTGGAACAATCTCCTCTGTCTAATAAAAATGAAGCAAATGTCCAAAATGACTAAATAATTGAGATAAAATGCCCGCCAAAACCTCTCCTCCTTCCATTTTCAAAAACTCGCGGCGAAGCTTTCGGAAGATTGACGCACATGCACACATGGTCTCGGGCCATCTGCGCATGCGCTGCGGATTGCCAGGACCAGTCTGCGCATGCGCAAAGGCCAACCTGGCGTGTTCCCCGAGGAAGATGACGTTACGCGATGACGTCGTCTGCGCATGCGCAAACTGGTCCTGGCAATCCGGACCGCAGCGCATGCGCAGATGGCCGGAGCCCGTGTGCGCATGTGCGCACCGCGGCGCATTCTGATGACGTAGCGTTGTCATCAATCACTTTGTTAAAAATAAGGCATTTCCCATTTAGAACAGAGATGAGCAGTAATTTTTTTCTCATAGTGTCGTGAGTCTGTGGAACACTCCTCCCCGGAGAGCGGTGGAGGCAGGGTTATTGAATGTTTTTAAGGCAGAGGTAGACAGATTCTTGACAAACAAGGGAGTCAAAGGGTATCGGGGTAGGCAGGAAAGTGGACCCGAGTCCACAAACAACTCAGCCATGATCTTATAGAATGGCAGAGCAGGCTCGAGGGGCCGAATAGCCTACTCCTACTCCTAGTTTGTATGTATTTTATTTACAAAATAGTCAAGATTCAATTGCGTTGCTGTAAGGAATTTCCATTCATGGGACAAAATGTGCAGATAAACCAATTTTCTGCAGAATTTCCAGAACAAATCACAACAGGCTTGAAAAAACAATTTTCTTTCCTCTTTCTTGTCTCGGATGATCTGGGTATTGTATCATTAAAACTTTTCCAGCTAGTGACTGCTGCTGTCGACATCCTCTAAACTGAAATGCTTGGATTATCAGAGGTTTCCCAGCTGACAGCACAGCTGTGGAAATAAAGTTCCACTTTGCACTGACACAGTGCCAATTGATGTCTAGCAAAAAAAGAGAGCTTCAAATTGGACAAGAAAATTGAATGGAAAGGAAAAATACAAATGATAATTATTCCACCCAAGCAAAATTGTTGACAATAGTTTAAGCAGCTGTTGGGATATTGGAGTCCACATAACAAATGCTCAAATTTGTAATGCAAAATGCAAGTTTATGACAGGATGTCCACCCCAGTGTAGAAGACTGATGACAGAAATTTATAAACACAGATATAGTTTTCATAAGAACTCTAAATATTGCACAAGATCATTTTCTTTGTATTGCACATAAATTATGCATTACTTATGCCAACATCTCCTCGCTTCATTCCGTAATTAAATCTTTAAAATACCAAGCAACTCTCAAACAACTCTCTGAAACATGTGTTAATATCAATGATCAAACAGCTTCAAAATTTAAATAATTCTGCTTTTGCAGGTTGCAATTTTATTTTTAAATAAATGATTCAAGTTAGATCTGCTACTATATACCTGTGTTTTTAAAATTTATGCCATAAGTTGTGTTTACCTATTATCATTCACAGGTATCAGGCACCACTGCTGTGGCTATCTTTCCAATATTAGCACATGTGCCTCAATCCCCTCTCACCTACTAAGTATACAACTACGTCATTGGGGCTCCTCTCCAAGATTGTTATGCCCCTGAATATTTTTCCTCTACGCTCCTGGGCATGCCCTCTTTTACTCTCGTCATTCTATTTTTCTATCCTGGTTGGCTCGCCTTATTGCTTGCTCTTTTACAGAGTTCACTATTTTCACTCATGGGGCCTCTAAATACTGTGCCATTTTTCACTAATTCTGACCATCGACCAAATAATACCAAAGAAAATAAATCAGACATTAAAATGTGTTTGCACAAATAAAACTCATGTCAGCGCAGCAATGAACTGAAAATAAATATACCCACATTACTTCCTGCCATGTATTCTCTATATTCACAATTCAACATTTACTCTTATGCACGTGAACAAAATCGAAAAATAATTGTAATATGACTTTAATGGAGGATATAATCAGGTAGCATGTAGAACAGGTGTCTGAGCTGCACCAGCCCTGTTCCCACCAGCTGGGTTAGGTTAAAATCAGGGCTTATATTACTGCCAACACATTCTCTTTTTCTGCTCATCCTTGCTCCGCTGCCTTTCACTATCTACATGCTACCGTTTTGCAACTTTATCTAGAGGTAGGTGCTTAACTTCCACATGTATGCACAGCTCGACCTCTCTACTTCCTCCATTCATCTAAAGGTCATTGAGACAATTTCAAAAAGTTGGTGTGATATCGAGACCAAGATGAGCCAAAACTTCCTCTAGCCAAAAGTTGGCAAACTGAGTCCATCTCACATACGAACATACAAATTAGGAGCAGGAGTAGGCCACTCGGCTTCCATTCCTGTCAGCGACTCAATGACTTCCTTTTCAAGCTGATACAAAAGTGTGGAACCTTGGAATCCTGCTTGATGCTGAACTCAGACACCCATTTCCCCTACTCACTGACTCCCATTAAATTCCATGACCAAAATTATTTTCTTTCACTTCCACAACATTGCCCACTTCTATTCCTATCTCTCCTTTTCTGCTATCAAAGCTCTAGTCAGTGTTTCTCCGGTGTCCTCCCTGCATCAACTTCAATGCCACATCACTCGTCCTCATTTTCACCAAGTTTCAGACTCTCATTACCCCACCTTGTTCATGCTGCAATATAGGTACTCTATACCTCAAGCACATCAAATTTAAAATTCTTCTTTTGCTTTTAAAGCTTTCCATGGTTACACCACACCTTATCTTAACAACCTTTCCCTGCCTTATGTCCTTGCATATTCTTTCTGCCACTCTAACACCAGACTTCTCTGCCTTTTGCTTCCTCCATGTTATCAGTGATTGCTTGCTCAGGTACTACATTCCTGCTATCTATAATTCTCTACCCAGTTCCCTTTGGCTTGCCACCCCTTTCTATGATTTCAAGAGTCACCTCAAAACACTCTTCTTCATTAATGCTTTTGGTACCCAATCGTAACCTATCCATTTTCCACACTCAAGTCTCAATTTTAACTCTGGCTAGGAATTGGGCAGGTTCAGGTGGTGCAAGCTGTCAATATCACCAGTGTGAGGCCTGTGCAATTTTCCCAGGACTTAACATGCAGAACTCTAACAGGCTCCCTACCTGACCGTGTTGAGAAACAGGCAGTCCATCCAGTTTCATTGCACAATTTCCAGCAGACTGCCGGAGATCTATTTAAAGTAGGACTGCATCCCATAAAACGAGGTTGCATTCCCGTGTGCCAAGTTTCTTTGGAACAGTGGGGACAGAATAACATTAGGCAGTAACAAGTAAAAGGTCAGCCCTTAGATTTCCTGACGTCTCTGTGGAGGTCTTGGTGGTGCAGGTCAGGGCAAGGAGGGAGGTACATTTTCCCTAGTGCCCACAGGAAAATACTCAGGAAGATAATCCAGCAGTCGGAGACAGAGGTGGCTGATAAGATCTGGCAGTATCACCCCCAGAACATGGCTTTAATGTAGGAAAAGGTTCAACGACCTCACTAGAGAAGCCCAGAAGACAGCTTGCCAGAGGTCAAGATCATCTCTGCTAAACAGGAAAGAGATGAAGACTTCAAGGGCCCAGCTAGGCAAATAAAACTGCACATCTCTCACAAACAGTTATACCAGGTATTGGCAGGACTGCCAAAGAGTTTCAGTACCATGGCTGAATGCATGCTGAAGTCTACTTCCAGCCTGTTGCATCATCTCGCATAGCAACAGAACACCGCAGTTTAGCGTAGAGAGCGTGGCCACTTCCAAGGACTCTGCAGCCACACTCTCACAAAAAGGAGATAATGTTATCAGTCTTTGCAGCTTTAGTGGATCTCAAACAGCTACCATACAGGCCCTGGGATTCACATTGAAGAGGCAGGTGTCCACCTTGGACAGATAGGTGGGCCAAATAGATGGGGACTTCTAGAGTTCTGATTGCAATTTGTGCAGTCTATGATACACGGGATGGAAGGGAAGTCGGCCACTGCTACAAATCCTTGAGCTTTCTAGTGTTGATGGTTGCCATCAATGGCAAAAGTGATGTATTGGTTAGCCTGGGTGAACAGGCATTGGTGACATAATGCAGCTGTGCACTGCAGACTGGGATATATGGGAGATGTCCTTTGTAGCAGCCTGGAATGAATCAGTGGCAAAGAAGTTAAGGGCCATGGTGACCTTTACAACCACTAGCAAAGCTACTGGAATCTCACTCAAAAGGAAATATTGAGGGAGTGATGCACTTACAACAATGAAGAATACTTGGGAATTAATGGCAATGTCAGATGAAGAATCAGGCTGTCATGCAAAACATAGCAACCACCAGCATCCGAGATAGTTGAACAAAAATTATAGGCTTTTTTCTTGTCTTATCGTTAGAATGTCTCAACAGAGTTTATAAAAAGATATAACCACTGATTCTAATAGAAATATGAAAAACTCTCTATCTGAAGGGAAGAGAGCAGTTTTAAAATAAACTATAACTAAGTTAGAGTCATATTTTAAGCATAACCTAGGGGAAAGGAATATTTCAAAAAGTGTAAATTACATTGACTATCGATTTTGCTAATATTCACCTACTTACTTCATAATCTTTACACAGTGTAAAACTACATTTAATAAAGTAAGTGACAAATATATGAAGCGAAGGTGGAAATAATATTAGATTGTATATTTTACATCAAATGAGCACCAAAGATGAATATAGGCAGTTACAATCCACTGGGTTTAGGTATTATTCCAAAAACATTCGAATAATGCTCTCCCAGTTTTTGATGTTGCATGATCCCTCAATTCTGTAACTGCCTTTTAACTTCTAGTGTGATTTAGACTTGCAAGTGAATCAGCTTATAATTTGGACTATTTTGAACTCACTGCTAACATTTATCTTTTTCCAGACTTCACTGACAGCCTTTCTAGGTAGAATCCCCCTGTCTACTTTTCTCCTGTACTCGTCAATGATAAGCTGTGCTTCTTGATGCTGTGTAGTAGCAAATCCTGTTTACGAAATTAAAACAAACAACCTTCCATTATAGACGAACTAAATAAAAAAAGTAGCTCCCTTACTAATTCCACTTAGCTAAAATCAGCTTTAATGCTATTACAGTTTCAGTACCATTACTAGTACAAGTAACAATATGAGGACATTTCCAGTACAGATTTAATATTTATATTTATTGCGGTTTTAACTGCCCACAAGATGATTTTATGTGATGGAATTAAAAAACATAACTTAGCAATTTCACCAGCTATACCCCCGCTGCAACATTTTCAAATTTTTTAGTAATCTGGAATTCAAGTAACATTTCTTACACGATTCATAGGAACGGAGGAACAGGAGTAAGCCATCTCGTCCCTCAAGCCTGTTCCACCATTCAATGTGATCATAGCTGATCTGCAACCTAACTTTATATATAGGTTCATAATGCAGCCAGTACCAAGAAAATCTCTGTCAAAATTTCCCTCTCATTTACTATTGATTCTAATCTTCAAACAGAGGAACAAACATTTCTATCAGCAAATAATTTTCAAGTGATTCGTACCAAAAGTCATTCATAGTGCATATGAAGCAAATTTGATAATTTGATAATTTGAATTGTGTATAAACAAGCAGTTAATTAATGTCTAAATGTACTGCACTTAATTGTTTTCATCCTTACTAATTCAAAGTGTAAATGCAGGTCAGTAAGTGATAATCCATAGGCAGACATCACTACTACTTTTACAGGCTCAGTTCAATGCATTTCCAGGATACTACAATATATTCAGCAACAAAGAAAACCCTAATGTCACATTTTACTTTTCTCACACTATATTCAACCATTTTAAGCAATTTGTACATGTATGATTAACCTAGGACTCTGCAGTCTAGGCAACCAATGGATTTCTGTAAACATGAATTCAAGATACATTCAACTGTGACGAAATCACACGCGCCAAATGGAAACTTATCAATTTTGTCAGATGGAACATTATTTGAACTTTTACTGGACATTGGATATAACTTGTTTAAAAAGAAAACAGAGCTGAAAACATGGCTGCACATTTGCATTCTGAGAGACAGTTGAATAAAGAGACAATGGAAGTGCTCCCTGATTCAATTAGCAAGATTGGGCTGGGCAACAGTGATAATCCACATCTTGTCTGTGTAAGAGCCAGCACTATACCTGCACTCTCCCCGCCCACCCCCACCCCTCGCCAAGTGTGTCTAGTAAGCTTTGAAGAATCAACAACTCTCACAGGCAATGCTGTTGCAAACAAAGAGATGGGCACATGACTAACTTGCTGGCCTACCTGGGAATTCATTGAATTGTGCCTCACAGAAAGGTTTGGGGCAGACTGCAAATGAACTTCAAGAAGAAAACACCCCTCTCTCCAGCAAAGTTCCAGGAACCCATGGAAGCAGCTGAAGAGGACTTCTTCGGCCTTCTGGTACCAGCAAATCAAGGCTGAAAGTGTGCACTTGGCCCCAATGAGAACTGCAAGACTTAAGGCCAATCAAGATCTTTACATCCAAACCAAAGACAGTAATTGAATTCCATTTACTACCCACTTTAATTATTTCTCCTCCTCTGTATTTGTGTATGTGTGTTTATTGCATATGTATACTAGCCTGGTTGTGTTTTGTATTTTTAGTAATTTTAACTGAATTAGAGTGTTAAGTTTACATCTTTCTTGATTAAACCTAAGAAAGCCTGTCTGATTGGTTCGTTTACAATTACAATTAGAAAGCAGTGAGCAAGGACTCACTGAAGTGAAGATAAAAACACGGTGTTTTAAAAGTTAAACCTCGTTACGGCCAAACCAGGAAAGGGGCGAGAGGGGAGCCCGAGACCCCTTCCTCACCCGGTCGTAACAATACTTTCCTACATTATAACAGTGACTACATTTCAAAAGTAATTCATTGGCTGTAAAGCGCTTTGGGACTCCCTGAGTCTGTGCAAGGCAGTATATAAATGCAAGTTGTTGGGTTTGATTGCTCTGTGCTGTGTTTGTAAGACTGCTCACAATTGTCACAATCCTTTTTATTCTCCTCGGGAAATATTGCAGTGCGCCTTTAAGGCTATAAAAGATCAGTACTTCCTTAAGACAGCAAGTTCCGGAGTCAGTGAGCAAAAGTGCATTCTGGTTGCCAGGCAACAACCAGACAGAGAGGGAGAACAGGGCTTCAATGTATCTATTTTGACTTTGAAACTGGCTAGCAGAGCCACACAGTTGACAGACTGATTCAGCACATGAAGTAAATAAGAAAGCTCTCTCTCCAAGTCAGTTTAGACCCTGTGTAGTTTCTCTCTCAAACTTTTAAAAAGCCAAACGAATTCCTTAAAGAAATAACAAATTATTGATCTGCTGTGTTCATTGCTGGAAAAAAAGTTTAATATTAGAACTGCCAAACTGAACTGTTGAATCCCTATCTCTGGAAGGATCCTTTTCGCATCGGATCTTGGAAGACTGCAAATGAACTTGGACTGTATTGAATTAGAAGATCGTTTGTCGAAAGTGCAATCTGCAAAGACTTTATTGTTTTTTTCTGTTTTTACGGGCAGCTAATTAAAAACCAAACTACTGATAGTTTGAGTATGCAAACGCAGGAGTTAGATTTTTTAATAATAAGTTATAAGGTCTTTAGATATTGGTTTATCTTAGTAATGTTTAAGATTTTAGTTTTTTTTCAATAAACAGTTAATTTGTTGATATCTAAAATATCTGGTTTGGTTCGTCTCTTTCGGGGGTTATTAGATTGTTTCAATTCGGCTGCAGCTTTCTTCAAATTGGAAAACTTAAAGATATATGATGCAAACTGTGGTGCGGCGGGACTGAATTGACAGTGTGTTGCTCCCATCGTGATCAGAATCATATATTTTGATTGGGGGCTTGTTCTGAGCGGTCGTAACACTATGCTGTCAGTCAACCCTGAGGGTGAAACGTGAAACAAAGACAGATCCGGGCACCCATCTGAATAAAGCCTACACACAGAGAAATCATGCATCTAGTGTCTTCATGCTTGGGGTATGAAACATAACATCTGGTGACCAAGATGGTGAGTAATTTAAATTTATCAGCCCCAGCGCCTTTCCTGTCATCGCCAGGAGATCCTCCCATTCTGTGGGACGGATGGATTTCTGGGTTTGAAACCTACTTGCTTGCTACAGGTATGGACGTAAGGATGTAGAGGTGGCCCACCAAGAAGGTGATACTCGTATATTGCCTCAGAGCAGAGGGCCAGCTTATTTTCAAGCAGCTAACCGATGATACATCTACATTCAATAAGGCAGTAAGTGCTCTCGGGAAATACTTTGGCCTGCGATGATTGAACGATACACATTCTGCCAGAGATGCCAAGAAAATGGTGGGCCCATAAAACAGTATGTGGTAGCATTGTGTCTGTTCGCTTCTACATGCAAATTTGGCACACTAACTTATGAACTAATTCATTACCAACTAATTAACAAAACTTCAATCCCACCAATTAGGGAACTCACACTCATGGAGGATGATGGTTTGACTTTGGAAAAGGCCATCCAAATCAAATTTGCCATGTTCGATTCAAAGATGTTACACAAAAATACACCCTCAGGCTCAGGGTTGCAGACACATCTTGCCCAATCAGCTCACGTGCAAGGGTTACAGACAAAGGGACGTCAGCAGGCTCATCAACACTTCCCTTATCACGGTCAGGCACCCTCAAAAACATGCCCAAATTGTGAAAATACACAGTGGTGCAGTGGTTAGCACCGCAGCCTCACAGCTCCAGCGACCTGGGTTTAGTTCTGGGTACTGCCTGTGCGGAGTTTGCAAGTTCTCCCTGTGACCGCGTGGGTTTCTGCCGGGTGCTCCGTTTCCTCCCACAGCCAAAGACTTGCAGGTTGATAGGTAAATTGGCCATTATAAATTGCCCCTAGTATAGGTAGGTGGTAGGAGAATTGACGGAAGGTGAGGATGTGAGAGGGAATATGGGATTAATGTAGGATTAGTATAAATGGGTGGTAGTTGGTCAGCACAGGCGCAGTGGGCCAAAGGGCCTGTTTCAGTGCTGTTTCAGTCACCATGTCCAGCATGAGGGATAAAATGCAATCACTTCCAAAAGGTATGAAGTTGTCGAGATGACGACTTCAGGCTAGATTTAATGGGCCCCTAGGAGGCGGGGAGTGCCTCTACAATTGCGAAGGGAAGCAGGGAGGCAGATGGCTTGTCGCCTTCCCGTCACACTGCAATTAATTCAGGGGTAGGATAGGCCGACGACAGCCTTCCCACCCAGAGGCCAACTGAAGGGACAGTACTGGATCTAATCCTAGGGAGTGAAGCCGGACAAGTGGTAGAAGTGTCAGTGGGGGAGTATTTCAGGGATAGTGACCATAACTCTAAGATTTAAGGTAGTTATGGAAAAGGATAAAGAGGGACCGGAAATAAAGTTACTGAATTGGGGGAAGGCCGATTTTAATATGATAAAACAGAATCTGGCCAAAGTGGACTGGGAACAGATTCTTACAGGAAAGTCTACATCAGACCAGTGGGAGTCATTCAAAGAGGAAATAGTGAGTTCAGAGCCAACATGTACCTGTTAAGTTGAAGGGTAGGACCAACAAGTCCAGGGAACCCTGGATGTCAAGGGATATAGAGGATTGCATCAGGGAAAAAAAAGGAGGCTTATGGCAGATTCAGGGCGCTGAAAACAGCAGAGGCACTAGAGGAGTATAGAAAGTGTGGGGTGGGGGGGGGGGTACTTAAAAAAGTAATGACAGCGAAGAGGGGACATGAAAAAACACTGGAGGTCAAGATAAAGGAAAATCCTAAGGCGTTTTATAGGTATATTAAGGGCAAGAGGATAACCAGGGAAAGAGTAGGGCCCATTAGGCACCAAAGTGGCAATCTGTGTGTGGAGCCGGAGGACATACGTGAGGTTTTAAATGATTACTTTCCATCTGTGTTCACTATGGAGAAGGACCATGTAGGTTTAGAGATCAGGGAAGGGGATTGTGATATACTTGAACATATTAGCATTGAAAGGGAGGAAGTATTAGCTGTTTTAGCGGGCTTAAAAGTGGATAAATCCCCAGGCCCAGATGAGATGTATCCCAGTCTGCTATGTGAGGCAAGGGAGGAGATTGCAGGGGCTCTGACACAAATTTTCAAATCCTCTCTGGCTACATTAGTGGTACCAAAGGATTGGAGGACATCAAATGTGGTACCATGATTCAAGAAGGGTATCAGGGGATAAACCAGGTAATTACAGGCTGGTGAGTCTAACATCAGTGGTTGGGAAACTATTGGAAAAATTCTGAGGGATAGGATTAATCTCCATTTGGAGAGGCAGGGATAATCAGCATGGCTTTGTCAGAGAGAGGTCTTGTCTAACTAATTTGATTGAATTTTTCGAGGTGGTGACTAGATGTGTAGATGAGGGTAAAGCAGTTGATGTAGTCTACATGAACTTCAGTAAGACTTTTGATAACCAATCCCCCATGCGGGACCTTAAGTGCCAATAGGTTCCAGGGCAATTTGGCAAACTGGATCCAAAATTGGCTTAGTGACAGGAGGCAGAGGGTAATGGTCAAGGGTTGTTTTTGTGAGTGGAAGCCTGTGACCACAGGGATCGGTACTGGGCCCCTTGCTGTTTGTAGTGTACATTAATGATTTATACGTGAATACAGGAGGTATAATCAGTAAGTTCGCAGATGACATGAAAATTGGTGGTGTCGTGAACAGTGAGGAGGAAAGCCTTAGATTACAGGACGATATAGATGGGCTGGTAAGATGGGCGGAGCTGTGGCAAATGGAATTTAACCCCGAGAAGTGTGAGGTGATGCATTTTGGGAGGACTAAACAATGGATGGTAGGACCCTAGGAAGTACAGGGGGTCAGAGGGACCTTGGTGTACTTGTCCATAGATCAGCGAATTTAGCAGCACAGGTAGATAAGGTGGTTAGGAAGGTATATGGGATACTTGCCTTTATTAGCCGAGGCATAGAAAGAAGAGCAGAGAGATTATGATGGAGCTGTATAAAACGCTAGTTAGGCCACAGCTGGAGTACTGTGTATCGTTCTGGGCACCACACGATAGGAAGGATGTGATTGCACTGGAGAGGGTGCAGAGGAGATTCACCAGGATGTTGCCTGGGCTGGAGCATTTCAGCTATGAAGAGAGACTGAAAAGGCTAGGGTTGTTTTCCTTAGAGCAGAGAAGGCTGAGGGGAGATATGATTGAAGTATACAAAATTATGAGGGGCATTGATAGGTTAGATAGGAGGAAACTTTTTCTCTTAGCGGAGGGGTCAATAACCAGGGGGCATAGATTTAAGGTAAGGGGCAGGAGGTTTAGAGGGGATTTGAAGAAAAAAAATTTCACCCAGAGGGTGGTTGGAATCTGGAATGCACTGCCTGAAGAGGTGGTAGAGGCAGGAACCCTCATAACATTTAAGAAGTATTTAGATGAGCACTTGAAATGCCATAGCATACAAGGCTACAGGCCAAGTGCTGGAAAATGGGATTAGAATAGTTAGGCGCTTGATGGCCGTCACAGACACGATGGGCCTCTGTCACATGGGGAGGCCGTCCAGTGAAACGAGGTGATCTCCCTGCCGGTTTGGATGGGTGGCCTCCTTTATGGGTAATCTGTGGTCCACAGAGGGACCACGGCAGAAAACAACCCACCTCCCCGAGCCCTCCCCTCCCCTTACTCTCAACCCCACCCTCCCTCTCCCCATCGACGGGGCCTGCCAGACAGGCCCTGGCGACCCCGCCTCACTTTCCTTGGCTCAGGGTCTCCAGCGCTGGGCCTAGTGCCCAGGCCTCCTGCAGTATCAACCGTGATCACTGCTCCCGGTAGCACAGCAGTCACTATTGAACTACAGGTCCGCTGATTGGCCTACAACTCGGGGAGGCAGGATCCCCGTCCTTTTCGGCCTGGCACTGAGAGCCCCGCTGGCTCCACTAATTCCTGCCCTTTGTCAGTTCGACACATGGCGGGACTTATTCCTGAGAGTGAAATAATGTATCTGTATACTATCGCAGACAGTAAAGCGGCCAGTCCCATGTAAGGGGGTCACTTCAAGGATTGCACAGTCGCGATCGCAGGCATTTCAGTGTCACTCCTCATTGATGTGCGTGCAAAAGTATTCATATTGAGTGAAGACCTCTACTGTTATTTTTCGCAACTTTCACTGCTGCGACATATTCTTCAAGATTACGATGACTCGATTATCCCGGTCTTTGGAATGATCTTAGTTCCAATACACTACAAAAATGTCAGCCTAGATAAGTTCACGTTCTATGTGACCAAAGGCTTATGCGGATAGACCTGTTTGATAAGCTTGGCTTCAAACATGCAGACCCCACCCATGCACACATTAATGTGATCGATGATAAAGACTACGCACAACAGTACCCTTTCCTATTCATCGGACTTGGGGAGATTAAGGGGTACATGCTCCTCACGTCGACACATCAATTCCGCCTGCTTTGCAAAATTTGAGATGGTTTCCGTTCGCAATCTGCGCCAAAGTGTCACAGGAGCTGAAATGACTGGAAGTTGATGATATCATTGAGTGAATCAACTCATTCCCATGGATATCGAACCTAGTCATTGCATAACACAAAAATGGAGAACTTAAGACTATGTGTTGATCTTAAGTTGATCAACAAAGCATTTATTCCAGATATGTACTCGCTCCTTATGATCCAAGAATTATCGCATCATTTCCTGATTCAACAATCTTCACAACGCTCGACATGCGACAGAGCTATCTTCAGATACCCCTAGTAGAGCGAAGGCAAAATCTTACAGCCTTTGTTACATACAATGGCATGTTTCAGTAGGTTTCTTATGGAGTAGGATCAGCACCTATCACGTTGCACAAGATTGTCTCTTCAGTCTTGTCAGACATTGAGGTGATGCTTAACCTTCTCAACGACGTCGTTGTCCATGGAAAAGACGAAGCAGAACACAATCAGCGGTTATCCACAGTGCTCACTCAACTCGCACAACACAATTTGACACTCAACAAGGACAAATACACATTCGCGGCATCCAAGATTGACTTTCTGGGGTACTAAGTGACAGCAGTTAGAGTAAAGCCTATGTACAACATCAAAGCCATTCATGTGCTTCCGACCCCGTATAATGCAAAAGAGTTGGCATTGTTCCTCAGCACTACCAACTTTTATCACAAATTTGTGCCCAAGTATGCAGAGGCTGCAGAGGCTCTTCAAAAGCTACTGTGGAAAGATACACAATGGGAATGGACAATTGTACAGCAAACAGCATTTGATACATTAAAGGCAAAGACGAATTCACCCTTCGCACCCATCACCAAACGTGACTACATTGTTAGCCACATTAGGATCAGGTCATCGGCCTCTATGCATCTACTGATGGTCTGATTTGTCTTCATCAGTACAATTTCAAGGTCGAGTATCTTGCAGGTCCATGCAACCAAATAATAGCTGAACTGCTTAGCCGCACTACTATCGCAGACAGCATTAGCGATAGCAAAGCGACTTGTGACATCGAAGACTATGTAATCATAGTGATTTCACAGGGGACTGCAAATCTTGTGATGCAAGAGGAGTTGAAGACACATTCAGCAAACAGCGTACTGCAGAAAGTAAGCCAGTAAATAAAAACTGATTGGCCTCACGAAATACAGAAAGAACTGGTCCCGTACTACAGAGTATGCAATGAGCTTGCATTGCTAATGACAACTGTATCGCATGCGGAACTTGAACGATTACCCCAAAAGTGCTACAGCAATGGGTGTTGAATCTTGCCCATGATGGACATCAGGGTGTTGTTAAGATGAAACAACGATCCCATGAAGCAGTCTGGTGGCCAGCAATAGATGACTATATAGAAGACTTCATCAGAAACTAAACAGCATGTACACTCAGTAAAAAATCTGTTAAACTGTGTCCTGCACCTCTACAACTGACCCCATGGCCAACAAAACCATGGCAATAACTCCAAGTAGATAATTTCAGATAAGTACATGCAGCCCAGCAATCAACGTGTTTTTTTGCTATTCATTCGTGGTCTACATAACAAGTGGCTGGAAATTGCTAACATAAATTCCATAACCACCACTCCGATCATTCTAGATGAG
The DNA here is from genome assembly GCF_036365525.1 of Heterodontus francisci. Taxonomy (NCBI): domain Eukaryota; kingdom Metazoa; phylum Chordata; class Chondrichthyes; order Heterodontiformes; family Heterodontidae; genus Heterodontus; species Heterodontus francisci. The sequence continues at coordinate 44,731,191 of NC_090390.1, forward strand.
TTGTTTACAAAATAAGGTTGCTAGAGACTACCTTATGGAAAACGGACCACAGTTTGTTTCTGGTCAGTTCACGGAGTTCCAAGCAAGCTATAATTCACCACCATCTGACATTACCATACACCCGCAATCAAATGCTGGCAACGAACGTTTCAACAGGATGATCAAGGACAGTTTGAGAGCTCAGATGTCAGAGGGGAAAACATTTGAACAATCCATTCATATCCTATTTCACACATATTGATCCACCCCACACTCTCTGACCTGAACGACTCCGGGCAAACTTATGATTAGTTGCAACATTCGCACGCCACTGACCATTCTTCAGCCGTCACCACCATATAACGTGAATGTCAGAACAAAAGCAGAAGAAATCGCAAAGCGACAATGCAACGTAAGAGCACACTCCAATAAGCGAACACGCGCAAGAAAACCACGATTTGTAGTCGGAGATTGGTTTTGCATTAAAGGTCCAAATCACAACCACATGCTCATGTCATCTCTATTGTGACCTAAACAAGACAAGCGGATGCTCGGTATCAACAGTTATCTCTTGGATAACAACACCAAGTGGAACTCAAGATGCCTGATTGCAAACAGACCTGGAGATTTTGATGATCGTGACTACGAGGATACATTTCCTTTTCTGATTAGCGACGTGATGTTGATCATCCACCTCATCAAGATGGTCGTGCTGAACCACAACCACGTCCTCGTCGATCTCAGTGCCATTATAGGTGACCTCCATATCTCAAACATTATTTGTATACTTAGAGGAACAAAAAGACTCTAAGAAATGACTCAATATATACCTGTTTGATGCTTATGAAGGTTTAATTCAAAATAAGCTCCTTCGTATACAAGTGGGAAAATATGTGTTTGATTGCTCAGTGATTGATTGCTCTGTGCTGTGTTTGTAAGACTGCTCAATATGCTGTCAGTCAACTCTGAGGGGGCGTGGTTCCAAAAGTGAAACTAAGACAGATCCGGACAGCCATATGAATAAAGCCTACACACATAGAAATCGTGAGTCTAGTTTCTTCATGTTTAGGGTATGAAACATAACAGATGCTTTTCTTTTCCTCACTGCATGGAGCTCACCAATAAGAAGTTTCTTGTTGGAAATAATTAAATATATATTCTAGAGTAATAGAATCATCCGTGCACAGAAGGCGGCCATTAGGAGGAACACACATTTTCTTTGCTGAACCAATCCATCCAGACTTGGCATTTCTCTTCACAACGTCATTCCAATTTACAGACAAGTCAAATACATTCAATTTTACAATGCTTTTCCCAAGTTATTACTAAATTGAGTAATGTAAAATAAAAATTTAAACACAGTTTAGCAACCAGAACCTGGCCCTGTGTTTTAAGCTTCTGTATCATTACAATTAAGGGTTAAGAAATGTACAAATTTGCATGAAAAAATCAAGTTATTTTGGGGAATTAAGAAAAATTGTGGATCATTTGTATCACTATAATGTCAAGCACATTGACTTAAAGCATTTCAATGTGTCTTAGATTATCACAGCATGCATGTGCAAAAAATAAAGAAAATGTACTAGCCTTCTTTCAAAGATGTGCTCTTTTAACTTTTGACCTAGATGAAACTGAAATGGTCTCAGAGCCACCCACAAAACAGCTCAAACAGTCTCAAGGTATACTCTTTGGAATAAATTGTCCTCTCCTGTCCACATTTAAGCAAGAAATGTTAGATCTACACACATCACTTATAAAGAGAAGACAGGTTATGACATTTTGGATATTAGCAGAAAAGGGAATTTTTCAAGGCACTGTGCTTTTCCAGATATTTCCATTGCACCATGGGATTTCTTTACCAATCAATGTTAAATCAAAAAACGGAAGTGGAAATAAGACTTCAATTTCTCTAAACATAGTATTTGTGGGATGAGGATGTTTTTTCTATAATAGTCTCTTTCAGCTTTCTATATATGTGTGGTACAAGTCTGTGCAGCAGTAGGAAGATTAAACCCTGGTGCACATCTGTCAACAACTTATCAGGGTGACTGGACTGGCTGAGTAGGTAGCAATATCGTGACACGAACTTGGACAACGGCCCAACCATCATCAAGTTCGAGAGAAATTGGTATTTGTCATACTTTGACCCAGTGGCCTATGCAAAATGTGGTGTTACGGTCAAGTGAGGAGGAGTCGAAGGGCTGCTCTCTCTTCCCTCTCCTTGTACAACCACGACAAGATTAATTCTTTCTTAAAGTGGATGTACTGGCCAATGCAGTAGACGTTTGATTACTTACTTGCTACCAATCGGACAGGTTTTCTTGAGTTAACAAAGAAAGAGGTTAACTTTATTGTACTTAAACCGAACTAATAAAATAACAAGACAACTTTCACTCTCTCACACACACTCTAACATATTTGTGTGTGGGGAAAGATAGAATTAGAGTCCGTAAAAAAGGTATACAGTCTGTGGAGTTTGGTGATTCAGTTGGCTTCCAGGTGAATTCAGTGGCCCTGAGGCTTTTAGTTTGAAGAGGTAAATGACTGGTTCGGTGAGTCTGTTGGAGATAGTGATGCGGATAATTTCCTCCAACGGGGTTTCTGATTGTAGCTTGAATATGCAAAGGTGGTCAGTCAACAAGCAGAATTTGAAAGCTTTCAAGCTGAAATGGAGAAAGAGAGAGAAAGGGACCCCCCACTTAAGGTCTGCTCACGTCAGAGTCCAGTTGCTTCTCCTTTGCTGCAGAAAAAACATCAGCTTAAAACCACAGATGGGGAGGGGCTTGTCACGTAACAGTCACTCAATGATTCAACCATAGCAGTTAGCAGTATTTCTCTGCTTGCTGAGAGAATAGGTAGTTCCTTTAAACTTCCTGGGTCTTGGTTCTTGCTGGGGACTGAGCAGACATTTTGTGGAAGAAAAAGAGTGGAAGGGCTATAGTCGTAGGGGATTCGATTGTAAGGGGAGTAGATAGGCGGTTCTGTGGTCGAAAACGAGGCTCCCGAATGGTATGTTGCCTCCCAGGTGCACGGGTCAGGGACGTCTCAGATCGGCTGCAGAACATTCTAAAGGGGGAGGGTGAACAGCCAGTTGTCATTGTGCACATAGGCACTAATGATATAGGTAAAAAACGGGATGAGGTCCTACATGCAGAGTTTAGGGAGTTAGGAGCCAAGTTAAAAAGTAGGACCTCAAAGGTAGTAATCTCAGGATTACTACCAGTGCCACGTGATAGTCAGAGTAAAAATGAAAGAATAGTCAGGATGAATGCGTGGCTTGAGAGATGGTGCAGGAAGGAGGGGTTCAGATTTTTGGGACATTGGGACCGGTTCTGGGGGAGGGGGACTATTACAAATTGGACGGTCTACACCTGGGCCGGACTGGAACCAATGTCCTTGGAGGTGCTTTTGCTAACGCTGTTGGGGAGGGTTTAAACTAATGTGGCAGGGGGATGGGAACCAATTGAGGTCAGTTGACAGTAAGGAGGTAGTAACAAAAGCCTGTAAGGAACTAGATAATGAAGTCAGTGTGACTACGGGGAAGAGCAGGCAAGGAGCAGATGATGAATATAAAGGGACTGGTGGTCTGAGGTGCATTTGTTTTAATGCAAGAAGTGTAGTAGGTAAGGCAGATGAACTTAGGGCTTGGATTAGTACCTGGGAGTATGATGTTATTGCTATTACTGAGACTTGGTTGAGGGAAGGGCATGATTGGCAACTAAATATCCCAGGATATCGATGCTTCAGGCGGGATAGAGAGGGAGGTAAAAGGGGTGGAGGAGTTGCATTACTGGTCAAAGAGGATATCACAGCTGTGCTGAAGGAGGGCACTATGGAGGACTCGAGCAGAGAGGCAATATGGACAGAACTCAGAAATAGGAAGGGTGCGGTAACAATGTTGGGGCTGTACTACAGGCCTCCCAACAGCGAGCGTGAGATAGAGGTACAAATATGTAAACAGATTATGGAAAGATGTAGGAGCAACAGGGTGGTGGTGATAGGAGATTTTAATTTTCCCAACATTGACTGGGATTCGCTTAGTGTTAGAGGTCCAGATGGAGCAGAATTTGTAAGGAGCATCCAGGAGGGTTTTCTAGAGCAGTATGTAAATAGTCCAACTCGGGAAGGGGCCATACTGGACCTGGTGTTGGGGAATGAGCCCGGCCAGGTGGTTGAAGTTTCAGTAGGGGACTACTTTGGGAATAGTGATCACAATTCCGTAAGCTTTAAAATACTCATGGACAAAGACGAGAGTGGTCCAAAAGGGAGAGTGCTAAATTGGGGGAAGGCCAACTACACCAAAATTCGGCAGGAGCTGGGAAATGTAGATTGGGAGCAGCTGTTTGAAGGTAAATCCACATGTGATATGTGGGAGGCTTTTAAAGAGAGGTTGATGAGCGTGCAGGAGAGACGTGTTCCTGTGAAAATGAGGGATAGAAATGGCAAGATTAGGGAACCATGGATGACAGGTGAAATTGTGAGACTAGCTAAGAGGAAAAAGGAAGCATACATAAGGTCTAGGCGGCTGATGAAAGACAAAGCTTTGAAAGAATATCGGGAATGTAGGACCAATCTGAAACGAGGAATTAAGAGGGCTAAAAGGGGTCATGAAATATCTTTAGCAAACAGGGTTAAGGAAAATCCCAAAGCCTTTTATTCATATATAAGGAGAAAGAGGGTAACTAGAGAAAGGATTGGCCCACTAAAGGACAAAGGAGGAATGTTATGCTTGGACTCAGAGAAAATGGGTGAGATTCTAAACGAGTACTTTGCATCGGTATTCACCGAGGAGAGGGACATGACGGATGTTGAGGTTAGGAACAGATGTTTGATTACTCTAGGTCAAGTCGGCATAAGGAGGGAGGAAGTGTTGGGTATTCTAAAGGGCATTAAGGTGGACAAGTCCCCAGGTCCGGATGGGATCTATCCCAGGTTACTGAGGGAAGCGAGAGAGGAAATAGCTGGGGCCTTAACAGATATCTTTGCAGCATCCTTAAACACGGGTGAGGTCCCGGAGGACTGGAGAATTGCTAATGTTGTCCCCTTGTTTAAGAAGGGTAGCAGGGATAATCCAGGTAATTATAGACCGGTGAGCCTGACGTCAGTGGTAGGGAAGCTGCTGGAGAAGATACTGAGGGATAGGACCTATTCCCATTTGGAAGAAAATGGGCTCATCAGTGATAGGCAACATGGTTTTGTGCAGGGAAGGTCATGTCTTACCAACTTAATAGAATTCTTTGAGGAAGTGACAAAGTTGATTGATGAGGGAAGGGCTGTCGATGTCATATACATGGACTTCAGTAAGACGTTTGATAAGGTTCCCCATGGCAGGCTGATGGAGAAAGTGAAGGCGCTTGGGGTCCAAGGTGTACTAGCTAGATGGATAAAGAACTGGCTGGGCAACAGGAGACAGAGAGTAGCAGTAGAAGGGAGTTTCTCAAAATGGAGACGTGTGACCAGTGGTGTTCCACAGGGATCCGTGCTGGGACCACTGTTGTTTGTGATATACATTAATGATTTGGAGGAAAGTATAGGTGGACTGATTAGCAAATTTGCAGACGACACTAAGATTGGTGGAGTAGCAGACAGTGAAGGGGACTGTCAGAGAATACAGCAGAATATAGATAGATTGGAGAGTTGGGCAGAGAAATGGCAGATGGAGTTCAATCAGGGCAAATGCGAGGTGATGCATTTTGGAAGATCCAATTCAAGAGTGAACTATACAGTAAATGGAAAAGTCCTGGGGAAAATTGATGTCCAGAGAGATTTGGGTGTTCAGGTCCACTGTTCCCTGAAGGTGGCAACGCAGGTAAATAGAGTGGTCAAGAAGGCATACGGCATGCTTTCCTTCATCGGACGGGGCATTGAGTACAAGAGTTGGCAGGTCATGTTACAGTTGTATAGGACTTTGGTTCGGCCACATTTGGAATACTGCGTACAGTTCTGGTCGCCACATTATCAAAAGGATGTGGATGCTTTGGAGAGGGTGCAGAGGAGGTTCACCAGGATGTTGCCTGGTATGGAGGGCGCTAGCTATGAAGAGAGGTTGAGCAGATTAGGATTATTTTCATTAGAAAGACGGAGGTTGAGGGGGGACCTGATTGAGGTGTACAAAATCATGAGAGGTATAGACAGGGTGGATAGCAAGAGGCTTTTTCCCAGAGTGGGGGTTTCAATTACTAGAGGACACGAGTTCAAAGTGAAAGGGGAAAAGTTTAGGGGGGATATGCGTGGAAAGTTCTTTACGCAGAGGGTGGTGGGCACCTGGAACGCATTGCCAGCGGAGGTGGTAGATGCGGGCACGATGGAGTCTTTTAAGATGTATCTAGACAGATACATGAATGGGCAGGAAGAAAAGAGATACAGAACCTTAGAAAATAGGCGACATGTTTAGAGAGAGGATCTGGATCGGCGCAGGCTTGGAGGGCCGAAGGGCCTGTTCCTGTGCTGTAATTATCTTTGTTCTTTGTTCTTTGTTCTAGTCCTTTGCAATGTAGGATACAGTGTAGCAAACTAGGTGATCATCTTAAGCTGAAAGGAAAACTTTACTAGCAGCTTGTCTTTTAAAAATGTCTTCAAAAAATAAATCCAGATCTCCATCAGTAGATTAAAGAAAATTATCATTCAACAAAGCCATTGGCATAACAGTAGCAAAGAGAAAGGGCCAAATTACAACCATTATATCTGGGGAAGGTGAGAGGCAGTGAGGAAGGTTTGTACAAATGGTTAGTTTGATTTATTTTACTTCTCCCCACACAAAGACCATCCTTATTTTAACCCACTTCATTAACTGAATCCAATTCGGTGTATGAAGCAGGTACTTTTAAAAAATATCACATTATTGACAACAATTGCCGCAGAGTTTTGACAAAATCTCTTGACTTTTAAATTTATTTTTTTTTACAGCTTCCAGATGCCTTTTGAAATATGTAAACTCATAATGATAAGGGTCCTGTTTTAACTGCAAATTGCCCATTGATGGGAATGATTAAAGAAATTTGCTTCTTACAGTCTTAAAAAGGACAACCTGCATAGAATCTCAAAATTGCTCAGCTCAGATTAACAAATTTTAAGTAATATACTCACAATCAGGCCTGTGAAAAGTGCGAAGGACAGACAAGATGTCCACGTTTTTCTGCAGCAAAATTTTCTAATCACAACATGGATTCAATAACAGCCATGAACCACTGCAGCCAGGGGTGACTGTAAGGTTGGTCCAATTGCGCAGATTCTAGTGTGCACCATGACATTTATTTGATAGTCACAGTTATGATGGTGCCAGTTGTTTTTCATGTTCACTGGTATATAATTTCCTTCAGTCAGTTTAGTGTACTTCGGAACTTCTTCAGCACATGGAAAGTGTGACAGGCCATAACATATTTGAAATGATGGAATCTTATTAAATAAATAAGTTCTTGTGATGTTTCAGTGCATGTGTGATATTGCAGATCATGTGTTGCGAGTGTCAACTTATTTTCCAGACTGCCATTGTTTTTTGTTCATAAGATGTGGGCACAATTGGCTATGCCTCATTGGACCAACTCTAGTTGCCCCGAGAGGGTTGGTGGGCCTTTTCCTTTAGCTGCTGCAGTCTTTATGCTGATGGTATTGATAATATTGTTAGGGAAGGATTACATGATTTTTGACCCAGGAACGATAAAGGAACTGTAGTATGTGTCCATGTCAGGATGGTATATGACTTGAAGGGGAACTTCGAGGTGATGGACCATACGCATTAGGAGCAGATGTAGGCCCTTCGAGCCTGCTTCGCCATTCAATAAGATCATGGCTGATCTGTTTGTGTCTCAAATTCCACGCTCCCATCTACTGCCGTTAATCTTTGATACCCTGCCCAATAAGAATCCATCTACTTCTGCCTTAAAAATATTCAATGACCCCGCCTCCACCACCTTCTGAGGCAGAGAATTCCAAAGTCACACAACTCTCAGAGAAAAAATTTCTCCTCGTCTCTGTCCTAAAAGGACGACCCCTAATTTTAAAACAGTGCCCCCTAGTTCTGGACTCACCCACAAGTGGAAGCATCCATTCCACATCCACCTTGTTAAGACCATTCAGGATCTTATATACTTCAAGCAAGTATCCCTCACTCTTCTAAACAAGTCCAGTCTTTCCAACCTTTCCTCATAAGACAACCCACTCATTGCAGGTATCAATCTAGTAAACATCCTCTGAACCACCTCCAACGCATTTACATCCTTCCTTAAATAAGGAGACCAAAACTGCACACAGTATTCGATGTATTCAATATGTGGTCTCACCAATGCCCTGTATAACTGAAGCATAACATCCTTACTTTTATTTTCAATTCCTCTCAAAGGATTGCATTCCATTAGCCTTCTTTACTACTTGCTGTACCTGCATACTAACCTTTTGTGATCCTGCACAAAAACACCTAGATCCCTCTGCACCTCAAAATTCTGCAGATGTTCCCCATTTAAGAAATACTCTGCTTTTTTATTCTTCATGCCAAAGTGAACAACTTCACATTTTCTCACATTATACTCCACCTGCCAGATTTTTGCCCACTCACTCAACCTATCTATATCCGTCTGCAACCTCCTTTCTGTCCTCTTCACAACATACTTTCCTACCTATCTTTGTCATCTGCAAATTTAGCTACCATACCATCACGCCCCTCATCTAAGTCATTGATATAAATTGTAAAAGGTTGAGGCCCTAGCACAGACCCCTGCGGAACTCCACTCGTCACTCCTGTCAATCAGAAAAGACCCATTTATACATACACTCTGTTTTCTGCCAGCCAGCAAATCTTCTATCCATGCTAATATGGTACCCCCTGCACCATGAGCTCCTACTTTGTGCAATAACTTTTTATGTGGCATCTTGTCAAATGCCTTCTGGAAATCCAAGTACAGTATGTCAACGGGCTCCCCTTTATCCACAGCGCATGTTACTCCTTCAAAGAACTCCAATAAATTGGTTAAACATGATTTTCCTTTCACAAAACCATGCTGACTATTCCCGATTAACTTGAGTTTTTCTAAGTGCCCAGTTATAGCCTCCTTAATGATCGATTCTAACATCTTCCCCCGACAGATATCCAGCTAATTCGTCTATAGTTACCGGTTTTCTGCCTCCCCCTCATCTTGAATAGAGGGGTTAGATTTTCTACTTTCCAGTCTGACAGAACCGAGCGAATTTTGAAAAAAGTAACACCAACACATCTACTACTTTAGCCACATCCTTTAAGACCCTAGGATGAAGCCCTTCAAGATCTGGGGATCTGTCAGCCTGCAGCTCCATCAGTTTGCTCAGTATTTATGGTCTTCTGCATATTTCTTCTTCATGGGCTTTCTAGTCAAGAGAAGTGGCAACTGATGGGTGAGCCAACCAATGAGATAATTGGGATTTAGATAGTCTGCTGTGACTAGCAGTGGAAAGAATGTCCTGTGCTGTAGTCAATAATTTGAGATGGTGCGTACAGGCAGTTGTATAAGACAACATGATGGCACAGAGCCATTACTTACATGACTTGTCCGTTCCTCTATGCATTTTATTGCTGTTCACAGTGGAGAACGGAGGACCTGTACGAGATCTTTAAATGCCTCTCTGATGGTTATCTTTAAGCCTTGGCCAAGTAATACGACCTCAGTAAGACCGTTAACGTCAAAATACATGTTATGAATCCCCAGACCATTTTAAAGAATTACATGACAAGATTTCATGTTTTAAGTCTTTTATTATAACAGCTAAACTAAAAGAAATCCCTGTTAACTAAATAGTACTTTGTAAGTAGCTGATACCCAAAATTACAAAGAAAAGGTAGCTTCTTTACTTATTAAAATACTTGGAAACCTCACATCACACTTATATGCTACATAGACCTCTTTGATGGAAAAATCTTTGCCGTTAAAAGTCCCAAACTCCTCCCAGTTGCAATGGGTTGGATCTGCCAGACCTTTTCAAAAATCAATGTCCTCTTCACTCACTTCACTGAGCACTTTCGACCTGGACATCCGTGAATAAGGTGATTTTTGGTGATCCATTTGGGCTTTTACTTCTCTGCGAACTTCAACCTTCAAAACAGGTTCCAGTGTTTGCAACCTTTTCGCTGCCCCAGGCCTCCCAAGAGCAGGTGTTCCCTCTTTTCCCCTCAAGGCTGCCACTGCTGGTTTTTTTCCTTACAGCATGCTCCGAGGCTACAATTGCTGGTTTTCCCTTCTTATATCCTGCCTGCCTTCAGAAAATAGGTTAAATTTATCAGGACTCAAAAACCAATAGCTTATTGTCCTGTTCCAATATGAAAAGTCCAGAAGTCTGGTTTCACAGAGCCACCTGGGCCTTCCATAGTTTCCAGATGTTAACAGCTGCTTGGTACATTTGCATCTTCAGAGAATCACTGATTCCTTGTTTACTACCCGAAAGTCTGGGGGAATGAAACCCACTGCTCTTCAAGTGTTACACCTGAATTCTCTGTGTTTTCAAAAGAAAACTTTGATGTGTTTTCAGTTGTCCTGGTAACCATGATTTCTGTCTTGTCCTTCAGCAGAGTGGATGCGAGGTCACCTGACCATCCGAACTTCATCTTAAACTTTTAAAACCACAATTTTTAAAACATAATCATGTTACAAAGTCCAGTGTTCATAACACCAAGCAAATTAACACAATTTCTTTAATCTTAGATCATAGCAGCAGTGGGAGCATTGATGGGGAGATGGTGGCATAACGGTAATGGCACTGAACTAGTAATCCAGAGGCCCAGGCAAATGCCCTGGGGACATGGGTTCAAATCCCACCATGGCAGCTGGTGGAATATAACTCCAATTAATTAATAAATTCAATTAATTAATAAAAAAAATCTGGAATTGAAAGCTAGTCTCATTAATGGCGCCATGAAACTATCATCGATTGGCATTAAAACCCATCTGGTTCAATAATGTCCTTTAGGGAAGGAAATCTGCAGTCCTTACCTAATCTGGCCTACATGTGACTCCAGACCCACAGTAATGTGGTTGACTCTTAACTGCCCTCTGAAATGGCTTAGCAAGCCACTCAGTTGTCAAGGTCAATTAGGGATGGGCCTTGCCAGTTACACCCATGAAAGAATAAAACAAATGAAAGAAGTTGCCATTGTATCCACAGTTCATATTATTGATGGACATTGTAGTCACCATGGCTGTTACACCCTGCTCAATGCACTGCAGACAACTGTTTTTCGCTTGCTTCCACTGCCATGATGTAAAGTGAAGTGTTTTATGACAGCTGTTTAATATCAGTTCTTCAGCAAGGCTCCCAAGATAAACTTCTAAATCTTCTGCCATGGTGACATTTAAGCTAGTATTATTATTGCTTATTTCAATTTGGCCTGCTCCTAACCTTCACAAAGTAAGTTTTCCACCTGTAGTTTTTTTTTATTTATTCATGGGATGTGGGCATCGCTGGCCAGGCCAGCATTTATTGCCCATCCCTAATTGCCCTTGAGAAGGTGGCGGTGAGCTGCCTTCTTGAACCGCTGCAGTCCATGTGGGGTAGGTACACCCACAGTGCTAGCGGTTAGCTACAACTGAGTGGCTTGCTAGGCCATTTCAGAGGGCAGTTAAGAGTCAACCACATTGCTGTGGGTCTGGAGTCACATGTAGGCCAGACCAGGTAAGGACAGCAGATTTCCTTCCCTAAAGGACATTAGGGAACCAGATGGGTTTTTACAACAACCGACAATGGTTTCATGGCCATCATTAGACTAGCTTTTTAATTCCAGATTTATTAATTGAATTCTAATTCCACATTCTGCTGTGGTGGGATCTGAATCCATGTCCCCAGAGCAATACCCTGGGTCTCTGGGTTACTAGTCCAGTGACACTACCACTACGCCACCGTAGTGCAGTAGGATAAAACTCTATTGCTTTATTGAGCATAATGTGCAATTGCTGTTTTCTGCAAATGGCCAACTTCCCAAAACCCAAAAGATGAAGCATTTGAAGTAATGATTCAAAGAGGAGAGTGTTCTTCAATTTATGTCAAATGCTCTCCTATAAAGTGAAGATCATTCTTCAAACAAAAAGGAAATAGATAAGGCAGAGTGAAGAAAGAAACATGCCAGACATTTAGAACAATATAAAAGGAGAACAGAAGGCTACAGGAGATGGAAAATGACAATTCTGGCTCCTTTATGCACATTTTGAAACAGACCCTGGCTCCTCTGGTCACATGGTAACTCTGGTAACAGTCCAAGACATTGGAACAGAGAGTGAAACAGGATTGCACAAATGAGATGATCAGATGTGGAATTAACAACAGCCCAATGTGGCAGGACATCACATGCTGGGGTACTATGATGATGACCATTCAGATAACTCTGCTCTCTAACAGTCTTTGTCTTTCTGATCCTGCAACCCTTCCCATTGACCCTATTCAGTCATGCAGACCCCGGCTTTACTTTCCAAAGTATAAATGCAAGCTCTTTCTGTCTTTCATTGCAACAGTGACTATACTTCAAAAATACTTCAATGGTTGTAAAGTACTTTGGGACATCCTTGGATCAGGCAAAACAAGATATAAATGCAAGTCTTTCTTTTTATTTTTCCACTCACCCGATTCTTTGTTTCCAAAATGAAGTTTCTGGTTCCTCTGCCTCTATCCTATTCTCTCATACCTCCAAATCTTAATATCACTGTAGCCCGTCTAACTCCCCCTTTCCCAGCTGTCATGGAGTTCAGTTTATTCAGTGAAGCCACCAGCTACTATTTTAGCACCCATCCATCCCACCCTTCAGCATTCATCCTTGCCTTCACCAACATTAACAAAGCATCCCTACCATTGGGGCATTGTTTGAAATGTTTTCAAAACCATCATTATCACCCTTCTAAGAGAAGCCCACATCTGAACTCTCTATCCTTGAACTCCAATCTTATGTCTCACCTGACCTTTTGCTCCTTAAACATGTTCTTGCAATATAATTCATTGCTCTGACAACTTCCTGTTCAGCCCACAGCACCAAGACTACACTGATCAAAATCAATATTATCCTATATTACTGTGACCATAAATCATTGTACCTCTGATTCAGTGGATAAGTAGTGACTGCAGTGGATCAGGTAGAAGTGGAAAGGTATTTGACTGTTCTCGCTCCGAAGGCTGTGCAAGTCGGGAATAAACATGATAGGTGCTACAACTGCTTTAGTCCACAATTCAATCATTTATTTCCACACTGCAATGATGAGCCAGAAATTCAAGGCGCCTAGTAATTCATGTACAATATATAATCTCACTTAAAGATTCTGGAAAAATGGTACTGAAAATCTCAAACTTATTTTTTTATGCTGAACTTCAAAAATAATTTAACATACCAGTGAATGTTAAATAATGTATTGCCAGCTAACCTGCTGAATCTAGCTTCCATATAATTTTAGTTCTTAGAACAGATTTCAGTGAGTATTTATGACCTGAGCTACATGGCCTGTTAAACAGCTGTTTTTCCTACAAATTGGAGAGAGGAGTAATGCATACACCAACATATAGGATTCACTGTTCATTCTGTGGCACACTATTGCATATATTTTGCATGTAAGATCAAGTTTCATGAGAAGTCTGAACTTGCTTATGGAAGCTAAGTTTTGAAGCAGGCACAAATAGATGAGTACCCTGAATTATAGTAATCCCCTTAAAAACATGTGAAAAATGCAACTGAAAAGAGTCTAAAAATAACAGCTGATATTTCTGTATATACACTACATATGTAATTATCTTCCCTCAGCATAGAGGGTTTGATTTCTATTTTGTACCTGTATCATTAGCAGCTAGTCCAGTTTTTATTCTCAATGGCTTTCTGAGGAAGGCCAGAATTGCAATTAATCCTTGATGCATAACAGCTTTAGGAGGAAACTCAATTGGACATTTTCTGAGATTGAGGGCCTTCAATGAAGTCAGATTACCTGTTAGAAAATAAATCAGTTTAATAAAAGTATCTACTAATAATCCTGATTTGCCAAAGAATGGTGCATGTACAAACATATACATGACTATTCCACTCTTGTACACAGCATCAACAATTTTTAAGTAAATAACTACAGGAGAAAGGAATTTTAGTTTTTTGAGAGGGGAGTTAAATTTAGGGTTCAAAGTCAGGCATGTCTGTACTCGAGATTCAAAATACTTAGTCTTTGTCAGTGTTAATCACTCTCAGGCTTGGTACAAGATATGCCAGATACAAAGCAAAATTCTCTCTCCACTGTTACATACACAATGTTACGACCAGGTGAGAAAGAGGTCTAGGGGTCCCTTTCAGCCTTCACCGAGTCTTACCGTAACAGGGTTTAATTTTAAACACACCATGTTTTTAGCTCCCCCTTGGTGAATCCTTGTTCACCACTTTCCAATTATAAAACAAAGAAACCAGCACAAACGGGCTTTCTCAGGTTAAAGAAGAAAAGTTGAAATTTATTAAACTTAAACTGTAATTCGATTGACGCCTATGGATACACGACGCACCCATACTAGCATGCATACGCGATACGCACAGGCAAATAGAGACAGAAAAGAGAAGAAAAAATAAAATGGGCGGCACAGTGGCGCAGTGGTTAACACCGCAGCCTCACAGCTCCAGCGACCCTGTTTCAATTCTGGGTACTGCCTGTGTGGAATTTGCAAGTTCTCCCTGTGTCTGCGTGAGTTTCCTCTGGGTGCTCCGGTTTCCTCCCACCACCAAAAGACTTGCAGGTTGATAGGTAAATTGGCCATTATAAATTGCCCCTAGTATAGGTAGGTGGTAGGGGAATATAGGGACAGGTGGGGATGTGGTAGGAATATGGGATTAGTGTAGGATTAGTATAAATGGGTGGTTGATGGTCGGCACAGACTCGGTGGGCCGAAGGGCCTGTTTCAGTGCTGTATCTCTTAATAAAAATAATAATAATAATAATAAATAATAATAATTCATTAAAGTTTGAGGCAATCTCTGAAGAGTTGTTGTTACGGTTCTTTGAGCTCACTGTAGAGTCCTTGATTGTAAGTAGATCTTGCTTTTCGTTTGGCCCAGTATTCTTCTTAAACCTTGTTTGCTGTAGGAGACTTTTCTCTCTTGGGGTTCATGTGTCTTCAGTGGATTCAGAGGCTTGTGAGAAAGAAATGGGAGCAGACAGGAGAGAGATCTTCTCAGTCCAGGAGCAAACAGACTTTCTGCCCAAACTGTTTGCACAAATTCAAAAATGTAGGTTGCCCAGCAGGTTAGTCATGTGACTAGCTGGTTTGACCATGCCCGTTTGTTTATTCAGCCATCTTAGCAGTCAACCTGGAATGCTAATTCCCCCACCTTCAACGTCTGGTGATCAAAAGTCCATTGTGGGTTGAATGTCAGGGAATGGCTGCTTTGTCCTTCCAAACACTGTCTGTTAATATGCAAATGTCTTTTCCAGCCACGGCTGATCTGTTTAACAAGTCCTTTCTTCACTCCAGTAACAGTTTAAAATCAATGTTCATGACAAACTTAATGTGCCTCATTCTTGGCAGGTGGGGGCCTAGCATGACAACATACTCCGAGGATGAACCTTTATAGCTCTCGTCTGGATTTTACAACTCCCCACACCAGCCTTCTGATATTTTGAATAATTATGCCCTCTTTCCCAAAAGTGAGACTACCCAAATCATCTCAAAAAGGGATTCCTGCAGCCTGACAGAAAATGCTATTGGGGCCAATTTTCAGTTTTGGAGTGCATTGGTTATTCGAAGCATGTGCCTTCTTGAGATAGCTGGTGAGAAAACAGGCCAACTGTTGGGCCTCACTACCGTTCCAGCAGTGAGCTGCTTGTGCATTTCGAGCAGCTCACCGCTTGCAGAAGCTCCAAATTCTGACAGCTTCAGTGTGGAGTTCAGTTGATACAGGTAGGATTGGGCTGGCAGGGTGGGTTGGAGAGTGGGGGGGGGGGGGCGCTAATGTGAGAAAGGAGCCAATTCCGGGGGAAGAGTTTCACTGTGGGCTCGGTATTGATTTTTCATGAAGTCAGAAGCAACATTAATATCCCTCCTCATCCCACAATAATCAATTTTAAGCCTTAAGGTTACCCATTTCTGAGAATCCTGCAGCTGGTTAAGCTGCTCACTCCCAACTATCAATCTGTGCAGCATATGCCACACCAGCTCTGCCCATTGGTATCGGAAAACTTCATTGCGGTCATACTGATGTCATAGGAACTGATTCGAATGGGCGAATGAGGTGCCTGCCTATTTTCAGCAACTGTCTAGGCTGCCTAAGTTTGCCATTTCTTGTTAATTGAGAAACCAGAATAACAGGTCAAAGTTCACAATACAGAACACTACCAAGGCTAAAAAGAGTATAACAGAAGATTAAATGAATGGATTAGTGGTTTGGAAATTCTAAGTTTGAGGTTTAAAAGCCTGAGGATTATAGGAGAAAAGGAAAACTACAAGAAGCAATGAGTCTCAAGACCATGAGAAAGAATGAATGAGCATAAAAGATAAGGAAATGAGTCTTGATTTTAGCACGACAGATGGCTGGAAGGAAGCAACATGTATTGGACAGTGAATCTGAATGTTAGGAGGAGCAAAAGATCACAGCAGGGTTACAAAAGTACTTACATTTTTTTTTACATTTCGAAGACTTGTGTTTAAAAACTGAAAGAAGGTTTCCATAGATACTGGACTTGATTTTTTTTTAAATCATCGTAAGGTCTATTGGACTTGGTTTGTAAACAGCCCTTACTGGAAATCACCTGTTTTCAGATAGTTACCCAGTTTTTTTGACTTGGGGAGATGTTGACAGAGAAGTGACAGGTTAGGATTTATACGGGTCAGGAGGCTTGACTCGAGATTGTCTAAAGCAAAACTAAAAACAGTCAGTTGGAATTTTAAAAATCAACCTGAAGGACAGAACCCCAGATTAGCCTATTCCATCTCTTTGAAAAGCCTGCCAATTTTTCCATCTCTTAAGAGAAGCTCTTAGGAGGCAAGTGTAAGAAAGAGAGCTATTGATACTACATTCTTCCTGAAAGGCCTGTTGCCGCATTTCTCCTGAGACACTGGAAAAACTTGCAGGATAAATCCTCGATGCCATCTGAACAAATTGCTCCAGAGAACAATCCCAGTGACAGCCATCTATGCATATTTGGGACACCAAATAAAAAAAAGACATCTGACATCTTTCCATATCTTCTCATTTTTCTTCAAGAATTAGCAAGTATTTAGCCAAAGTATTCTTTTTTTGTTTATTCTTTGTAACAGAGCTCTAAAAATAAAATCTCTATTTTTTATGGTTAACCGGGTGTGTGTGTGTGGGGGGTGCTAAGGAAAAAGGGAACTTTCATATTTCAATCTGTGTGTTAATGCTTTGTTTCATTACTGGTTATGTCTTGTTTTATAATAAAATGATACTTTTGTTGTTTATTAAAGAAACCTGGTTAGTGTATTTTATTCTGGATTGAAAATAGAGTCAATCATTGACCATATCGGGAACTGGGTAAACATTTAAATATATGTTGTGACCTGTGGAGAATTGGAACTAGAAAAGACAGTGCACTCCTCCCACCTCAGTCGTAACAGCAGGAAAGACGATGCATCTATATAATTTAAACAGCCCAGTACCTTTCATCTTAAATGTGTTTGTAGTATCATGAATCATCTGTCACAAACTAATAATTGCTTATCTATTTCATTATCAATGCTTGATTGCTCATGTATCATTTCTGTCATTAGATAGATAGGAAAATTTATCACAACTAATCAGAAACCAGCAATCCTTGTGAAACCAACCAAATGCCTGGAAATGTTTTCCCCGGGCTATAAACAATCATCTTCCTTTTCCAAAAGGTACACTTTTTGCAGATAACTTAAAAAAATTATAAATGCATTAAGAAACTCTGGGGGAAATAGCAAGAAAATCAGTCACTGCATGTTTAAAGTGCTTCTAAGAGATTCTCCTTTCACAGAGCTACACCTCCATCTGTGGCTTGAGTTCTGCTGCATTCCCCATCTCAATACAGTGTGTGTTATTAGAACATTACAGCGCAGTACAGGCCCTTCGGCACTTGATGTTGCGCCGACCTGTGAAATCATCTGACCTACACTATTCTATTTTCATCCATATGTCTATCCAATGACCACTTAAATGCCCTTAAAGTTGGCGAGTCTACTACTGTTGCAGGCAGGGCGTTCCACGCCCCTACTACTCTCTGAGTCAAGAAACTACCTCTAACATCTGTTCTATATCTATCACCCCTCAACTTAAAGCTATGTCCCCTCGTGTTTGCCATCACCATCCGAGGAAAAAGACTCTCACTATCCACCCTATCTAAACCTCTGATTATCTGATATGTCTCTATTAAGTCACCTCTCCTCCTCCTTCTCTCCAACGAAAACAACCTCAAGTCCCTCAGCCTTTCCTCGTAAGACCTTCCCTCCATACCAGGCAACATCCTAGTAAATCTCCTCTGCACCCTTTCCAAAGCTTTCACATCCTTCCTATAATGCGGTGACCAGAACTGCACGCAATATTCCAGGTGCGGTCTCACCAGAGTTTTGTACAGCTGCAGCATGACCTCGTGGCTCCGAAACTCGATCCTCCTACTAATAAAAGCTAACACACCATATGCCTTCTTAACAGCCCTATTAACCTGGGTAGCAACTTTCAGGGATTTATGTACCTGGACACCAAGATCTCTCCGTTCATCTACACTACCAAGAATCTTCCCATTAGCCCAGTACTCTGCATTCCTGTTACTCCTTCCAGAGTGAATCACCTCACACTTTTCCGCATTAAACTCCATTTGCCATCTCTCAGCCCAGCTCTGCAGCCTATCTATGTCCCTCTGTACCCTACAACATCCTTCAGCACTATCCACAACTCCACCGACCTTCGTGTCATCCGCAAATTTACGAACCCACCCTTCTACACCCTCTTCCAGGTCATTTATAAAAATGACCAACGGCAGTGGCCCCAAAACAGATCCTTGCGGTACACCACTAGTAACTAAACTCCAGGATGAACATTTGCCATCAACCACCACCCTCTGTCTTCTTTCAGCTAGCCAATTTCTGATCCAAAGCTCTAAATCACCTTCAACCCCATACTTCCGTATTTTCTGCAATAGCCTACCGTGGGGAACCTTATCAAACGCCTTACTGAAATCCATATACACCACATCCACTGCTTTACCCTCATCCACCTGTTTGGTCACCTTCACGAAAAACTCAATAAGGTTTGTGAGGCACGACCTACCCTTCACAAAACCGTGCTGACTATCGCTAATGAACTTATTCTTTTCAAGATGATTATAAATCCTGTCTCTTATAACCTTTTCCAACATTTTACCCACAACCGAAGTAAGGCTCACAGGTCTATAATTACCAGGGCTGTCTCTACTCCCCTTCTTGAACAAGGGGACGACAATTGCTATCCTCCAGTCTTCCGGCACTATTCCTGTCGACAATGACGACATAAAGATCAAGGACAATGGCTCTGCAATCTCCTCCCTGGCTTCCCAGAGAATCCTAGGATAAATCCCATCTGGCCCAGGGGACTTATCTATTTTCACACTTTCCAAAATTGCTAACACCTCCTCCTTGTGAACCTCAATCCCATCTAGCCTAGTAGTCTGAATCTCAGTATTCTCCTCGACAACATTTTCTTTCTCTACTGTAAATACTGACGCAAAATATTCATTTAACGCTTCCCCTATCTCCTCTGATTCCACACACAACTTCCCACTACTGTCCTTGATTGGCCCTAATCTAACTCTAGTCATTCTTTTATTCCTGATATACCTATAGAAAGCCTTAGGGTTTTCCTTGATCCTATCCGCCAATGACTTTTCGTGTCCTTTCCTTGCTCTTCTTAGCTCTCCCTTTAGATCCTTCCTGGCTAGCTTGTAACTCTCAAGCGCCCTAACTGAGCCTTCACGTCTCATCCTAACATAAGCCTTCTTCTTCCTCTTGACAAGCGCTTCAACTTCTTTTGTAAACCACGGCTCCCTCGCTCGACAACTTCCTCCCTGCCTGACAGGTACATACTTATCAAGGACACGCAGTAGCTGCTCCTTGAATAAGCTCCACATTTCGATTGTGCCCATCCCCTGCAGTTTCCTTCCCCATCCTACGCATCCTAAATCTTGCCTAATCGCATCATAATTTCCTTTCCCCCAGCTATAATTCTTGCCCTGCGGTATATACCTGTCCCTGCCCATCGCTAAGGTAAACCTAACCAAATTGTGATCACTGTCACCAAAGTGCTCACCTGCATCTAAATCGAACACCTGGCCGGGTTCATTACCCAGTACCAAATCCAATGTGGCATCGCCGCTGGTTGGCCTGTCTACATACTGTGTCAGAAAACCCACCTGCACACACTGGACAAAAACTGACCCATCTAAAGTACACGAACTATAGTATTTCCAGTCAATATTTGGAAAGTTAAAGTCCCCCATAACAACTACCCTGTTACTCTCGCCCCTGTCGAGAATCATCTTCGCTATCCTTTCCTCTACATCTCTGGAACTATTCGGAGGTCTATAGAAGACTCCCAACAGGGTGACCTCTCCTCTCCTGTTTCTAACCTCGGCCCATACTACCTCAGTAGACGAGTCCTCAAACGTCCTTTCTGCCGCCGTAATACTCTCCTTGATTAACAATGCCACACCACCCCCCCTCTTTTACCATCTTCTCTGTTCTTACTGAAACATCTAAATCCCGGAACCTGCAACATCCATTCCTGCCCCTGCTCTACCCATGTCTCAGAAATGGCCACTACATCGAGATCCCAGGTACCAACCCATGCTGCAAGCTCACCCACCTTATTCCGGATGCTCCTGGCATTGAAGTAGACACACTTTAAACCAAGTTCTTGCTTGCCAGTGCCCTCTTGCGTCCTTGTAACCTTATCCCTGACCTCACTACTCTCAACATCCTGTACACTGGAACTACAATTTAGGTTCCCATTCCCCTGCTGAATTAGTTTAAACCCCCCCCAAAGAGCACTAGCAAATCTCCCCCCCCAGGATATTGGTACCCCTCTGGTTCAGGTGAAGTCCATCCTGTTTGTAGACGTCCCACCTACCCCAGAAAGAGCCCCAATTATCCAGGAAACCAAAACCCTCCCTCCTACACCATCTCTGCAGCCACGTGTTCAACTCCTCTCTCTCCCTATTCCTCGCTTCGCTATCACGTGGCACGGGCAACAACCCAGAGATCACAATTCTGTTTGTTCTCGCTCTAAGCTTCCACCCTAGCTCCCTGAATTTCTGCCTTAAATCCCCATCTCTCTTCCTACCTATGTCGTTGGTGTGTTCCCAGGGATGCACACAGAGATAAACATCAACTGCTGCTGGAGGACTATCAATTTGGTGAAAGACGTCCTTTGGTCTGCCCGAAACTTGCTGGTCTTCCAGCGCAAAGAGTCGTCCACGACCGAATGTTGCAGACTGGCACATTCCAAGGTCCAGGACTATGTGTTGAGGGACGCACTAAAGCTTGGGGCAGCCGCAGCAAAAGCTCAATGGGGAAAGACCACTGTGTAAGGTTCCCCTCCACCAAGCTGAACTGAGGGGCTGGATCCATGGAAAACCCCTCAAACTGTATCGGAAAATATTTGTTTGCTGTAAAATGTACATGGCATGTAAAATGAAATGGAAGGGGTGTGAGGCAACTCACTCCTGTACTGAAGGAAACTGATCTCCTTTGAATTCTTTGTATTGTTTGACTTGGTGCTGTTTGGAACTGTTTTGTAATGTATTTTTTTTTTTAATAGATTTTTATGAATAAAGTATATTTTGGAAATTAAAAAAAAAATTGTTGTCTGTGTGATGTATTCCAACCTTGGAGTACCTCACCAAGATCAAGGTCAACTTGCTGTTCTTAAAGAAGTGTGGCTTACCGTAATAGTGGTCCCACAAACTATTGATCTGTTCGGGAGGCAATGATTGCTTCCCTCCAGTTTGGGTATTCTGTTGCAGGGAGGCAACTTCACCACCACGGAAACAAAGGAGGCAATGGGCAGTTGCCTCCTCGCAGTAGATGTAGTGTATAAAAAAGGTTCCGCTCTGACTCATCAACATGTACACCCCAGCTCTGAACGAACAACTGGCCTTCTTTTGCAGACGCTGATGACAGCCAGGCTAGTCACGCTGGGTGGTAACTTCAACTGCATCATCGCTCCAGCAAAGCCAACAGCAAACTGGGTGTCACATTCAGACTCCTGATGGAATTGGTATAAGATGCCAAACTGATACCTTCAGCAATCCTGCACAGTTTCGCGTAGATATACCTGGTCAAGACTAGGTGCATAAGCCCGCTCCAGGATAGACTTCTTGTCCCAAGCACTCACGGTCAGATCCACCGATGTCACAACATTATTTTTCTCTGACTATTGCCTCCTACTGTCTTGACTATCACCCACAAGAGGACCAAAAGGTTGGGAGGGGGCTATGGAAGCTGAACGTGAAACTGTTGACCCCAGAAAACATCAAGGCACTCAAAAGAGATTACAAAGGTTGGAGAACTATGAAACCCGCTTTGATACCCTGATGCACTGCTGGGAAGCGATCAAGGCCAACATCAAAAGGTTCTTCATCCTCAAAGATGTTCAGAAGGTGAGGGAGAAGGACAGAGAGAAATGTCCTGACTCCATAAAAGCGTGCAGAATCTGCTTTTGCTGCAGTCCATGGTGGTGGGAGCTGGGGATCTGTCAGGCAGAAACTCCAAGAGGTGAAGAGCCAGCAAGCCTCGCTTTTTGCCTCAGAGTGCTCCAATATCATCTCTGTCCAGAGTCCACTCTGTGCAGTAGATGTGACATGCTCATGTTTCTTCTTTGAAAAGGTACAGAGAGAGAGCTCTGTGATTAGCAACCTGAAGGAAGACGACAGCTTGGTAACATTCTTGCATCCAGACATACAAAGGATCAGCAAATCCTTATATGCTGGCTGTACGACGTGAAGCCTACAAACAGCAGAGCCTCCCAGTCCTTCCCATCCTCTATCTCAGGAGGTTTTAGATGACAGATAGCAGATGAGTCTGGATAAACTGCTAACTCTGGACAAGCTGACAAAGGCCATCCACTCCTTCAAGATAAGTAATACTTCCAGAAGAGACGGTTTACCAGCTGAGTTGGATTCAACTCTGTGGGACTGGATTGGTCCGGACTTGCTGGACGTGTACAGTGTATGCTTCTGGCCAGCAGCATGTCTGAATCAATGAGGAAAGGTATCACCATGCTCATCTACAAACAGAAGGAGAAGGAAGAAATCAGAAATTGACAGCCCATTTCACTGCCTAACGTTGATTACAAAATTCTATCCAATATCATCGCCAATCAGGTAAAGTTTGCTCTGGAGCTGATAATCCACCTGGATCAGTCCTGCGTTGTACCCTGCAGGAATATCTCTGATAGCACTACTCAGGGATGCAATCACCTACGTACAGTGCAGGAAGGTGAACACGTGCGTAATCAGTTTGGATCAGGAGAAGAACAACTTTGATAGAATATTACACGTGCATGATGGATGTGCTTTCCAAAATGGGGTTTTGGGACGGGATTCGCAATTGGATCCAGCTGCTCCACGCAGACATCAGTAGTGCAGTTTTAATCAATGGGTGGAAATCGGAAAGCTTTCCTATCAAATCTGGAGTCAGTCAAGGCTGTCCTCTCTCTGTCTTGTTTGTGTGCTGAATGAACCTTTTGCTAAGTCCATCAGGAATGATGTGGCCATAACAGGAGTGATGATCCTAGGCAGCGAAGGCACTCACATCAAGGCTTCCTTGTTATATGGATGACATTGCTGTATTCCGCTCAGATCCACCGTCTGTCTGCAGATTGATGATCATCTGCAACCAGTTCGAATTGGCCTCAGGTGCCAGAGTAAATCATAATATATGCAAGCCCAAGCTCTTTGGTAACTGAGCTGACCAATCCTCTCTGTCTCCTCAACTGTCAGATTTCCTGAAGATGCTGGAAATATGGTTTGGAGGGACCAGTGTGTGCACCGAGAATTGGAAGGAGTGTATAGTTCAAGTAAAGCTGAAACTGGGAATGTGGAAGCGATACTCCCTCTTGATGCAACTAAGAACTTGGTCATTGGGTGCAAAGTGCACTCAGTGTCGCTGTACATAGCGCAGGTCTGATCCATACCCTGCTCCCGCACCATGACAGTCACCTGAGCCATCTTGCGCTTTATCTGGAGATTGAAAATGATGGCGTCCACAGGAACATTATGCACAAATCTCCAGATAAAAGGAAGAGAAAACCTACCCAACCTTTCCTCATCCTGATGGCCACCTTTGTGTGCAGCTTCAACAAACTGTGCATAAACCTTCGATATACAAATACCAAATGTCACTATGTGAAGTTCTATCTGTTCCCAGTATTGTGAAAGATGCGTCTGGCAGCATGTCATGGAACATTCCATTCTGTTAGATCGTCCTGTCCTTCATAGAAAAACCTGTGCAGAAAAACAACTCTGGCCACAAGTCGATCAGTCAGTGGTTGCATGTAACATCCTAGAGGATGGAAAAAGGAGATGGTGCATCCAGTTGGATGGTTCCATGAGCAGACGGTCAAAGTAATTTGGAAGAATGCCTCATCGCCAGAACTTTCAAACAAGCACCAAGATGTAGCTTAGCTAGTGATGAGAAGGGCCCAACCCGTCAAGTTCTTCATAATCCCACTGAATGGCAGAACAAGCTTGAGGGGATAAACGGCCTGCTCCTGTTCCTATGCACACCTCGAGACAGCTGCTGTGGGGAGAGACCATCACCGATCTCCTTCTGGAATATGCATTTGCAAAGAATGTCTGGAAAGATATGTAGGTTTTTGTCAAGGCTCATTCCAAGGAACTCCATAACACAGGGCACTGTGCTCTACAGATTGTACGCAGGGGCACACACTGAGACAAACATCAGCTGTTGTTGGAAGGCCATCAACTTGGTGAAAGATGCTCTTTGGTCTGCCAAAAACTTACTGGTCTTCCACTGCAAGTAGCTGTCCATGACTGAGCGTTGCAGACTGACACGTTCCAAGGTTCAGTTCTACATGCTGAGGGACAGACCTTGGTGCAGTCATCACAAAATCTCAATGGGGAAAGGGCACACTTTAGGGCCCTCCTGCCACAGTATATAGAAAGGCTGGAACCAATGTAAAACTACTGGGGATGTATGTATCAGAAAATGTTTGATGCAAATGTAGATGCAATCTGCACTTTAAGTGATGTGAGGCACCCTAGAATGCCATGTACTGTATTTAAACCAAATTGATATTTATTGCAGTGTGAACCACCACACTTGAATTGTATCATAATATACCTTTAAAAATTTCATGGGTGAAGTATACTTTTGGAAAAAAATCTTGTCTGAATGAAGTGACTCATCCAGTTAGTGAACTCCAAGAATGCATCAGAACTACTGCATGCTACTTTGATAAATTGCAACTCACAGAATAAGACAGACAGTCATCTGCAACATTGGAGAAGGTGAATGTGCAGCTTAGAAAACAGGAAGTTGTGTCACACACTTGGAATGTGTTGACTTCCTGTCAATTATTAAAATGTTCTGGTTCTTCAAAGACATATCTTATTTTCTGACTGGATCAACAATATTCCTCCCTTCCCCCACCCCACTGATACAGGCTTTTGTTTCTTTCATTTCAACTGCCATTACAGTTTGCTGAATTCTTGACACCATTAAACAGGTAAGCCCTGACATTTTACAAGTCCATTAACCTTAATTTTCAAGTTCTACACTCCACTCGCTGCCCCTTTCCTGCTGCAATCCATTCCCCACCTCTTCCCTGCTGCACTCCACTTCCTGCCCCTTCTTCTCTTCAATCCACTCCCCACCACTTTCCCACTGTGCTCTGCTCATCAGCCTCTTGTTCTCCTCTATCAAATGTGATCCATTTCCCAGATCTTTCCTCCATTGTGCAGCATACTCTAGTTTGAAATGGGACCATACTTAACATCACAACTATATTCCAGCCTCCAGCCTATCTGTGAGCAACACTGTGGAAGATCGACTTGTATTAATACAGATAAAAATAAAGACAGGACTGAATGAAACAGAGAGAGAGAGATTGGTGTTGGGGGTGAGAAAAGGTTCACATATCAGACAATAGACATTTTCTTGTATCCTGTCCAGTAGAAAGAGATCCTGGAAGAGCATAAAGGTGTAATGCAATGAGAAGCTATTGAATTCATTCGCCCACTCTGCTGAGCCCTCAGTCATATCACTGTGGGGAATTGGAGTCAAGGCTGAGAAAAATCAAGAGGTTTACATCTGTATTTTTTTTAAACTTAGCTGGAGTAGGCACAGCATAGACCAGCCTAAAAGCATCCTCTACAGAAAATGGAGAAAATAAATGAAAAAAAATTGGTAATGAAACTTTGTCACCACGGAGACAGTTAAATCCTTCAGTCACAACTTATGTCATCAATTAAAATGAAAAATTTAGATCACTGTCATGGAAAGTGTTAAAGAGCAGTATTACAAAGGCATGAGGAAATAAGGGAATGACAAGCGAACTTAATTTCATATACACCAGTGAGTAGAAAACCAGTGAACTGCAAACAAATTGAAACTTGTCATGGGATGCAAAATAGTAAAGAAGTGATTCGCAGGAGGCTCACTAACAGACTGGCTTGGCTAACTGTTTTTGACTTTAAAATGCCAAGTTTTGTTTTTGCTACGTTAACAGATATAACAATACAACATTGAACCAATTAATAAAATTAGAATTTCACACTAACCAAGCTCCACTGGTAGTTTTCGGATTGGATTCCCCTCAAGAAGCAAAGTTTTAAGGTATCTGCAAAAGACAAAATAAAAATAAAGTATATACTGCCCTCATCATAATAAAATGGTCCATGGTACTTCACAATGGTGAAAACAGACATTTAGCAACAGTAGCAGAGGAAGTGGAGTAACCCAAGGCATGGTTAAAGAACTAGGTTTTAAGGCAATTAAAGCAAAATACTGCAGATGCTGGAAATCTGAAATAAAAACAGAAAGTGCTGGAAATACTCAGCAGGTCAGGCACATGATGAAAGGTCACAGACCTGAAACATTAGGTTTTAATGGAGTTTTTGAAGATGGAAAGAAAGATAGCAAAGTGAGAAGGTTTAGGGAGAGGGTTTCGGAGTATGCAGCCAAGATGGCTGAAGGTTCTGTCACTAAAAGGTGAAGTGGAGGGAAATGTGGAATGCAAAGGTAAGACCAGATGTTGCACGCTGGCATGTACAGCTGTAGGAGATTGCAAATGGAAGATGGGGCAAAACCTTGGAGAATTTTTAAATCAGGATAAGGATTTTGAATTCAATGTTTTGGTGATTTAAAGTCAGTAGATGGAGGTAAGGACAGAGGTGATAGTGGAGAGCAGGATGTAGGATAGGCTGCAGGCAGTACAGTTTTGGACTAGCAAAAGAATTTCAGGAGGCCTGTGTTGGAAGAAACTGGAGGGATGAGGGCTTGGGTGAGATAACGACAATAATGGGAAATGTTTTGTGAAAATAGGTGGTCATGGCAATTCATAGAACTATTTTTTGAATCACAGATCAGAACACTGTGGTTATGCACTGTCAGCATCAGCATGAACACACAGTCAGGGAAGGGGAGGGAACCTGGGGCTATATGCAGAGTTTTAGAGAAGAGCCAAAAATGATTGATTCCATGTCAGAAAGCAGTTGTGGTTGTGGGTCTAGAGTGGGAGCTAACCATCTCGAGATGGTGGTGCTGTGGGACAGCATGTAGACAAGGATAAAGGCAGGCATGGCACCTCAAGACACTCCTGAACTGATCATGTGGGGGATGTGAGGGATATTGCAGAAGTTATACTAGCCACTATGAAATAGATAGGGATAGAACTAAATGAGTTCAGTACCATGGGCTGGGCTACAGAGAGGGATATTGGAGGGGATTGGAGTGTTCAATGGTGTCAAATTTCAGACAGTTTAAAGAGAACAAGGAGGATGGCGCACCACCACAGCAGTGAAAGAAGATGCCATTGGTGACTTTGACAAAAGCAACCTTGTTCTTGTGGGCAGGGCAAAAGCTAGACAGCAAGTCTGTCTGAGAGAAGTGCTGCCTCAGTCATCAATATCAACATCTGAATGATCGGATGTACATTCAAAAGTGAGACCATGAAGGCAGGTCTGGTTTTGCAGTAAGCACAAATTATTTAGCTGAAGGTGTCTGTGATGAAGTCCTTGCAAGTGGATTGCATTCTGTGTCGCTAACCTGTTTGGTGCTGTGACTTTGGATTCAAAGGGTGTTTTTTTGAGAAAGACCCTGGTTTAAAAATGAAACTAAAGGCTTTAAGGTTCTGGGAGGGTAGAACCAGGTTAACAAAACAAACAGGTTTTTTTTTCCCCCCCAGAGAGATGTGATTGAAGCTTAGGTTTCAGTTTCACAAGCAGACTCTAGAAGGTTGAAGCCAGCTGCAAAGCTGGAAGTGTTGTTTAAAAAGACAAGCTCTTTGAATTGGAACCTGTTTTCTGGGAGCTAACCTTTGGAAAATACAAGTTGCTACCATTGTTTTCAGTGCCTTAAAGAGTTACAGAAGGCAAGACTGGTGAAGTTACACCACCAGGACTATTGTGAGCAAAACCATGGAAGTTCTGAAAGAGTGCACGGTTTTGATGAAGATGGTATCGGTGGAGTTTAGATTGCAGAGAAACTGCCATTGAGTGCAAGCCGATGTTTGCAACTTGGGAGACAGGATTTGGAGATCTACTTGAAAAGTTCAAAGACCGGAAGGACTTTGTGATGGTTCAGTGTAACCCTGCTGATAGGATTCGTGCATCTAATAGTTAACATGTAACCCTTAAGATATACCTCGACTGTGATTTAACTTGGTTCATGTTTTGGTTTTGGTTTGAGTTTTAAAGTAAAATTTATAAAAGTGGAATCTTGTCATTTGATTTCTGTTTCCTAAATTGGGGTCAGTTGGTGGATTTGATTCTTTTAGTTTGTTGGTGGTCTCCATTGGGATCATAAATAAATTGGGGTCTCACCCTGTGAAATGGGTTCACTGGAATTTTCCAGAGTTTAAATAAACATGATTTCACATTTACTTTGGCTGCATTCAATGAGAAATCAACATGAGTACCTTTGATGCTCAGGCCTTTGTGGAGAAAGGGGATTTGTCTCTTAGTGCCTTGAAATAGTTGACAAAAGAAAAGCTGAAGTATATAGCAGGGAACCTAGGAGTCAACTTAAAGTCAGGGGCTGAGAAAATTGCCATGAATCCGGATTGGCCCGAATCATTTTCGACAATGCTTCTACAGAGTAGAGTGTTTTCATAGGGAAAGCTTTGGATGTGTACTCATCTCTTTCAGACAATCATCCCAAGACTATGAAAAAGTAAAGATTGCTGTTCTCAACGCCTATGACTTGGTAGCAGAGGCCAACAGACAAAAATTTAGGAATTTAAAAACAGGGCCAGACATATCTGGAATTTTCTGGAGAAGGAAATGGTGTTTGATAGGTGGTATAGATCGATGAAGATTGTGCAAGATTTTGAGAACCTTAAGGAAGTGATGCTGATGGAAGA
This sequence comes from Heterodontus francisci, assembly GCF_036365525.1. Classification (NCBI taxonomy): domain Eukaryota; kingdom Metazoa; phylum Chordata; class Chondrichthyes; order Heterodontiformes; family Heterodontidae; genus Heterodontus; species Heterodontus francisci. Next base: position 44,760,685 of record NC_090390.1, read on the forward strand.
ATTAAAAAATAGTGTCCCTTCAGGAATAAGGTCCTACCTGGAAGAACATAAAGTTTTTAAAATAAGGGATGCCGCAGTAATGGCAGATGATTAGGAATTGAATCATAAAAGCAGTAGACATAGGCCCCAGTTTGGAAACTTTCAGAGAAGTTGGAGAGATAAGAAGTTTGAGAAGGAAAAAAGATCTGGTTCTATTGAGAAAGATGACAAAGGTAAAGAGACAGACACACCTCAGGTTAGTAAAAGAGAAAGACAGCAGAAGAAGTTTGAACAAAGAACAGTACAGCACAGGAACAGGCCATTCGGCCCTCCAAGCCTGCGCCGATCTTGATGCCTGCCTAAACTAAAAACTTCTGAAATTCCGGGGTCCGTATCCCTCTATTCCCATCCTATTCATGTATTTGTCAAGATGCCTCTTAAACGTCTCTATGGTTTGGTTTGAGATGACCAACATGCTTTTTCTGTCATAATTAAAGGACATGAAAAGGCTGAGTGTGGGAAGTGGAAAAACAAGCGCATTGCATGTGTACCGTCAAAGGGAATACTGTCGTATTGGGTAACGTACATGATACACAGGTAGTTTCTCCCACATTCACATTAGAGTGAATCAGGTTGCAGAAAACCACAGAAGTTTTCTGTTTCAGGGGGAGGTATCTCCACAGTCGTTTGATGAGATAGGCAAGCCAATTGTTATCCTTACAGATACAGGGGTGGCACAGTCACTGATGCTGGCAGGTGACAGGAATCTCTTCCCCAGTAATGTGAATCCAAGAGATAGATGGAGCTTATTTATCCATTCCCTTATATAGGGCAGATTGAAAAATGTGACTTGGTCACTGTCCTGTTACCATCAGTGTCATTCCTAGTTTGCCTATTGAGGGTTTAGATTTTCTGCAAGGAAATGACTTGGATAGGGACAAAGTAGTGGCATCTCCAGTAGTTTTGGACATTGCTGAAACTGAGGTTTTACAGGAAGGATTTCCTGGAATATTCCAGATTGTGTTGTAACTAGATCCCAGGCTCATAGTGTTAAACAAGATGAGAAGGACTCAGTTGTTGTGGAGGACAATTCAGGTGTTTTGTTGACTGAAACCTTTTTCAAGGATTTGGATGGAGATGTTGGTGGTAAAGGCTCCAAGGCCAACAAATGGGAATTGGCTAAGAGATCCTCTTTGATTGAGGTACAACAGGCAGACCCTGACTTGAGAAACCTGTCTCAGATGGCATGGTCTGGCGCAGAAGTTGAAAAGGTCCCAGAGTATTACTATGAAATTTTGATTGAGGAGGTGGAGGCCTCCCCAGAGGCTCGCTGATGAGGATTGGACTGTAGTCCATTAAATTGTTGTCCCTCCTTGCTACCATAGTGAAATTTTGAGAATTGCCCAATGAGATTCCCGTTGCAGGTCATTTGGTTATTCAGAAGACACAGGTTAGGCTAATGATGCACTTTTACTGGCTGAAGCTGCAGAGGGATATGGTTGACTTCTGTAAGACGTCACACATATCAGCTGATTGGGAAGCTCAGCCTTCAATTAAGCCTACTCCATTAATACCAATACCTGCATTTGACGAACCGTCCAACTGCACTGAGTGTGGAGAAGGAAGCTTGGTAAGTGAATGAATTTTAAGGGTTAATCTCTCAAGACTAATTTTTGTTTTGTTTACATCTAGCAATTAATTGAAATTCCTGTTTCAGTTAAGAGGTAAGTTAGGTTTCTTGCAGTTTTAAACAGGGGTACACTAACACTCAGTATCTGTAGATAGTGAATGAGGTAGCTAGCTTAAACTGGTTTCTGAGCTGCAGCAGAGCTCTAACAGAGCTGACACAGCATTATTTTCAGAGTATAAATTCAGGGGACTCTCAGTGCTGCTTGTCTGCATTGAATGCTGCTGTAGGGCAGAGAGTGTTAAGAAGGGAGTTTAGTAATTGAAGGAGTTCGGGAAGGAGGGGGAACATAAATTAAGAAGAAAATAAATTTGAGTGTAAAGTGGGAGTTTGTTGCATGAGGGAGGGACTCCTTTCTTTCTTTTACCTTTTTTCAGCCTCTAGTAGCTGCCTCTCTCTTGGGTACAGGGGAAGAAGCTGATTGGTGAGTAACTGGTAAGTTATTTTACTTCTCATTGCAATAAAAAGTTTTTAAAGTTACGTTATGGCAGGTCAGCTTGGCCAAGTGGAATATACGTCCTGCGGTATGTGGGAAGTCATGGATGCACCACGTGTCCTAGACATCTGCAGGAAGCGTCACCGGCTACAGAAGTTTGAGCTGCGGGTTTCGGAACTTAAGCAGCAGTTGGAGTCATTGTTGTGCATCCGTGAGGCAGGGGACTACATGGATAGCACGTTTAGGGAGGTGGTCACACCGCAGGTTAGGAGCATGCAGGCAGAGAGGGAATGGGTGATGGCCAGGCAGTCTAAGAGAACCAGGCAGGCACTGCAGGAATCCGGAGTCTATCTTGCTTGCTAATCGGTTTTCCATTTTGGAAACTGGTGAGATTGATGGTTTCTTGGAGGAGTGCAGCCAAAGCAAAGTCTTTGGCACCACGGATGGCTCAGCTGCACAGGAAGGGAGGAAGAAGAGTGGAAGAGCAGTAATAATGGGGGATTCGATAGTCAGAGGATCAGACAGGCGTTTCTGCAGCAGTAAACATGACTCCAGGATGGTGTGTTGCCTCCCTGGTTCCAGGGTCAAGGATGTTACGGAGCGGCTGAAGAGCATCCTTCTGGGGTAGGGTGAACAGACAGAAGTCGTGGTCCACATTGGTAGCAATGACATAGGTAGGAAGAGAGAGGAGGTCCTGAAAGCAGATTTTAGGATGTTAGGAAGGAAATTAAAAAGCAGGATCTCCAAAGCAGTAATCTCAGGATTACCCCCAGTGCCACGTGCTGGTGAGCATAGGAATAGGAAGATTGATCAATTGAACATGTGGCTAGAGAATTGGTGTTGGAGGTTTCGGAGGCATTGGGACTGGTTCTGGGGCAGGTAGAACCTGTACAAGATGGACGGGTTACACTTTAACAGGACCAGAACGAATATCCTCGCAGGGAGATTTGCTAGTGCTGTTGGGGAGGGTTTAAACTAACTAGTCAGGAGGATGGGAACCTGAGGGGTAACTCAAAGTGGAAGGAAATAAAGCTGGTAACAGGAGGTAGAAAAGTAACAAGTGACATTAGAAGTCAGGCGAAACAAAGGCGTGCATCAACTCGGCTTAGAATGCAGAATAATGTAAAAACGACAAGATTAAGGGCCCTCTACCTGAATGCACACAGCATTCGCAACAAGGCAGGTGATTTAAAGGCACAAATACAGATAAATGACTGTTATCTAATTGCCATAACAGAAACAAGGCTACAGGGTGACCAAGGCTGGGAACTGAATATTCATGGTATTTGACATTTAGGAAAGACAAGCAAAAAGGAAAAGGAGGTGGCGTTGCGCTAATAATAAGGGATTGATCAGTACATTAATAAGGGAGGATCCCAGATCAGAAGAGCAAAATGTGGAATCTGTTTGGGTGGAGCTAAGAAACAGCAAGGGCCAGCAAACATTGGTAAGAGTTGTTTATAGGCCACCAAACAGTAGTGGTTTTGTGGGCCATGGTATTAATCAGGAGATTAGAGCAGCATGTGGCATGAGTAATACAGTAATCATGGGTGACTTCAATCTGCATATAGAGTGGATAAACCTAATGAGCATTAATGCTGTGGAGGACGAGTTTGTGGAGTGTGTTAGGGATGGTTTTCTAGAGCAGTATGTTGAGGAACCGACAAGAGAACAGGTATTTTCGATCTAGTTTTATGTAAATGAGAAAGGGCTAATTAATAATCTTGTCGTAAAAGAACCATTAGGGATGAGTGACCATAATATGATAGAATTTTACATTATGTTTGAAAGTGAGGTACTTCAATCTGAAGCCAGGGTGTTAAATTTGAACAAAGGAAAGTATGAAGGTATGAGGGGGAAATTGGCTGAGGTAGATTGGGAAAATACATCAAAAGGTATGACAGTACATAGGCCATGGATAGTCTTTAAAGAAATATTAGATAGTTTACAGCAAATACATTCCTTCAAGGCACAAAAACCCCAAAAGGAATGGCAGTAAACCGGAGATAACAAAGGAAGTTAAGGATTGTATAAGATTAAAAGAAAATACCTATAAAATTGCCAGGAATAGTAGTAAACCTGAGGATTGGGAGGATTTTAGAACACAGTGTAGGAGGAAGAAGAAACTGAAATAGAAAGGGAGAATAGAATATGAATGTACGTTAGCAAAAAACATAAAAACGGACTGAAAAAGCTTCTACAGGTACGTAAAAAGGAAACGTTTGACGAAGAAAAATGTGGGCCCATTACAGGCAGAGTCAGGAGAATTTATAATGGGGAATAGAGAAATGGCAGAGAAGCTATATGATTACTTTGTGTCTGTCTTCACTGAGGAAGATACAAGAAATGTCCCAGAATTAGAGATCCAAGGGATTAGGGGGAATGAGGAATTGAAGGAAATTAGTATTGGTAAGGAGGCTGTATTGGAGAAATTAATCGGGCTGAAGGATGACAAGTCCCCAGGACCTGATATTCTACATCCCAGAATGTTGAAAGAGGTAGCTATGGAGATAGTGGATGCATTGGTGATCATCTTTCAAAATTTTATAGATTCTAGAGCAGTTCCTGCAATTGGAAGGTCGCAAATGTCACCCCACTATTTAAGAAGGGAGGGAGAGAGAAAAAGGGGAATTACAGATGTTAGCCTTACAACAGCTGTTGGCAAAATGCTCGAATCTATTCCAAAGGATGTGATAAATGGACACTTGGATAATAATGATCTGATTGGGCATAGCCAACATGGATTTATGAATGGGAAATCATGTTTAACGAACCTGTTAGAGTTTTTGAGGATGTTACTAACAGAACTGATAAAGGGGAGTAGGTAGACGTGGTATCCTTGGATTTTCAGAAGGCTTTTGATAAAGTCCGCCACGAGAGGTTGGTGAGCAAAATTAAAGCATATGGAATAGGAGGTAATATACTGGCATGGATTAAGGATTGGTTAACAGGCAGAAAGCAGAGAGTAGGAAGAAACAGGTCATTCTTGCGTTGGCAGGCTGTGACTAGTGGGGTACTGCAGGGATCATTGCTTGGGTCCCAGCTGTTCACAATATATATCAATGATTTGGATGTGGGGACCAAATGTAGTATTTCCAAGTTCGCGGATGACTCAAAACTAGGTGGGAATGTGTCTTGTGAGGAAGATGCAAAGTGGCTTCAAGGGGATTTGGACAGACTTCGTGAGTGGTCAAGAACATGGCAGATGGAATATAATGTGGAAAAATGTGAGGGTATTCACTTTGGTCGGAGGAACAGATGTGCAGAGCATTTCTTAAATGGCAAGAGATTAGAAAGTGTAGAAGTACAAAAGGACCTGTGTGTCCTTATCAATAAGTCATTGAAAGCTAACATGCAGGTGCAGCAAGCAATTAAGAAGGCTAATGGTATGTTAGCCTTTATCGCATGACGATTTGAGTACAGGAGTAGTAAAATCTTGGTTCAATTGTATAAAACCTTGGTTAGACCGCACCTGGAGTATTGTGTGCAGTTTTGGTCCCCTTAACTTAGGAAGGATATTATTGCATACGGGGAATGCAACAAAGGTTCACCAGACTTGTTCCTGGGATGGCAGGACTGTCCTATGAAGAGAGATTGGGGAAACTAGTCCTGTATTCTCTAGAGTTTTGAAGAATGAGAGGTGATCTCATTGAAATCTACAAAATACTTAAAGGGATAGACATGGTAGATGTAGCTAAGATGTTTCCCCTCGTTGGGGAGTCTAGAACCAGGGGACACAATTTCAAAATAAGGGGGAAGCCACTTAGGACAGAGATGAGGAGAAATTTCTTTAATTAGAGGGTTATGAATCTTTGGAAGTCTCTACCCCAGAGGGCTGTGGAAGCTCAGTCATGGAGTATGTTTAAAGCAGAGATTGACAGATTTCTAAATACAAATGACATAAGGGGATATGAGGATAGTTTGGGGAAAAGGCATTGAAGTGGATGATCAGCCATGATCATATTGAATAGCAGGTCAGGCTCAATGGGCTGAGTGGCCCACTCCTCCTCCTATGTTCAGAAGGGTTCTTGTGGAATGTATTAGACCCTCACCCACAGCTGAGTCAGGTCATAAGTATCTCCTTACCATCATGGATTTGTCCACTCAATTTCCCAAAGCAATAGATCATAGCAAAAGTTGTGATTGAGGGGTTGGTCCAGTTTTTCACTCGGTATGGGTTGCCAAAAGAAATTCAGTCTGACCAGGGGTCAAATTTCACGTCAGCTATATTTCACGAGGTCATGTATAATTTTGGGAGTGATGCAGCTCAAATCGTCTGCTTATTACCTGCAGTCACAAGTTGCTTTGGAGCGATAGCACCAAACCCTAAAATGAGTATGATTAAAACTGTGAATAAGCCAACCTATTTTGTCCATCACCCCCATAAACTCGAGAAGGATAGAAAGTGGGAGAGTGAAAGGAAGGCAAGTAGCCGGGGACAAGAAGGAAAAACTGGGAATGTCCCAGGATCACCTCCTCAGGTCAGAAAGGAAGGTACTGAGGGTAGAAGTGAGGTTCACAAGCCAAAGTGTTATCATTGCAACAAAACGGGTCATCTTCGTTCAGAGTGCTGGAAATTGTGAAGTAAACCCATAGGACTTGTTGGGGTACACAAAGTTAGTGCAGAGGAAAAGACTCTGACTGAGAGTATAGCAGACCAGTCTATAGCTTTAACGACAACTGTGAATGTGAAACCATATACTAAAACTAAGATGAGTGTAGAGGTTATGAATAAAATACCTGAGAGTTATAATGATTTTTTGTCAAAGGGGAGAGTAACTCCATATCCTGTAAGTGAGGCAGGAAAACCTATCATTCTACTCAGGGATACAGGAGCAACCCAAACACTCTTGCTGGGGGGAAAGATATGAGGTTTCCACCAGAGAGCGCCTTGAACGATAATGTTTTAGTTAATGGAATTGGAAGAGTGTGGAGACCCATACCTTTGTATAAAGTATGCCGAGAGAGTAACTTAATATCTGGGATAGTAACTGTAGGTTTAATTTCATCTTAGTTTGTTCAGTTTGCTTACCCATTGTTTTTTTCATGTTTGTACTTGTGGCTGTTCAAATCTCAGTCCGTTAACACCCTTTCTGTACTGATAGTTTGTCTTTCAACACACCATTAACATATCTTTGCTCCATGACCTATTCTGTGACCTTGTCCTATCTACACCTTCTCCTTTGTTATCTCTTGCCCCACCCCCACTTTACTTGCTAATAACCTTTTACATTTCTAATATTTGCCAGTTCTGAAGAAGGGTCACTGACCTGAAATGTTAACTCTGCTTCTCTCTCCACAGATGCTGCCAGATCTGTTGAGCGTTTCCAGCATTTCTTGTTTTTATTTCAGATGTCCAGCATCTGCAGTATTTTGCTTTTAATTTAGTAACTGTAGATGTTGTCCACAGTTCACCAGTAAAGGGAATTGATCTACTCCTAGGAAATGATTTGGCAGGATCAAAAATATCAGTTTCTACGATGGTTACAGAGGAAACATGTGAAATGAAGGAAACGGAGCAATTACAGGAAAAAGTGCCGGGAATATTTCCTTCGTGTGTAGTTACCTGAGCAATGGCTAAACAGGATCCATTGTTGGAGGTAAAAGGGGCACCACAAACAGATAGTTAACAATCTGAAACCTTATTTGGGGATTGAGATAATCAAAATGAGATGTTTAACAGATCATCTATCATTGCAGCATAGCAAGCTGATCCAGAGATCTAACAAATAGCACAGACAGCTCTGTCAGAAGCTGAGGTGAAAGGAGTTCCGGAAGGCTATTATATGACAAACGGGGTTTTGAGGAGGAAATGGAGACCGCCTCATAGACCTGCCGAAGACTGGACAGTTGTTGAACAGATAATGGTACCACCTAAATATCGACAAGGATTATTAAACTTAATACATAACATTCCTTTTGCAGGACATAGGGGAATTCAGAAGACCAAATCACACATAAGCAAACAGTTCCGAAGAAGGGTCACCGACCCGAAACGTTAACTCTGCTTCTCTTTTCACAGATGCTGCCAGACCTGCTGAGTGGTTCCAGCATTTCTTGTTTTTATATTATATATTATAAGCAAACATTATTACTGGCCAGGCCTTACAAAGGATGAGAGACAATTTTGTAGGGCATGCCACACCTGTCAAACGGTGGTAAAACCACAACCTACCATAAAACCAGGGGTTGATGTATTAGTGCTGCTACCATCACAGGGAGAACCAGTGAAAACATGGGGGAGGCGGTGGCGTAGTGGTATTGTCACTGGACTAGTAACCCAGAGACCCAAGGAATTACTCAGGGGACATGGGTTCAAATCCCACCACAGCAGAAGGTGGAATCTGGAATTAACAAGCTAGACTAATGATGGCCATGACACCATTGTCGATTGTTGTAAAAACCCATCTGGTTCACTAATGTCCTTTAGGGAAGGAAATCTGCTGTCCTTACGTGGTCTGGCCGACATGTGACTCCAGACCCACAGAAATGTGGTTGACTTTTACATGCCCTCTGAAATGGCCTAGCAAGCCATCCAGTTGTATCTAACCACTACGAAGTCAATAAAAAGGAATGAAACCGGACGGACCACCCGGCATTGACCTAGGCACCGGAAACGACAACGGCAAACCCAGCCCTGTCGACCCTGCAAAGTCCTCCTTGCCAACATCTGGGGGCTTGTTCCAAAGTTGGGAGAGCTGTCCCACAGCAACAGCCTGACATAGTCTTACTCACGGAATCATACCTGACATTGCCATCACCATCCCCGGGTATGTCCTGTCCCAACGGCAGGACAGACCCAGCAGAGGTGGAGGCACAGTGGTATACAGTAGGGAGGGAGTTGCCCGAGGAGTCCTCAACATTGACTCTGGACCTCAAAGTCTCATGGCATCAGGACAAACATGGACAAGGAAACCTCCTGCTGATTACCACCTACTGCCCTCCCTCAGCTGATGAGTCAGTACTCCTCCATGTTGAACAGCACTTGGAGGAAGCACAGAGGGTAGCAAGGGCACAGAACGTACTCTGGGTGGGGGACTTCAATGTCCATCACCAAGAGTGGCTCGGTAGCACCACTACTGACCGAGCTGGCCGAGTCCTAAAGGACATAGCTGTTAGACTGTGTATGCGGCAGGTAGTGAGGGAACCAAGAGGGGAAAACATACTTGACCTCGTCCTCACCAAACTGCCAGCTGCAGATGCATCTGTCCATGACGGTATTGGTAGGAGTGACCACCGCACAGTCGTTGTGGAGACAAAGTCCTGCCTTCACATTGAGGATAACCTTCTTCATGTTGCGTGGCACTACCACCATGCTAAATGGGATAGATTTCAAACAGATCAAGCAATGCAAAACTGGGCATCCAGGAGGCACTGTGGACCATCAGCAGCAGCAGAATTGTACTCAACCACAATCTGTAACCTCATGGCCTAGCATATCCCCCACTCTACCATTACCATCCAGCCAGGAGACCAACTTTGGTTCAATGAAGAGTGCAGGAGGGCATGCCAGGAGCAGCACCAGGCATATCTCAAGATGAGGTGTCAGCATGGTGAAGCTACAACACAGGGCTATCTGCGTGCCAAACTGCGTAAGCAGCATGCGATAGACAGAGCTAAGCGATCCCATAACCAACGGATGAGATCTAAACTCTGCAGTCCTGCCACATCCAACCGTGAATGGTGGTGGACAATTAAAACAACTAAATGGAGGAGGTGGCTCCACAAATATCCCCATCCTCAATGATAGGGGAGCCCAGCAGATCAGTGCGAAGGATAAGGCTGAAGCATTTGCAACAATCTTCAGCCAGAAGTGCCGAGTTGATGATCCATCTTGGCTTCCTCCTGAAGTCCCAAGCATCACAGATGCCAGACTTCAGCCAATTCGATTCACTCCACGTGATATCAAGAAACAACTGAAGACACTGGATACTGCAAAGGCTATGGGCCCTGACAATATTCCGGTAATAGTACTGAAGACCTGTGCTCCAGAACTTGCCGCGCCCCTAGTCAAGCTGTTCCGTACAGTTACAACAGTGGCATCTATCCTGCAATGTGGAAAATTGCCCAGGTATGTCCTGTACACAAAAAGCAGGACAGGTCCAACCCGGCCAATTACCACCCCATCAGCCTACTCTCAATCATCAGTAAAGTGATGGAAGGTGTCATCAACAGTGCCATCAAGCAGCACTTGCTTAGCAATAAACTGCTCAGTGATGCTCAATTTGGGTTCTTCCAGGGCTACTCAGCTCCTGACCTCATTGCAGCCTTGATTCAAACATGGACAGCACAGCTGAACTCAAGAGGTGAGGGGAGAGTGACTGCCCTTGATATCAAGGCAGCACTTGACCGAGTAAAGCATCAAGGAGCCCTAGCAAAACTGGAGTCAATGGGAATCAGGGGGAAAACGCTCCGCTGGTTGGAGTCATACGTAGCGCAAAGGAAGATGGTTGTGGTTGTTGGAGGTCAATCATATGGGCTCCAGGACATCAGTGCTCCACAGGGTAGTGTCCTAGGCCCAACCATCTCCAGCTGCTTCATCAATGACCTTCCTTCAATCATAAGGTCAGAAGTAGGGATGTTCGCTGATAATTGCACAATTTTCAGCACCATTCGCAACTCCTCAGATACTGAAGCAGTCCCTGTAGAAATGCAGCAAGACCTGGACAATATCCAGACTTGGGCTGATAAGTAGCAAGTAACATTCCCGCCACACAAGTGCCAGGCAATGACCATCTTCAACAAGAGAGAATCTAACCATCTCCCCTTGACATTCAATGGCATTACCATCGCTGAATCCCCCACAATCAACATCCTAGGGGCTACCATTGACCAGAAGCTGAACTGGAGTAGCCATATAAATACTGTGGCTACAAGAGCAGGTCAGAGGCTAGGAATCCTGCGGCGAGTAACACACCTCCTGACTCCCCAAAACCTGTCCACCATCTACAAGGCACAAGTCAGGAGTGTGATGGAATACTCTCCACTTGTCTGGATGGGTGCAGCTCCAACACTCAAGAAGCTCGACACCATCCAGGACAAAGCAGCCCACTTGATTGGCACCCCATCTGCAAACATTCACTCCCTCCACCACCGACGCACGGTGGCAGCAGTGTGTACCATCTACAAGATGCACTGCAGCAATGCACCAAGACTCCTTAGACAGCACCTTCCAAACTTGCAACCTCTACCAACTAGAAGGACAAGGCAGCAAATGCAAGGGAACACCACCACCTGCAAGTTCCCCTCCAAGGCACACACCATCCTGACTTGGAACTATATCACCGTTCCTTCACTGTCGCAGGCTCAAAATCCTGGAACTCCCTTCCTAATAGCCCTGTGGGTGTACCTACCCTACATGGACTGCAGCGGTTCAAAGCAGCTCACCACCACCTTCTCAAGAGCAATTAGGGATGGGTAATAAATGCTGGCCTGGCCAGCGACGCCCACAACCCATGAGTGATCAGAAGAGTGGGTAAGGTAGATTACTTGATTGACACCTCTGATCGCCAGATTAAGAATTGGTTGTGTCACATTAATTTGCTCAAACCATATTACCGCAGGGAGGAGGATAAACCAGTACAGGTATGTCAGGTAATCTTGACTGTGGAGAAGAAAAAGGATAGTGAGGATGAGGTAGAAGTAGGCCCAGGGAATTCTCAGATTGCACCTCCAATTATCCAATCAGCAAATGCAAAATGGCTAGGAAAATTAAACAATAGGCTTTTAGACTTAGAGGCAAAACAGCGTGAAGTCCTAACCAGAGTTTTCACAATATTTCAAAAGGTTTGTAGGAATAGGCCACACATGACATGGATATAGGGGGAACCATTCCTTTAAAATGGCATCCTTGTTGATTAGGTCCAGACAGACAGGCCCAAGTGGAAGCAAAGGTACAATGCATGCTAAAGGGCAGCTTAGATGAATCTAATCAGGACAGCTGGAATTTGATGACTAAACCTGGTGGGACGGCTCAAACTTGCATAGACTCTAGAAAAGTCACGTAAGGAAGACAGACTCCTACCCAAATTCTCCTTTAAAGGAGTGTATGGACAGAGTGGGCAAAACAATGTGTCTTAAAGGGATAGATGTGTTGGAAGGATATTGTCAAATTCCTTTGACACCCCCGGGTAAGAAAAAAATCAGCTTCTGTTACACCGGACAGGGTTTTCCAGTGTCAAGTGATGCCACATAGGTTAAGGGGTACTTGAGAAACTTCTCAGAGAATAGTGAACCCAGTCGTGGTCAGTGCTCCTAGCTGTGCAGCTCACCTGGCTGAGGTGATGGACAATAGGGACACTTGGAAGGAAAACACGAAACAATTGGAAGACGATGCTTGTAAATTTGAAATGGGTTAATTGGAACAACCTTTTGAAAATTTAAAACCGAAATGTTCTGGTGGAACTTGCTGCTGTAGTCTAAACATTTCTTTTTAGAAATGTGTATATCTGTAATGCGTGAAAGGAAAAAAAAAGTTAGCGTTTTTTCAATTTGTTTTTTTTTTACCCATTGTAATGAAACACATTTCAGGAATGGTGTTTCATTCCGCTAGGGATGAAGGTGTCATGGTCCTGTAGTTTTTTTGGGAGAATATGCGGTTAGCCTTTAAGGCTTGCAAAGGATCAGTATTGCTTTAAGAACCAGCAAGCCTCAGGAGTTATAGGAAGGTGCATTTTCGTTGCCTTAGAAACAGCCATTTGGAGACTGCGATTCAAAGGGTGCATTCTCGTTACCATAGATACAGCCACTGGGTGTGAGTATTAAACGATACATTTGTTACAATTCAATTTTGAACTGGCTTTTTAGTTGAAGACAGTTTGTTCTAACAGAGAATACAGACACAGAGGACACACAGACAGCTGTGATGACACATCTGGAAAAAGAGCTCTCAACCATTTAAACTAAAGGAAGAGGATTTTAGTCTAATTATTATCTCTCAAAATTCTAAAAAAGTCAAGCCAAAACAGAGATCTCTGGTAATTTAAACCGAAGGAAGGGAAGTTAGACTGTGACAATCTTTTATCCCTCAAAAATTCTAAAGTCAGCTTGATTCTATTAAAAGTGTTTGCAAGTCGTTAATTGTTGAAATTCGCTGGAGAAGGAAAGCATCACTTGGAGTTCGACTGTGGACTGCTCTACTGTGGAAGAACCTTTTTTCTGCATCGGATGACTATGAGGACTTCACGCAACACTGGACTGTAAATTTGCAAAGACTCTATTTTTTTCTATTTTAAATGTTATTGATATCTTCCTAGTGTTTAAGAATTTAGTTCTTTCAATTAAAGAGTTAATTTATTGATTTAAAGACACCTGGTTTGGTTAGCCTCACTCGGGGGTTAATAGATGGTACAATTTGGCTGGGTCTTTCTTTAATTTGAAAAGTTTTAAATAATATGTTAGGCGATCTGTGGAGCGACGGGATTGAATTATCAGTGCGTTTCTCCCACCACTATCAGAATCATACATTTTGATTGGGGGCTTTGACTGGAGCGGTCAGTCGTAACAATATGCTGAAGCGGAATTATGACTGGGAGCATAGTCAGCCAGTGGGTGTAGTACAGGTGGTAGAAAATGTAGATGGTGATACTGGTGCAAGTGATAAACCAGATGATGAGTCTGAAACTGAGTGTTCTCAGAGTAAGCCTCCTGCGGTAAAGCCAGCAAACACAGAGGTGTTAGAGGGTCTGGATGAGGTGCGATAACACCTACCTGAGCATGAGAGGAAAGACATAACTGACCTATTGAGGGAGTATAAACTGGTATGTGCAGTTAAGCCAGGTCGTACCTCTCTGGCGATTCATGAGGTTGACGTAGGGGAAGCTAAACCAATTAAATAAAACCCCTACAGATTCTATCCCAGTAAATTGGCTGAAGTCAGGGAGAAAGCTCAGTGCATGTTAAGTAATGACATAATTGAACCCAGTCAAAATAGATGGAATTCTCCTGTTCGTGTGGTACCAAAACCGGATGGTTCTCAAAAGTTCTGCATCGATTACCGATACATTAATGCAGTAACTAAGATGCACTCCTATCCGATCCCAAGGCTTGATGATTGCATTGATAGGGTGGGGAACTTGGCCTTTGTTTGTAAGACTGATTTACTTAAAGGATACTGGCATGTCCCCTTACCTGACCAAGCCAAAGAAATAACTGTTTTTTTGACACCAGATGGTCTGTTCCAGTGCAAAGTTATGCCATTTGGTATGAAAAATGCATCAGCCACCTTTCAAAGATTGACAAATCAAGTGATTATCAATTTGAGTAATTGTGCTGTGTACATCGATGACCTTTTGGTGTACAGCAACATGTGCAGTGATCATGTCTGGCATTTCAGAGCTCTATTTAACAGACTGGCCAAGGCAAACCGGGCAGAGAGAGAGCTTGCCAAGGTCAAGGTCACTTTTTTAGGATATATCGTGGGTCAAGGTAAAGTATTACCACGAGAGGCCAAGGTTCAGATGATAATAGATTTTGCTGTACCCAAGACAAAGAAAGAAGTATTACAATCTCTAGGTATGTGTGGGTTCTACAGGAAATTTGTCCCTAATTACAGCACAGTAGTCACCCCAATGACTGATCTGTGAAAGAAAAATGTGAAGTTCGAATGGTCAGAGTCATGCCAAACAGCAATTGAGAGGTTTAAGGCAATTTTCATAAAAGAACCAGTTCTTGCAGCCCCAGATTTTAATAAACCATTCAAAGTGGCTATTGACACCAGTGATATAGGGGGTAGGAGTGATGCTGCTCCAAGATGATGATGCTGGTTTCGAACAGCCTGTTTGCTACTTCTCTAGGAAGCTCAGTAAACATCAAACAAAGTACTAGACCATCGAGAAAGAAGTTTTCAGTCTTGCACTGGCTTTATAACAGTTTGAGGTATATGTAACCAATAGTCAGGAAAAAATATTGGTTTATACAGATTACAACCCACTTGTTTTGCTGGAGATTAATTTTATAGCCACTTACACTGAAAATTGTACAAATAGTAGGGAAAAACAATGTAATTGCTGATGCTCTGTCTCAAGTTTAAAGAAAAGGTGGAAGAGGTCTGAAACATGAAAATTTTACCATATCTAAATCTATTAAATTTGTTATTGGTTAAGCCTCATAATTTTGTAAATATGACGTGTAATTGTAACAAAGGAAAACATTACCTATTCAGTATACAATAAGCTACTTGCTAAAAATGTTTGATGTTAAGACCTTATTGTATTTCTTTGAATTGCTTGAAAGAAAACCTTACTACGGTAAGACATTCTTTTTCTCGGGGAAGGGGGGTGGGGAGTGTGGTGGAGTCCTTGGGCTGAAATTTATACTTCTGCTGCCGTAATCTGCAGTGGGCGAGAACAATGGCAGCCCGCAGGTGCGGCCCGCACATCTGGGAGGTCAAAACCAGGTTAGCAAAACAAACATTTTTTTTAAAATCAGAAATGTGATTGGAGCTTAGGTTTCAGTTTACACAAGAAGACTCGAGAGGTTTGAAGCCAGCTGCAAAGCTGGGTCTTGGTGTTTAAAAAGACAAGCTCTTTGAATTGTTTTCTGGGAGCTGACCTTTGGAAAATACAAGTTGCCACCATTGTTTTCAGTGTCTTAAAGAGTTATGCAAGGCGAGACCAGTAAGGCTACACCACCAGAACTGCGGTGAACAAAACCACAGAAGTTCCGGAAGGATGTACAGTTTTGGTGGAGACGGTATCATAGAAACATAGAAAACAGGAGCAGGAGTAGGCCATTCGGCCCTTCGAGCCTGCTCCGTCATTCATTATGAGCATAGCTGATCATCCAACTCAGTAACATGCTCCCACTTTCCCCCCACATCCTTTGATTCCTTTCGCCCCAAGAGCTATATCCAGCTCCTTCTTGAAAACATACAATGTTTTGGCCTCAAATGCTTTCTGTGGTAGAAAATTCCACAGGCTCACCACTCTCTGGGTGCAGAAATTTCTCCTCATCTCAGTCCTGAAAGGTTTACCCCATGTCCTTAGACTATGACCCCTGGTTCTGGACTCCCCCACCATCGGGATCATCCTTCCTGCATCTACCCTGTCAGGTCCTGTTAGAATTTATAAGTTTCTAGGAGGTCCCCTTCTGAACTCCAGCGAATATCATCCTAACCGATTTGATCGCTCCTCATACGTCAGTTCCGCCATCCCAGGTATCAGTCTGGTAAACCTTCGCTGCACTCCCTCTATAACAAGAACATCGTTCCTCAGATAAGGAGACCAAAACTGCACACAATATTCCAGGTGTGGCCTCACCAAGGCTCTGTATAATTGCAGCAAGACATCCCTGCTCCTGTACTCGAATCCTCTCACTATGAAGACCAACATACCATTTCCCTTTTTTACCGCCTGTTGTACCTGCATGCTTACTTTCAGCGACAGGTGTACGAGAATACCCAGGTCTCGTTGTATATTCCCCTCTCTCAGTTTATAGCCATTCAGATAATAATCTGCCTTCCTGTCTTTGCTACCAAAGTGGATAACCTCACATTTATCCACATTATACTGCATCTGCCATGCATTTGCCCACTCACTCAACTTGTCCAAATCACCCCGAAGCCTCTGCATCCTCCTCACAACTCACCCTCCCACCCAGTTTTGTGTCATCTGCAAATTTGGAGATATTACATTTAGTTCCCTCATCTAAATCATTAATGTATATTGTGACTAGCTGGGGTCCTAGCACCGATCCCTGCGGTACCCCACTAGTCACTGCCTGCCATTCAGAAAAAGACCTGTTTATTCCTACTCTTTATTTCCCGTCTGCCAACCAATTTTCTATCCATCGCAATACACTACTCCCAATCCCATGCGCTTTAATTTTACATGCTAATCTCTTATGTGGGACTTTGTCGAAAGCCTTCTCAAAGTCCAAATAAACCACATCCACCGGCTCCCCCTCATTAACTCTACTAGTCACATCTTCGAAGAATTCTAGTAGATTTGTCAAGCATGATTTCCCTTTCATAAATCCATGCTGACTCTGTCCGATTCTACCACTGTTCTCCAAGTGCTCTGCTATAAAATCTTTGATAATGGACTCTAGAATTTTCCCCACAACCGACGTCAGGCTGACTGGTCTATAATTCCCTGCTTGCTCTCTACCTCCCTTTTTAAATAGTGGGGTTACATTAGCTACCCTCCAATCTGTAGGAACAGTTCCAGAGTCTATAGAATCTTGGAAGATGACCACCAATGCATCCACTATTTCTAGGGCCACTTCCTTAAGTACTCTGGGATGTGGATTATCAGGCCCTGGGGATTTATCGGCCTTCAATCCCATCAATTTCCCCAACACCATTTCTCTACTAATACGGATTTCTTTCATTTCCTCTCTCTCACTAAACCCGGTGTTCCCCAACATTTCTGGTATGATATTTGTGTCCTCCTTTGTGAAGACAGAACCAAAGTATGCATTTAGTTGGTCAGCCATTTCTTCATTCCCTATAATAAATTCCCGTTTCTGACTGTAAGGGACCTACATTTGTCTTCACCAATCTTTTTCTCTTCACATACCTATAGAAATTTTAGTCAGTTTTTATGTTCCCCGCAAGCTTACTCTCGTACAATATTTTCCTCTTCTTAACCAATCCCTTGGTCCTCCTTTGCTGAATGCTAAACTGCTCCCAATCCTCAGGTCTGTTGTTTTTTCTGGCGAACGTGGATCTAATGCTAGCTCTAATTTCCCTTGTAAGCCATGGTTTGGCTCCCTTTCCCATTTTACTTTTGTGCCAGACAGGAATAAACAATTGCTGCAGTTCATCCATGTGCTCTTTGAATGTTTGCCATTGCCTATCCACCATCATCCCTTTAAATAACATTTCCCAGTACATCATAGCCAACTCACGCCTCATACCTTCATAGTTTCCTTTATTAAGATTCAGGACCCTAATCTCAGAACTAACTACGTCACTCTCCATCTTGATGAAGAATTCTATCATATTATGGTCACTCATCCCCAAGGGGTCTCGCACAACTATATTGTCAATTATTCCTCTCTCATTACACAATACCCAGTCTAAGATGGCCTGTTCTCTAGTTGGTTCCTCAAAGTATCGGTCCAGAAAACCATCCAGTATACATTCCTCCTCTACGGTATTGTGACTAATCTGCATATAGATTGGGCAAATCAAATTAAAGTCACCCATAATTACAGATGTTCCTTTTTCGCATGCATCTCTAATTTCTAATATCGGTGGGGTTTGGATTGCAGAGCAACTGCCATTAAATGAAAACAGGCGTTTGCAACTTGGGAGGCAGGATCTGGAGGTCTACTTGAAAAGTTCAAAGACTGGAAGGACTTTGCAAAAGTTCAGCATCATCCTGCCGATAGGACTGCCAAAGGACTTGAGATATATCCTTGTTGCATCTGGTAGTTAACGTGTAACCTTTAAGATATACATATCGATTGTAATTTAACTGTTAGCTTATGTTTAATTTATTAATTGAGTGTTAAAGTAAAAATTATAAAAGTGAAATCTTGTCCGTTTGGTTTTTGTTTCCTAAATTGGGGTCAGTCAGTGGACTTCATTCCTTTAGTTTGTTGGTGGTCTCCATGGGGATCATAAGTGTCCCTTATGACCTCTGCCTGGCAGGTGAAAATGGTTCAGTCCGCAAGCAGGACCCTGAGCTTCCGGTTGCTTGCCATTTCAACACTCCCCCCTGCTCTCATGCTCACATCTCTGTCCTGGGATTGCTGCAGTGTTCCAGTGAACATCAACGCAAGCTCGAGGAACAGCATCTCATCTACCGATTAGGCACACTACAGCCTGCCGGACTGAACATTGAGTTCAATAATTTCAGAGCATGACAGCCCCCCACTTTACTTTCATTTTTAGTCATTTTTAGTTATTTTTTGTTCCTTTTTTTTTTTACATTCCTTTTTACATTTTTTACAATTTTTTTTTGCATTTATTTCATTTCATCTTAGTTTGTTCAGTTTGCTTACCCACTGTTTTTTTCAGGTTGTTTTTCTTCAGGTTTGCACTTGCTGCTGTTCAATATTCAGTATATTCACACCTAATCTGTACTAATGCTTTGTCTTTCAACACACCATTAACATATTGTTTGCCTTTGCTCCGTGACCTTTTGGTCAGCTATGTGGCCTGGTCCAATCTGCACCTTCTCCTTTGTTATCTCTTGCCCAACCCCCACCTCACTTGTTTATAATCTGTGACTTTTCTAATATTTGTCAGTTCCGAAGAAGGGTCACTGACCCGAAATGTTAACTCTGCTTCTCTTTCCACAGATGCTGCCAGACCTGCTGAGTGAATCCAGCATTTCTTGTTTTTGTTTGAGGTGAAAATGGTTCTCTTCTTCAATTCAGGATTTGGTTTCTGCTGACCCAGGTCACCTTCTTTACGCATGCAAAATGATGCAGCATACAGCAAACCACACAGATACAAGAGCCCCTGACTGGACTCTACTGGAGCCCTCCTCCAGATCTATCAGGGCACCTGAAATGCACCTTCAGAATCCTTATAGTCTACTTAATGACAATCCTGGTGGGTCCATGATTAAATGTGCAACAGAGAAATCCTCTGGATCCGAACTGATATGATGAGTTACTGCTGCAGAGGGCAGTCTTGATCTTCAAGTCTGGCATCCAGACAGACACCTGCTTTTCACCTACTTGTCTTAAAATAAAAGATTTGTGCCAGCTCCTTGGGTAGCAATCATTAATTTGTCTGATGAAGTGCTTCTCAATAAACATCAGCTACATGTTGATGGAAATTTTTTTAAATAATTATTTTGGGAGATAGACAGCACCAGCAAGGTAGTATTCATTGCCCATCCCCAATATGGGACTGGAATCACATGAAGGAGGAAAAAAAGCACCAGGATCAATGCTAAACATATTAGCAAGGACAAAATGGCAGAGAGAGAGAAAAACAAATCAAGTTTTATCAGCAAACTAGGTAGTAACTTCTGGAAGTGACATTCAACTCCACTTACATTTCTTAGCAGCCGTTAAGTAATTCAGAATGTCTCTTTTATATAGGTGTTAATTTCAAAAAGCAGCCCTAAACAGTAAGCGAGGGTAATGTAATGTTAGTCTTTGAAGCTCCACTTAAACATAATACGCATGTATTGATGGCTGATTATATCGCATTTCCATGAAATTGGGAAAAGACCTTTTGGCTGGCAGGGA